>NC_069504.1:345394342-345994342 GCF_027579735.1 Bombina bombina | reverse complement strand
AAGGTAAAAGAGCTTTTCTATTTTTATTTTAGAATAGGGTAGGGCATTTTTTTATTTTGGGGGGCTTTGTTATTTTATTAGGGGGCTTAGAGTAGGTGTAATTAGCTTAAAATTGTTGTAATATTTTTCTAATGTTTGTAAAAAAAAAATATTTTTTGTAACAGTTCTTTTTTTATTTTTTTGTACTTTAGTTAGTTTATTTAATTGTATTTATTTGTAGGCATTGTATTTAATTAATTTATTGATAGCGTAGTGTTAGGTTTAATTGTAGATAATTGTAGGTATTTTATTTAATTAATTTATTGATAGTGTAGTGTTAGGTTTAATTGTAACTTAGGTTAGGATTTATTTTACAGGTAATTTTGTAATTATTTTAACTAGGTAACTATTAAATAGTTATTAACTATTTAATAGCTATTGTACCTGGTTAAAATAAATACAAAGTTGCCTGTAAAATAAATATTCATCCTAAAATAGCTATAATATAATTATAATTTATATTGTAGCTATATTAGGATTTATTTTACAGGTAAGTATTTAGCTTTAAATAGGAATAATTTATTTAATAAGAGTTAATTTATTTCATTAGATTTAACTTATATTTAACTTAGGGGGGTGTTAGTGTTAGGGTTAGACTTAGCTTTAGGGGTTAATACATTTATTAGAGTAGCGGTGAGGTCCGGTCGGCAGATTAGGGGTTAATAATTGTAGATAGGTGGAGGCGACGTTGGGGGCGGCAGATTAGGGGTTAATAAATATAATATAGGGGTCGTCTGTGTTAGGGGCAGCAGATTAGGGGTACATAGGGATAACGTAGGTGGCGGCAGTGTGTGGTCGGCAGATTAGGGGTTAAAAAATTTTAATAGAGTGGCGGCGATGTCGGGGGACCTCGGTTTAGGGGTACATAGATAGTTTATGGGTGTTAGTGTACTTTAGAGCACAGTAGTTAAGAGCTTTATGAACCGGCGTTAGCCCAGAAAGCTCTTAACTCCTGGCTTTTCTCTGTGGCTGGAGTTTTGTCGTTAGATTTCTAACGCTCACTTCAGCCAAGACTCTAAATACCAGCGTTAGAAAGATCCCATTGAAAAGATAGGATACGCAAATGGCGTAGGGGGATCTGCGGTATGGAAAAATCGCGGCTGCAAAGTGAGCGTTAGACCCTTTCCTGACTGACTCTAAATACCAGCGGTAGCCCAAAACCAGCGTTAGGAGCCTCTAACTCTGGTTTTGACGGCTAACGCCAAACTCTAAATCTAGGCGATAGTTTTCTTTGACTATACTGAACTATAACATTTACGGAGAGTTTTTTTTTTTTACTCTCTCTAAATTTCAAACAGACTCTCTCGGGCCAATGGATATATCCCAGCTGTGAGACTTAGTAGACTTTCTTTATCTGAACATTGTAGTTTTTTTTATACATACTCGTATGATCTTTCCTCTATTTTGGCAACTTGGTATATATAAGACTTTGATGTTTTGGTTAAAATGGTACTGTGTTTATGACAGTTCCTTTTCAGTTTACCACATACTTATGCCCTGAAAGGAAATAATACTAGCATTAATACAGGAATTTCTGAAACTGCATTTTATAGGAACAGGAGTTGGTTGGTTCATAGATTCCTATTATAATTAGACTGTTAGAGCTCAGAACTGACATTTATAAGCTAGCAGATACTGTAGTTTTTAAATCATGCAACCTGCTACCAGATGAGGTAGGAACATCACAAAGTTAATTTCTTTATCAGACATGTTATCTCATTCACTGTGGTTACGTTTGTATGTTATCTCTATTTAGGCCTACTACTTGGTGTAATGCTAGCCTGGTTTTGTTTTATGGTAATTTTATGTATTAGAGCACTGCATTGCTACTAGAACACTATCGGCTAGATTTAGAGTTTTGTCGGTAACGACCCGTGTAGCTAACGCTGGCTTTTTTCTGGCCGCACCTTTAAAATAACTCTGGTATTGAGAGTCCACAGAATGGCTGCGTTAGGCTCCAAAAAAGGAGCGTAGAGCATATTTAACGCCACTGCAACTCTCGATACCAGAGTTGCTTACGGAAGCGGCCAGCTTAAAAAACGTGCTCGTGCACGATTCCCCCATAGGAAACAATGGGGCTGTTTGAGCTGAAAAAAACCCAAACACCTGCAAAAAAGCCGCGTTCAGCTCCTAACGCAGCCCCATTGTTGTCTATGGGGAAACACTTCCTAAGTCTGTACCTAACACCCTAACATGTACCCCGAGTCTAAACACCACTAACCTTACACTTATTAAGCCCTAATCTGCCGCCCCCTGCATATTATTTTTAACCCCTAATCTGCCGCTCCGTAAACCGCTGCTACTTACATTATCCCTATGTACCCCTAATCTGCTGCCCCTAACACCGCCGACCCCTATATTATATTTATTAACCCCTAATCTGCCCCCCACAACGTCGCCTCCACCTGCCTAAATTTATTAACCCCTAATCTGCCGAGCGGACCGCACCGCTATTATAATAAAGTTATTAACCCCTAATCCGCCTCACTTACCCTATAATAAATAGTATTAACCCCTAATCTGCCCTCCCTAACATCGCCGACACCTAACTTCAAACATTAACCCCTAATCTGCCGACTGGAGCTCACCGCTATTCTAATAAATTTATTAACCCCTAAAGCTAAGTCTAACCCTAACACTAACACCCCCCTAAATTAAATATAATTTAAATCTAACGAAATTAATTAACTCTTATTAAATAAATTATTCCTATTTAAAGCTAAATACTTACCTGTAAAATAAATCCGAATATAGCTACAATATAAATTATATTTATATTATAGCTATTTTAGGATTTATATTTATTTTACAGGTAACTTTGTATTTATTTTAACCAGGTACAATAGCTAAAATAGTTAAAATAATTACAAAATTACCTGTAAAATAAATACTAACCTAAGTTACAATTAAACCTAACACTACACTATCAATGAATTAATTAAATAAAATACCTACAATTACCTACAATTAAACCTAACACTACACTATCAATACATTAATAAATACAATATCTACAAATAAATACAATGAAATAAACTAACTAAAGTACAAAAAATAAAAAAGAACTAAGTTACAAAAAATAAAAAAATATTTACAAACATCAGAAAAATATTACAACAATTTTAAACTAATTACACCTACTCTAAGCCCCCTAATAAAATAACAAAGACCCCCAAAATAAAAAAATGCCCTACCCTATTCTAAATTACTAAAGTTCAAAGCTCTTTTACCTTACCAGCCCTGAACAGGGCCCTTTGCGGGGCATGCCCCAAAGAATTCAGCTCTTTTGCCTGTAAAAAAAAACACATACAATACCCCCCCCAACATTACAACCCACCACCCACATACCCCTAATCTAACCCAAACCCCCCTTAAATAAACCTAACACTAAGCCCCTGAAGATCTTCCTACCGTAATTAAGGTAGGAAAATTCTGATTGGCTGATGGAATCAGCCAATCAGAATCAAGTTCAATCCGATTGGCCGATCCGATCAGCCAATCAGATTGAGCTCGCATTCTATTGGCTGATCGGAACAGCCAATAGAATGCGAGCTCAATCTGATTGGCTGATCGGATTGGCCAATCGGATTGAACTTGATTCTGATTGGCTGATTCCATCAGCCAATCAGAATTTTCCTACCTTAATTCCGATTGGCTGATAGAATCCTATCAGCCAATCGGAATTCGAGGGACGCCATCTTGGATGACGTCCCTTAAAGGAGCCTTCATTCGTCGGTAGTCCGTCGGGCCAGCAGGATGTTCCGCGTCGGAGGTCTACAAGATGGATCCGGAAGAAAGAAGATTGAAGATGCCATTGATAGAAGACTTCAGCCGGATCATGGACCTCTTCAGCTCCCGCTTGGATGATGACTTCAGCCGGATCATGGACCTCTTCAGCTCCCGCTTGGATGAAGACTTCAGCCGGATCATGGACATCTTCAGCCCCCTGCTTGGGCTTGGATCAGGACATCGGAGGAGCTCTTCTGGATTGATCGGTGAACATGGTATGGTGAAGATAAGGTAGGAAGATCTTCAGGGGCTTAGTGTTAGGTTTATTTAAGGGGGGTTTGGGTTAGATTAGGGGTATGTGGGTGGTGGGTTGTAATGTTGGGGGGGGGTATTGTATGTGTTTTTTTTACAGGCAAAAGAGCTGAATTCTTTGGGGCATGCCCCGCAAAGGGCCCTGTTCAGGGCTGGTAAGGTAAAAGAGCTTTGAACTTTAGTAATTTAGAATAGGGTAGGGCATTTTTTTATTTTGGGGGTCTTTGTTATTTTATTAGGGGGCTTAGAGTAGGTGTAATTAGTTTAAAATTGTTGTAATATTTTTCTGATGTTTGTAAATATTTTTTTATTTTTTGTAACTTAGTTCTTTTTTATTTTTTGTACTTTAGTTAGTTTATTTCATTGTATTTATTTGTAGATATTGTATTTAATTAATGTATTGATAGTGTAGTGTTAGGTTTAATTGTAGGTAATTGTAGGTATTTTATTTAATTAATTTATTGATAGTGTAGTGTTAGGTTTAATTGTAACTTAGGTTAGTATTTATTTTACAGGTAATTTTGTAATTATTTTAACTATTTTAGCTATTGTACCTGGTTAAAATAAATACAAAGTTACCTGTAAAATAAATATAAATCCTAAAATAGCTATAATATAATTATAATTTATATTGTAGCTATATTAGGATTTATTTTACAGGTAAGTATTTAGCTTTAAATAGGAATAATTTATTTAATAAGAGTTAATTAATTTCGTTAGATTTAAATTATATTTAACTTAGGGGGGTGTTAATGTTAGGGTTAGACTTAGCTTTAGGGGTTAATAAATTTATTAGAATAGCGGTGAGCTCCAGTCGGCAGATTAGGGGTTAATGTTTGAAGTTAGGTGTCGGCGATGTTAGGGAGGGCAGATTAGGGGTTAATACTATTTATTATAGGGTTAGTGAGGCGGATTAGGGGTTAATAACTTTATTATAATAGTGGTGCGGTCCACTCGGCAGATTAGGGGTTAATAAGTGTAGGCAGGTGGAGGCGACGTTGTGGGGGGCAGATAAGGGGTTAATAAATATAATATAGGGGTCGGCGGTGTTAGGGGCAGCAGATTAGGGGTACATAAGGATAACGTAAGTAGCGGCGCTTTGCGGTCGGCAGATTAGGGGTTAATAAGTGTAGGCAGGTGGAGGCGACGTTGTGGGGGGCAGGTTAGGGGTTAATAAATATAATACAGGGGTCGGCGGTGTTAGGGGAAGCAGATTAGGGGTACATAAGTATAACGTAGGTGGCGGTCGGCAGATTAGGGGTTAAAAATATTTAATCGAGTGGCGGCGATGTGGGGGGACCTCGGTTTAGGGGTACATAGGTAGTTTATGGGTGTTAGTGTACTTTAGAGCACAGTTGTTAAGAGCTTTATTAACCGGCGTTAGCCCAGAAAGCTCTTAACTACTGACTTTTTTTCTGCGGCTGGAGTTTTGTCTTTAGATTTCTAACGCTCACTTCAGCCACGACTCTAAATACCGGAATTAGAAAGATCCCATTGAAAAGATAGGATACGCAATTGACGTAAGGGGATCTGCGGTATGGAAAAGTCGCGGCTGAAAAGTGAGCGTTAGACCCTTTTCTGACTGACTCCAAATACCGGCGGTAGCCTAAAACCAGCGTTAGGAGCCTCTAACGCTGGTTTTCACGGCTACCGCCAAACTCCAAATCTAGGCCTATGTATGGTCAACTCCTAAACAGTCTATCACACGGCCTCCTCACATTAATGTGAGGGAGCTTTCTCTGATATTGCATTGCATTGAGTCCTCTTTTTCCTCTAGCTGGCAGAGGGAGGAGAGGTGTTGCAGTAGCTAGTGGCAATGGCAGTTAGGGCTGACTGACTGCCTGTCAGATATTATGTGCATAATCATCATTGTATTGTGGTTCTAGCTAAAGGGAAAGTTTGAATTAAAGGTCTTAGGGGGTTTGATATATAGTGACGTTGTACTGCCCTGCATCACATTGGATATACCACAACAGTAGTTCAGTTGACCAGTTAACCTATATCTTTACTATGTGTCTTTTGTGGCATGCTGACTTTCTTTATTAAGGTTTTTTTTTTAGGTCAGTGTAATAAAACTTTAATAGCAGTGGCTTAATATGTCTTATACAGTTTTACTTTATCTTTATCAAAGCGTGTGTCTAGATATACGGTCTTGACGTTAGTTTACACTACCTCCAGGCTACTTAAGATTTACATCATGGATATTTGTTCTTCACTTAGCAGGGTTCAGATGAGGTATTTACTGTTTCTCTACTCTGATGCAACTCCAGTAGTAGTTAGGTCACTCTATGTTTCTGCTGTAGTATAGCTTGGTAAAACTTATATTATTGACTATTTAGAAGCTGCCATATTTTCTCTCTAACTCCTTACATTATTGCCCCGCCCCCCTCCATATGCTAACATGAGCCCCTTAGTGGGTTCCATCCAATAGAGAACTTGATTGTTCTTTATGTTTGTTATTTTTCTTACTTTATATAATCTTTACTTATTGGCATGAATGCCTTGAGCGGTGTTTACCCGCTGTTGGACATTTCTTATTAAGATTTAATAGGCCCAAAGGAGTCATTAATAGGACTAACAAGTTATATCAAAGATTTGTATATCAATTGGTTCATAAGGGACCAGCCCATTAGTCCTACTGAAGCTATTACGAAATTTAGAAAACAGAGGTTTCATATGATTATATTTCACCATACATTTTGCTTTTTATTTCGTTTATACCTATGTAATGTGGTTCATGAAAATGTAGCTATTCATGTTGTAATATATGTTATGTATTTGTCTTTCTTCTTCGAAAAACCTCAATAAAAAAATTTATTGAAAAAAAAAAAAGTAACAAGACAAGGCTGTCATCTATCTCCGTTACTATTTAATATTGCGTTGGAGCCATTGGCAATTTTGTGCAGGAAGGAATTAGAGAGCATTTTAATTGGCAAAGGAAGATTTGTCCTGGATTTATATGCAGATGACATCCTTTTTTATGGACAATACAAGAAAAAGTATACCACTCCTTTTAAATATTATATCTGAATATAGTACCTTCTCAGGAAACAAAATTAATATATGCAAATCAGAAATCCTATGGATTATCAAGAAATAAGTAGCTTTATAACCAATCCTTTTTCACAAGCAGAAAGATTAAATATTACTATAACTAAGAATCCTGATGAATGGTACGGCTGTAATTTTTCTCGATTATAGCAAAAATCTTATGCAACTCTCAAAAGTTGGACTAAGCTCCCTCTTTCACTGTCAGCTAAAATTATGATGATTAAAATGATTTTGTTCCCCAAGATACTATTTCTTTTACAAAATATCCCTATGTTACTGCGCAGTAAAGATTTTCAAAGATTTTTTGTGGGGTAAGAAGAAACCCCATATTTTAATATCTACACTTTCTCAAATCAAAGAGGATGGAGGGCTAGCATTCCCGAATATTACATTTTATTAACTGGCCTGTATGACCAATATTGCAATGGTTTGGATTACTCAAGCCAATTATATTACGCACCACAAGGAAGAGGAGGTTCTTGTCTCCCCATACTCCCTTAAAGCACTATTACACAAAACTAAAATGCAGTATCCTAAAGCAAGAATACCACAAAATACCATATTAAATATCATTCTAGCCTGGAAGAAAGTCTCTAAAATACTAAAGATTGATAACACTGTTTCAAATAATCTCACAATAAAAGGTAGCCCTGATTTTGAACCAGGACTTGATCATTATGAATTTGGTCCCGAAAAGGTTTAAAACAAATATCAACAATACTTACAAAAACATATCAGAATTTATCCTTAGAATTCTCCTTAAATAAAAGTCACTTTTTTGCATATTTACAAATTAGAAATTAACTGATCAAAAATTTCTAGATAATAATATTTGGTGTTTGGGAGTTATGGAGCCTATTACCAACCTCTTTCTTTGAGGTATATACTTTGTTTCCCTGATTTATAAAATTCTGATATCACAGGACGCAAAGTTCAAGTTAAGTGATCTCTTTCATAAATTATTCAACGACCTTCAGGAGCTAAATTTTGACTATTTTAGAAATAGCTTCTCCAGAGTGGCCAAATATACTTCTGCTATCTCAATGAGAGAATCCCATACCAGACTAATAAATAGATCTTATATTACCCCCAACTTACTGGCTATATGGCATACTAGTAATGAACAATTATGTTCTAGCTGAGGTGCTTTAAATGCAAACCTATTGCATGTTTTCTGGTTGTGTCCCAAAATCCAGAAATTTTGGCTACAAATTGTGTCTTGGCTTAATACATTTTTACCTATAAAAATTAAAGTTGATAGCCTCCAAATAATTTTTGGAATAAAACAACCCATTAAGATGAGAACAATTGTCATCACAATCCAGCAGTAAGTTATGCCATCTATGATGTGTTTAAGGAGGTTTGGAATAATTCAGAGGGATAGTCAATCAACACAGTCAATCTATCCACTGTGCCATTGGTGCACTTAAAGGGACATTACACACTTTGAGATAGTAATATAAAATGAGAAATCATATATATATATATATATATATATATATATATATATATATATACATATATACTGTATGTGTTTATAACTATATATATCTATATATACAGGTATATATATATATATATATATATATATATATATATATATATATATATATATATATATATATATATATATAACATTGCAGGACACTTTCATTATTAATTTTGTCCTCTTTTCCTGTCATTACATTCTGAAACTGTGAGCTTTCCAGTTCCTGTTGAAATATAGAAGTGCAGAACATTGTTATATTCCACGCAGCCATTGGCTGCACACTCTAGTGATCGATTTAAAACTATCCCTTATTGGCCACAGCAGAGAAGGTAACCTAAGTTACAACATAGCAGCTCCCATTGCTTTATAGACACTAAATCTTTACACTTATTTGGTCAGTATTTAAACAGTTAATGAAACTTAAAAAAAATACATCTACATGTTATTCACAGACTAATCTTTTCTTTGAATGCATCATTCTATCTAGCATTTGTTTAGTGTCTAATGTCCCTTTAAGATATATTTAGTTTTGCTCTCTATATCATTATGTTCAAATTAATTATTCATTTGTATTAAAGGGACAGTCTAGTCCAAAACAAACTTTCATTATTTAGAGGGCATGTCATTTTAAACAATTTTCAAATTTACATCTATCACCAATTTTTCTTTGTTCTATTGGTATTCTTAGTTGAAAGCTAAACTTAGGAGGCTCATAAGCTAATTTCTAAACCCTTGAAGGCCTCCTCTTATCTCAGGGCATTTTGATAGTTTTTCACTACTAGAGGGTGTTAGTTCATGGGTTTCATATAGATAACACTGTGCTCACACACGTAGAGTTTGTAGGAGCCAGCACTGATTGGCTAAAATGCAAGTCTGTCAAAAGAACTGAAATAAGGGAGCAGTTTGTAGAGCTTTAGATACAAGGTAATCACAGAGGTAAAAAGTATATTAATATAACTGTGTTGGTTATGCAAAACTAGGGAAGGGGTAATAAAGGGATTATCTATCTTTTAAAACAATAAATATTTGGCTGTAGACTGTCCCTTTAATTGGTTGAATTGTTTACATCAGATGGATAATGAATTTCCATTAATGAATTATATTGTTTTTTTATATGGTAACTGTAAAATCCATATGCCCCAGTTTGTGTGAAAACCCTCTATTCATAAAGTTTATAATTGACTTTGTATTTGTAGTATAAGTAACATAAGCAGATAACTGTCCTGCACATCGAGGCATATAGCAGCTTACGGCTGGCAGGATGGATTTCATCTGATTTTATAAAACAGAAAAACAGGCACTTTCAAATTTATTTTTTAATGTTATTTTATACAATCAAGTCATGAAAACGAATCACTTACTATTTATATTTATGTACAAATGTCTCCAAAAATACATTCTGAATTATTTATTTTTTTCTGTAAAAAAAAAAACAACTTAAAGGGATAGAAAAGTCAAACGGGAAATGTGGATGGGTGCATTTCATTGTTAAATTGAAAGTGGATGGGTGCATTTCATTGTTAAATTGAAGTGTATTTGTATTACACTTCCATTAGCAAAAATGCTAATAAAAAAGTTATTACTGTTGCCCTGTGGCATACGCACATATGCTGTGAAGCCCTGGGTGCGAGTATTCAAACACCACAACTTCTCCTAATGTCAGTAGTGGCTTGTATGACACAAATGTAAGGGATAGGAAAGTCAAAATTAAAACTTGAATGATTCAGAGCGAGTCATTTTAATACACTTTTAAATTTACTTCTATTTTCAAATGTGCTTCTTTCTCTTGGTATCCTTTGTTGAAAAATAATATGCACATATCCTGCACTCGTGGGAGCTAGCTGCTGATTGGTGCCTGTACACATTTGTCTCTTGTGATTGGCTAACTAGATGTGTTCAGATAGCTGCCAGTAGTGCAATGCTGTTCCTTCAGCAAAGGATAACAAGATAATGAAGCAAATTTGACAATAGAAGTAAATTGAAAAGTTCTAGCCAAATCATGAAAGAACATTTTGTGGCTTCCTATCCCTTTAAGTCTTTAAAGATGCCCTACACGATGCCACCGTCAGCTCTCTGAGAAGGCAAGGCAATACTACTACATAGGCCCTCATAAGAAAACTAATACATTTTACTGGAAGCATTTTTGTTAATGGAAGTATATTGTATAAATGTTTTTATTTAAAATTGAAATGAACCCCCTGCACATTTTAATTTTGACCTTTCTATCCCTTTAACAAAAACCTTTGCTGAACAAGGTCAAAACAAAAGGCACATTTTAGTTTCAAAATTTATATTTCACTAAAATTAAAGAGACAGTGTAGTGTAAAATTGGTTTCCCCTATATCCACTGCAGAGTATAAAATGTACAAACTATTGCTCCTTTGGGTTTATTTTATTTTTTTCATATGAAATAACTGATTTTGTTCTTTGACACCACAACCTATTAAAATGGGATGTTCGTGCAGGGAAATCAGATCTCCTTATTGTATCACTTTATATACTCACACATACTTCCTTATCTTGTTGCTGTTTGCATATCAAAACCCAATATTTAGAGAGCGCAATTGAAAATACGCATTTTATTACTTTTCTCTCCTACCTCCCACTGGGAAAGTAATTTCTTCTGCTAGCTATGTTTAAATAGCTTTTCTATAGTCAAAACTTTAGTATTTAAATTTTCAGTATGGGTTGGGATACCAAAGGCAAAATTAGTTATTTAAAGTACCCAAATAAAGGTAAAGGAAATAGGTGTAAACCATTTAATACCCTCTATCTTTTAAAATAGATAATTTGTAACAAATTAAAGGGGAGATAGTTTAGATTACACTGTCCCTTTAATTCAATATGCAGGTTGTATAGTCCATAGAAAAATAAAGTCTATTTATATTTCTCATTGAGAGGCCCTGAGTTATTGTAAGACAATTAGGCAGATGTTTATTTGCCTATTGTTTATTAAAGCAAATATGCAGAAGCCTACATCACCTAAACACACAGGTGAACTTGACTGGCTGGTGAAGTAATTCACTAGCTGTGCTCCTTCATTGGGTTTCCAGCACTGCCAACCATTAGCTGTGCTCGGGTATTTATAAAAATGTTTGTAATTTGCTCATGTGCTCATAATGATGCCACCTGGTGTGAGAGAAAGTCAACTGAGATCTGAACCCAAGTGCACAACGGATGCAGATTCAGCAGCAGATAATGTTCTTAAAATGTCTTTTCTTGTGTATTAATTCCATTAGAGTTTTCCTTCATTTCTTTGTGGTGCATTTCAAGATGGTTAAACGCCGGGTTGTCTGTTCCTTGATCTGCATATGGATCTTTATCCAGCTGAGGCTTCCAATTCAAAACTTCAACCTTCTCAGCCTGAAAATGTTATAAAAAAATAATATAATAAATATGTATTTTTTTAAATAAAGTTTTATTTATTGCACACAATCTTAATGTTTAAAAAGCTTATTAATATACGTGTCATACATAACATCATTGAAAGCTAATAAAATTGGAACATTCTATGTAATAAAAGGCCAAGTATGTTTGTCATACCTGGCCTTAACCCCTTAACGACCAGCGTCGATGCGCAGTAGAGACTGCACAAGACAAGCGTGGTCTCACGCAAAGACATCGCTGGTCATTAAACCCTGGGCCTCTCTCTGCCGTGATCTTTCTAAAAGTAGCAAGATTGCGCTATTTCTGCATGCCCCACGAGTGGGGCAGGGCAGAAATAGTCTTGCAGTCTTGCAGTCCCTCTCTGCATCGGGCAGCAGTGGTGCGCAGATCGTTGGAGGGTTAGGAGGGAGGCAGGTGGGCGCCCATCAGTGGAGGGGGTGGGAGGGCAGAAAAAATAAATGTTGAGAGCGGCAGGGACGAGGAAGGAGGAATGGGGGATGAGGGAGAGGGGATCCGAGTGGATGGGGGGGATCAGAGGGTAGGGAAAGGCTCTTGGAGGAAGAGGTGGGTAAATGAGGGAGGGAGTTGGGCAGCTACATACCTGGCCTTAAGGATGAGTGTGTGCTTGAGATAAAAGTGGAAAAGTGCACAATGCCTCCTAAGAGGTATATTTTTTTCCATACACATTTTGGCCCATGTACATGGGCTTTAACACTAGAAATATATATAGTAGAAGTGTAACTAACTAATTCATTAATTCACTAATTGAAATAAATAAACAAATGCATAATTAATGCATAAATAAATAATTAAATATTTTTTGGGGAAAAGTAGAGTGAAAAAAACATGTTTAAAGGGACATAAACCCCCCAAAATTTATTTGATTCAGATAGAGTATACAATTTTTAAAGAACTTTCCAATTTTCTTATATTATCACATTTTCTTTGTTTTCTTGTTATCCTTTGTTGAAAAGCAGAAAGTTAAGTTCAGGAGTGTGCATATGTCTTGAGCTTTATATGGCAGCAGTTTTGAAAAAATATAATACATCAGCAAGAGAACAATATGGCAGCAATATTTCCTGTTATGTAGTGCTCCAGACAAGAGCACGCTATCTATCTCGAACTCTCTTCAACAAACAATAACATGAGAATGACACATATTTGATAATAGCAGTGAATTGGAAACTTTTTAAAAACTGTATTCTCTGGATCATGTCTCTTTAATATCCCTATCTGTAGTAGTTTTGTGTGTTTTATTAATTAGCAGAGCTGAAAGTTTCTACTACACTTACGTAAGAAATTATAGTAGCCAGTGTCAGGCTCATCACTAATGTTTTTTCCTGACTGCTATGCTATGGTGATATTTTTCTAGCCTTGTTCATTAGAGTATATGGAACAAATATTTGAATTGTGTTCAAATTATTTGAATTGAATCTGCATAATAAAATTTTAATAGGATATTAAAATAATAGTTTCTACTACCACAGCTGTTTTGGGGGGTTTCCGTTGATATTACCATGTTAAATTCAACACATTTTCATTGTGACTATTTATAATTAATTTGCATGAAAATTAAGCTTTCAGTATCTTCACAGGTAGATCGCTGAACAAAAACTTTTCAAAGATTTGTACTTAATACTCAAGTTTCTATGACCAACTAAACTTGCCATAACCAAGCTCACTGCTGTGTGTTGTTGGCCTTCAATAACGTTAGCTCATGCTTTGCACTTCCTGAGTGATTTTCTACCTCTTAATGTCCATAGGCTGCATTCAAAGTACATGGGAATCATGAAAGTGGATGGGGAGTTGAAGGAAACTTTTAGAGAGATTGCTGCTGATGTTTCCCAAACGTTCATCACTCTTTCCCCTTTATATTTAAACATGGGATATTCCAATAGCTTTGACACTGACTTACAGCTAATATTTCAAGTTAGATTAGTGTTTTAATAATGCTGCAGTTTTTTTTTATTCTTGTTTTCTAGTTTCTAGTTTCTTGCCAGTCTGATGAGGTTATAAGTACAGACTGTTGACTGTTTTCTATGTCTGACAGTAACATTTTATGTATTATATACTGTATAATTATATTTATGGGGGTGGTGTGTATTCATCACTGTAACATTTGCAACTGTAATACTTTGCATTGTATTTTTCTACTTAAAGGGTTAAAGTGATAGTAAACTTTCCTTTTTGTCTAAACAGATAAGGAGTGTTAGCGCTTTTTATATGTATTTTAATTCATCTGTTGTAATTAATATACACTATAACTTACTTTTGAATGTAGCACTGCTCTGGCCGCCCACTTCAAAACTAATTGTTTTTGTTGAAGTAATGGTTTGAATTGTTCTCCAATCAATGCTCTAGCCATAAGGCACTTCTGTTGTAGCTAGAGCACGGATTGAAGAATATTTCAAACCATTAGCTCAACAAAAATAACTACTTCTGATTAATTAAACTCCATCTAAAATATAACTAACATTCCAGATATGTTTAGACAAAGGAGAAAGTTTACTATCACTATAAATAAAAAATATTTTTTCTAACTTATACTTGATAATAATTTATAGTTATACCTATGGATTTAGGAATAAAAGTAGGTAGATATTGTTAAATCTAGCAAATAATCCAGACAAAGAATTGCAAGTCAAATTATTACTCAACCACATCTTCACCTTTAACAAGGTACTAAATTCCAAGGGAAATAAGTAATCCATTTACCATTCACTGCCCAGTCCAATTAAGCAACAGTTTCCTTCAACATGTTACTGAAATACTAGATATAAAACTGCATTTACCCAGATCTGGATTTAAACTCAATAAGTAATAGCCAGAGAGAACATAGTGTAATCTAGAACTCACAAACAAAATTACAATCAAAATGTCCTTATTGTTACTTTAACTAGATAGAAGATACACACAATATAACAGACAATACATGTTTCACACAGTGAAAACATTTGACTACACTGTAGTCTTCTTCAAAATTATCTGAGATCTTTCTGTAATTTCATACACCTCACTACTTTAGTCAGTGCAATACTAATGCCAATCATTTACATAGTGGTAGCTGTTAAGGGTGTTCTCTTCTTCGTCTACTATTTGAGCTCTAGACTGAGCCATTGGCCACATTGTAAATATTTCCCTTCTGGTGATGTTCAGTAAGTCAATTCTTTAGTCTTATTACCAGTCTAGATGGTAAATTATTTAAATCTGTTCTGAAAGGGTTCCCTGGAGACTGGAAATGGCTTGTTTAAGGCATTAAAGGGACATGAAACCCCAAACAATTCTTTCATGATTCAGATAGAGAATACAATTTTAAACAACTTTTTAATTTACTTCTATTATCTAATCTGTTTTATTCTCTTGGTATCATTTGTTGAAGGAGCAGCAATGCACTACTGGGGCCCCATCCGATATGCAGCGTCGCCCGCAAAAGCCAGTGACGCCGGTTTTTGCACGGGTTAGGTATCACATATACGGCGTAGCATACAACTTTCACCCGTATATTTCACCCGTCGCCCGTAATTCTTACTCCCATAGACTAACATGGGACGCGTTGTAAATCGGTATCCAATATCCAGCGCAAGGCCTTACGTGGCGAAAATGGAAAAATCTTACTCCATTTTCACCTCGCTATAAAATGCAGCCATAGCAGGCCTTGCGCTGAGTATGGGAGCACCGTAACTCCCTAAAATGCCTCCCTAAAATGCCTCCCTAAAATGCGCAATGTCTATCTACCTGTCAACTGCAATCCCCCACCGCAATAACTAATAAAGTGTATTAACCCCTAAACCGCCGCTCCCGGAGCCCACCACCACCTACATTATATGTATTAACCCCTAAACTGCCGCTCCCGGACCCCGCCGCACCAAAATAAAGTGTTTAACCCCTAAACCGCTGCTCCCAGACTCCGCCGCACCTAACTTAAGTGTTTAATCCCTAAACCGCCACCCCCGGACCCCGCCGCCACCTACATTAAATTTATTAACCCCTAATCTGACCCCCCTACACCGCCGCAACCTACATTAAATTTATTAACCCCTAATCTCCCACCCACAACGTCGCCACCACTATATTAAATTTATAACCCCTAAACCTAAGTCTAACCCTAACACCCCCCTAACTTAATTATTATTTAAATACATCTAAATAATATAACTATTATTAACTAAATTATTCCTATTTAAAACTAAATACTTACCTATAAAATAAACCCTAAGATAGCTACAATATTTTTATTTTACAGGCAACTTTGTATTTATTTTAACTAGGTACAACAGCTATTAAATAGTTAATAACTATTTAATAGCCACCTAGTTAAAATAATTGCAAAATTACCTGTAAAATAAATCCTAACCTAAGTTACAAATACACCTAACACTACACTATCAATAAATTAATTAAATAAATTAACTACAATTATCTAAAATTAAATACAATTAAATAAACTAAACTATAGTACAAAAACAAAACACTAAATTACAAAAAATAAAAAAAAAATACAAGAAGTTTAAACTAATAACACCTAATCTAAGCCCCCTAATAAAATAAAAAAGCGGATTCTATCAGCCAATCGGAATTAAGGTAGGAAAAATCTGATTGGTTGATTTAATCAGCCAATCAGATTGAAGTTCAATCTGATTGGCTGATTGGATCAGCCAATAGAATTGACCTTGCATTCTATTGGCTGATCCAGCCATTTGGATTGAACTTCAATCCGATTGGCTGATTAAATCAACCTACCTACCTTAATTTCGATTGGCTGATAGAATCCTATCAGCCAATCGGAATTCGAGGGACGCCATCTTGGATGACGTCATTTAAAGGAATATTCATTCATCGTTAGTCGTCGGCCTGGAAGGATGCTCCGCGCCGGAGGTCTTCAAGATGGAGCTGTTCCTTGTTGGATGGATGAAGATAGAAGATGCCGCTTGCAGACATCTGCCGGTCCGGATGTCCTCTTCTGCCCCATCGGATGAAGACTTCGGCCCGGCTGGGTGAAGATGGCTCAAGGTAGGGTGATCTTCAATGGGGTAATGTTAGGTTTTTTTAAGGGGGGATCAGGTGGGTTTTAGAGTAGGGGTGTGTGGGTGGTAGGTTGTAATGTTGGGGGGGATTGCTCTTTTTTTACAGGTAAAAGAGCTGATTACTTTGGGGCAATGCACCGCAAAAGGCCCTTTTAAAGGCTATTTTGTAATTTAGTATAGGGTAGGGCATTTTATTATTTTGGGGGGCTTTTTTATTTTATTAGGGGCTTAGATTAGGTGTAATTAGTTTAAACTTCTTGTAATTTGTTTTTATTTTTGTAATGTAGTGTTTGTTTGTTTTTTTACTATAGTTTAGTTTATTTAATTGTATTTAATTTTAGATAATTGTAGTTAATTTATTTAATTAATTTATTGATAGTGTAGTGTTAGGTGTATTTGTAACTTAGGTTAGGATTTATTTTACAGGTAACTTTGTAATTATTTTAACTAGGTAGCTATTAAATAGTTATTAACTATTTAATAGCTATTGTACCTAGTTAAAATAAATACAATGTTGCCTGTAAAATAAAAATAAATCCTAAAATAGCTGCAATGTAATTATTAATTATATTGTAGCTATCTTAGGGTTTATTTTATAGGTAAGTATTTAGTTTTAAATAGGAATACTTTAGTTATTAATAGAAATATTATTTAGATTTATTTAAATAATAATTAAGTTAGGGGGTGTTAGGGTTAGGTTTAGGGGTTAATAACTTTATTATAGTGGCGGCAACGTTGGCGGCGGCAGATTAGGGGTTAATAGATTTAATAGGCTATGTGGGCTATGGCGGTTTAGGGGTTAATACTTTAATAGGTGTATTGTGTTGTGGGCTATGGTGGTTTAGGGGTTAATACTTTAATAGGTGAATTCCGTTGTGGGCTATGGCAGTTTAGGGGTTAATACATTTATTATTAGGAGTGAGAGGGGGGATTGCGGATATAGGGGTATACGTGTCGGGCTTATTTTTGGGAGGCAGGTTAGACAGTTACAGGAGATTTAACATTTTAGTTAGTTTTCTTAGGCGCAGGCAGTTTCTAAAGTGCCGTAAGTCACTGGCGACTCCAGAAATTTGTAGTTACGCTCATTTCTGGACATCGCTAGTTTATCCGACTTATGGCACTTTAGGAACTGCCGGCGGGGTATATGTAATACCCCGATGTGCGAGGTGAAATTACAGGCGGCGCGGGTTCCCTCGCTTGCGCTGAAAACTATGCCGTATATCGGATCGCGCCCCTGGTTTCTAACTGAACACATGGGTGAGCCAATGGCAATCAGTTTATATTTGCAGCCACCAATCAACGGCTAGAATCTAGGTTCTCTGCTGCACATGAACTTGCCTAGATAAACATTTCAGCAAAGGATAACAAGAGAAAGAAGCAAATTAAATAATAGAAGTAAATTGGAAAGTTGTTTGAAATTGTATTCTCTATCTGAATCATGAAAGAAAATGTTTGGGTTTCATGTCCCTTTAATCATCATCCTCTGTGTCAACAAATACATTAATAAAAATGTATTCTTTGGTGTTGTGCAATCCTCTAAAGTTATTAATTGCACTGATATTATTAAACTCACCTCTTCATTCTTGAAGCATGTAAATAGATGCATAGGGTTGTAACAATCTTGAGAAGTTAACAGAAAGTCACGATTTACATTTTGTTTTAATCCACCTGGAAAAACAAAAATTCTGTATTTAAAATAGTTATAGAAACTGTTGCTATATACAAAAAGGCATGAGTTGATTCATTATTATTTGTGTACTATTTCTTTATACAATAGAATTGGCATAAATCATGTAGGTTTCAAATTTACACAATAAACATGAAAAACAACTATAAAGGGACAGTCTTCATTAAAATTGATATCATTTGAAAAGATAGATAATGTCTTTACTACCCATTCCCCAGCTTTGCACAACCAAAATTGTTTACTTTATAACATTTAAACCTCTAAATTTCTGCCTGTTTCAAAGGCTTCTGTTGACAGCCTCTTAATCACATCCTTTAGCATTTGCTTTTCTCAACAGGAGACTGCTAGTTCATGTGGGCCGTATAGATAACAATGTGTTCACGCCCAAGAAGTTATTTAAGATTTAGCTCAACACAGTACCAACTGCAAGTCAATAGATAATAAATACAAAGTCATGTGATCAGGGGGCTGACAGAAGATGCTTAGATGCAGGCAAAACTGGGGAATGGTTAATAAAGGGATTATCTATCTTTCAAAACAATAAAAATTATATTGTAGACTTTCCCTTTAAGGAAAAAAAACAAAAATGCAAGTAATAGCATGTATGATATCATTTCAGATGCTGAATGCTATTCATCAGTACTGTCAAAGTTAAAGTATTTAGTCACCTCTTATTTCATAGTGTAAATTATGCTTTTTTAAAAAAAAAAAAATATATATATATATATAAACTGTTTAATATATAGATTTCTAAGTTCAAGTTTATTTCCCCCTGTTATGTCACCATATTAAATTGATGACGTCCTTGGGATATCAGAGGCATGCCAAAAATAAATTAGGGGTTTCAAATAAATTTTAAAAGCATAGAAACAGTATCCTACAGGGACAAAAAATGGGAGACTGTTATGTTATGATATGTAATGTTATCCTATGTTATAGTTTAAGTATCATGAATAGAGCCAGTGGCGATAGGTTAAAAAGGTTAGTATTGGAGCAGCAGATAAAGAGAAATATTTATATATACATTTTGAAGGAACAGAGTAAACAAATATATATTGTGAGATGAAAGAGAATATGTTACAATTGTATGTGCTAATGAAAATAAAATCATGTGACCCCCATTCTTACTCAAGAACATTATGTTAAGAAAGTGTTATTATAAAAAACTATTTGCTCGCAACCAAAATTCATAAACAAATATAGTATGTGCAGTAATCCTTTTGGTTCTTACAACAATGTTTTACACTCACCTGTTAACAGGCTGACAATTACACCCACCAAAACAGCAACTATTGTACCAATTGTACTGAAGTAGAGATATGACATTGAGTACCAGTTATCTGCAAGAGCAGATCTGAAAAAGGAAATAATAGAAATGGAAATATTAAGAAGCATAAATAGCACTTCCATTTTACAAATACAAATGCACTTTAATATATGGCCAGTGTTCTCTCCAGGACCTTTTTTTTTATTGACCACCAGGCTAAAATTTTAGCCAATATTAAAAATATTCAATTTTTATTGCACAAATTAAAATTAAATACATTTATATTAAATTATGCAATTAATTTGCGCTTTACATAGCAGAAAATGTTAAAATATTAGAAAACATTACACTGCCCCCACCCGGCTACTTGATAGTGCCACACGGCTACTTGATAGTGCCACCCGACTACTTCATAATGCCACCTGGCTACTTCATAATGCGACCCGGCTGGCAAAATCTTTTGTGAAGAACACTGTATGGCCCTGATCATCTTTAGGGATTCAGTAATAAATTCAGATCTATGATGTGTTATGGGTAATGCGGTTGAGAGTATATCAAAATAACAAGATTATTGCATTGCGCAAGGATACTTTTTTATTAGACTAACTTTACATTTATAAGTAGACACGCTTTTAGAAGAATTCCATCCTTTCTCAAGTATTGCTTCAGACTTGATAAAGGAAAGAATTCTCCCGAAAGCTTGTCTACTTATAAATGTAAAGTTATGTCATTTAATTTTGACTAGCCTGTCCCTTTAAAGTGAATAGACTCGATAAACAGGGATTCAGGTTTGCTCAAACTCAGAACTTGCAAACTTAAGCTTCAAGAATGTTCCACTCTTATCAAACTGGGGGCAGGGGCTATAGTGATAAATTCTATGTGCTAATTTTGCAAGAAAACAAGTAAGTTGTTTGCTGTTTTTTTAACACAGTCTGTTTTTGTGTGTGTTTACTTTGATTTAACATATGTGTTTTTACCAAAGAAGCATTGTTTAATATCTATTTAAATGGCCCAAAACCTTTTGAAACCACATTTTAAAAATCATTTTATTTTGTGTTGGGAGATAATAGTCCTTTTCTAGTTTACTTTGTATGCAGAAACAGTAGTGTTCAAATGTACATTAAAGGAACATAAACTTAAAGGGACACTGAAACCAAATTTTTTTTTACTCCTATTATCAATTTTCTTCATTCTTTTGCTATCTTTATTTGAAAAGCAAGAATGTAAGTTTAAAAGACAGTCCATTTTTGGTTCACAACCTGGGTTGTGCTTGCTGATTGGTGGCTAAATGCACCCACCATAAAACAAGTGCTGTCCAGTGTTCTCTGAACCAAAGATTTGCTGGCTCCTTAGCTTAGATGCTTTCTTTCTCAAATAAAGGTAGCAAGAGAACAAAGAAAAATTGATAATAGGAGTAAATTATAAAGTTGCTTAAAATTGCATGCTCTATCTGAACATGAAAGAAAAAAATTGGGTTTGGTGTCCCTTTAAAGGGACATTAAACACTTTGAGATGGAAATATAAAATGATAAATTGTATATAATAAAACAACTCTGCAATATACTTTCATTATTTATTTTGTCCTCTTTGCCTGTAATTCCATTCTGAAATTGTGAGCTTTTCAGTTCCTGTTAGAAATGGAAGTGCAGAACACTGTTAAATCCAGCACAACCATTGGCTGCACACTTTAGTGACCTATTTATAACTGTCCCTAATTGGCCACAGCAGAGAAGGTAACACAAGTTACAACATGGCAGCTCCCAGTGTTTTATAGACACTAAAACTTTACACTTATTTTGTCACTTTTTAAACAATTTATGAAACTTTAAAAAAAACATCTACATGTTAGTCATGGACTAATCTTTTATTTGAATGCATCATTCTATCTAGCATGTATTTAGTGTTTAATGCCCCTTTAAAGGTAAAATTCAAATTAGAACCATTTTCACTTATTTGAAATTCATCAGAGGATTTGTGACACTGACAACACTTCTTGTGCATGCAATCAGTCAAGCATTCTATGCCAATTAGCCTTTTGCAATGCAAGCATGTCCATTACTCAATCCTGATCTGTATGTCTGTGGTTAGATAGATGATAGATAGAGCATGCTAATATGCATGAAAGCTTAAAATCAGGATTATTTCACCACATATTGATTTCTGAACTCTTGCTAAGTTAAAACATTAGCGCTGCAGAATCTGTTGGCGCTCTACAAATAACCGATAATATTAATAATAATTAGTATATTGTTGGTTGAAATGAATATGAGCTTGTTTTGTTTGCATTATTCAAGGTCTGAAAACACTGCTTCTTTTTTGTTATTTTGACCAGTTGTCATTTCCAGCAAATAAACGCTCTTAATCACAATATTTTGGGGGGGAATTTGGGAGAAATGTTGTCAGTAGTTTATAGAATAAAAGAAAAATGTTCATTTTACTCAAACACATACCTATAAACACTAAAACTAGAGAAACTGATAATTTTGCAGTTGTCTCTTCATTTTTTCTAGAGCTGTGTATGTATACATTTATTTTAATTTTTTTGGCACATTTGCTTTTTAAAAAATTACAAAATCGTAAAAATAAAACATAGTATATATCATGTATACATACATACACAGCTCTAAAAAAAAGAGTTTTATAAGTACAGAAATTCAGAGGTCAAATTCTCACTTCAATGTAAAAAAAAATCCTAGCTTTTAACTCCCTTCCCATAACCTTTTGACTCAAAATATTGAACCTATTGCTAAATAAACAAATACTGGATAAGGTGGTTTAGTATTAACACTTGTACTTGTGTGCAATGCCTGAGGGAAGTGCAGACTGTAAATTGGGATAATTCTGTAATTGGCAGAAATGTTTCAGTGAAAATTACACTGTTGCAAGCAAAGCTGCCAAGCAGTGCTCAAAACGACTGAGCACACTCTTGGGCCTACCCAGATATGCTGTCATGCAAAGGAGCTAAATTTAGACAATAAAAAACAAGTTGGGATTATTTCTTCATTTACCTTTAATATTAGGAATTTCATGAGCTTGTATTTTAATGAGGAGCTGATTATCAACAAAGGATACAAAACTTAAGAAATGTATTCTGATCATAGATATATTTTTGTAACTGTATGCTCTGTCTGAAAAATGAAAATGTAATTTTGACTGTTACGTCCCTGCAATGGAAAAATTAAACTCAAACAGTGTGCTCCTACAACAAACTTAATGCAAACACAATTATTATTGCACCATCTTACAAACGTCTTCTTGATTTAACATCAAAGGTTTCATTTTTTTTTTTTGGGGGGGGGGGTTAAAATTTCCATTAAAGGGAAATTAAAGGGACAAAACTTAAGAAATGTATTCTGATCATAGATATATTTTTGTAACTGTATGCTCTGTCTGAAAAATGAAAATGTAATTTTGACTGTTACGTCCCTGCAATGGAAAAATTAAACTCAAACAGTGTGCTCCTACAACAAACTTAATGCAAACACAGTTATTATTGCACCATCTTACAAAAGTCTTCTTGATTTAACATCAAAGGTTTCATTTTTTTTTGGGGGGGGGGGTTAAAATTTCCATTAAAGGGACATTAAACCCCTTTTTTTTTCTTTCATGATTAAGAAAGAACATGCAATTTAAAACAACTTTCTAATTTACTTGTATTATCTAATTTGCTACATTCTCTTAATATCCTTTGCTGAAAAGCATATCTAGATAGGCTCAGAAGCTGCTGATTGGTAACTGCACATAGATGCCTCCTGTGATTGACTCACTCATGTGCATTGCTATTTCTTCAAGAAAGAATATCTAAAGAATGCAGCAAATTAGATAATAGAAGTAAATTGGAATGTTGTTTAAAATTGTATTCTCTATCTGACTAATGAAAGAAAAAAAAATTGGGTTTAATGTTCCTTTAAGAAACCTCTGGAATCAAGAATGTCCCTGTTTTTGGATTTTGTAATGAGAGCTGATACTTTAATCACATGTTTATCCCTAGTAAAAGGGTAAACACATAGGCAAAGTGATGCATGTTTTTGGCTCACTGGCCATGTTCTGTTTAGGGGCTTTACCTGTATGTTTAACCCACACAAAGCAGTCAGTCTATGGAGGACAAAAAGCATTATAGGGACATTAAACACTTTGAGATGGTAATACAAAATAATAAATCGTATATATATATATATAAAAAAAATACCATAATATGCTTTTATTATTTATTTTGTCCCCGTTTCCTGTAATCATATTCTGAAATTGTGAGCTTTTCATTTCTTGTTAGAAATGGAAATGTAGAACACTGTTATATTTTACACAGCCATTGGCTGCACACTTTGGTGACCTATTTATAAATGTCTCTAATCGGACACAGCAGAGAAGGTAACCTAAGTTACAACATGGCAGCTCCCATTGTTTTATAGCCACTAAAACTTTACACTTATTTTGTCACTATTTAAATAGCTAATTAAACTTTAAAAAAATACATCTACATGTTATTCTCAGACTAATATTTTCTTTGAATGCTTCATTTTATCTAGCATTTATTTATTGGTTAATGTCCCTTTAATGTGTCCTCAGTTTGCATTGACATAACAGTAACACCTTGACATTTTTATATAAAATGTTAAAGTGCTATAAAACATGTTGAGATCTGTGCATATCATAAAAGGGATAATTAGCTAAAAATAGTTTGCATAAAAATTGTTTAAAATTTCTGGCAAGTATTTTTAAATCATTTTAAAAAGAAGCAAAAATACTTAAATAGCCACGCTGTCTGGAGCAGTCTACTCCACCCCCCTTATTAGTGTTTAGACACACATTGTATTTCAACTGTGTTCACAGCTTCTTGGCATGCTCCAACAGATAATCACTGTACATTTTTGCATTCTACCAAAGCAACAACAGATATAGATACAGCCCTAGAAGGAAATGTGTGGGGGAGTTAGAGCTGTACAATTCAGAAACTTAAAAGAAAGGGTTAATGGAGAGGCACTGCAGTATAAATTTGCAGGTAAAGTAATTAAAGTACATATTATATTTTGTCTCTATCCCATCTTGTTTTATGTCCCTTTAAGTTATGCTTAAAGGGACAGTAAACCTAAAAAATAATGTTATATAATTCTGCACATAGTGCAGAATTATATAACATTATTTTAGTGCTATTGTTATAAAACCTTTTTTTCCCTTTGAATTTTTTAAAAATATGCCAGTTTTACAGACCCGCTCTCTGCTCTCTGTTTTTTTTACACAGCGCATCGGGCCAGCTGTATAGTCACAGCCCGGCCCGACCGCGCCATAACATTAAGTGCAGCTCGCTCCTGCTCTGTCTGATTTGGCTCCTCCAAATAAGGCAAATGATGGGTGGAGTTTGGCTATTGAGAAATACTTGCAGTAAACTTGGCTGATATCTTATTCTATAGCAATACAACATAAATGTCTTGAAATTACAAGGTGTTTACTGTCCCTTTAAAGCAGCAGTTCCCAACCTTTTTTCTCTCCTGTACCCTTTGATTAGGCTTTTCATTTATGAGTACCCCCTCTCTTCATTACTCCCACCCATCCCTCAAACTATTTATTATCAGGGTATTGTCAGGTATAAATAAACTATCCATTATACGGTATTAATAAACTATTTATTATCAGGGTATTATCAGGTATTAATAAACTATATATTATACGGTATTAATAAACTATTTATTATCAGGGTATTGTCTGGTATAAATAAACTATCTATTATACAGTATTAATAAACTATTTATTATCAGGGTATTGTCAGGTATTAATAAACTATATATTATCAGGGTATTGTCAGGTATAAATAAACTATCTATTATACGGTATTAATAAACTATTTATTATCAGGGTATTATCAGGTATTAATAAACTATATATTATACGGTATTAATAAACTATTTATTATCAGGGTATTGTCTGGTATAAATAAACTATCTATTATACAGTATTAATAAACTATTTATTATCAGGGTATTGTCAGGTATTAATAAACTATTTATTATCATGGTATTGTCAGGTATAAATAAACTATCTATTATATGGTATTAATAAACTATTTATTATCAGGGTATTGTCAGGTATAAATAAACTATCTATTATATGGTATTAATAAACTATTTATTATCAGGGTATTGTCTGGTATAAATAAACTATCTATTATACAGTATTAATAAACTATTTATTATCAGGGTATTGTCAGGTATTAATAAACTATTTATTATCATGGTATTGTCAGGTATAAATAAACTATCTATTATATGGTATTAATAAACTATTTATTATCAGGGTATTGTCAGGTATAAATAAACTATCTATTATATGGTATTAATAAACTATTTATTATCAGGGTATTGTCAGGTATTAATAGACTATTTATTATCAGGGTATTGCCAGGTATAAATAAACTATTTATTATCAGGGTATTGTCAGGTATTATTATCAGGGTATTGTCAGGTATTAATAAACTATTTATTATCAGGGTATAGTCAGGTTTAAATAAAATATTTATTATCAGGGTATTGTCAGGTATTATTATCAGGGTATTGTCAGGTATTAATAAACTATTTATTATCAGGGTATAGTCAGGTTTAAATAAACTATTATACAGTATTAATAAACTATTTATTATCAGGGTATTGTCAGGTATAAATAAACTATCTATTATATGGTATTAATAAACTATTTATTATCAGGGTATTGTCAGGTATTAATAAACTATTTATTATCAGGGTATTGCCAGGTATAAATAAACTATTTATTATCAGGGTATTGTCAGGTATTATTATCAGGGTATTGTCAGGTATTAATAAACTATTTATTATCAGGGTATAGTCAGGTTTAAATAAACTATTATACAGTATTAATAAACTATTTATTATCAGGGTATTGTCAGGTATAAATAAACTATCTATTATCAGGGTATTGTCAGGTATTAATAAACTATTTATTATCAGGATAAACCCAGATAATAAATAGTTTATTAATACCTGACAATACCCTGATAATAGTTGATTAATAACTGACAATACCCTGATAATAAATAGTTTAAGGTAAGCTACACCTGAATGGCATACGACTGTACGTGTATCAACAGTATTAAAGCTCATATCTCATTCTCAGGAGGAGCCCTGCTGTGTGGCTGGCACCCCTGGCAGCTGCCTGGTTGCCCCTAAACACCGCCCGGGGGAGAAATCAAAGTGTAACGATCATAAAAATATTTACATTTGTGAGATCAGATCGATATTAACCACCCAGCCACTATGGATGTTTATAGTTGGAAGTGAAGCAATCTGAATCAAGCAAGCACTATCAGCAGTACTTTACTTACCGGCACTGACTATAACTTATTTGGGGATGCAGACCCGCCTCGCCTGTGTGACTCGCAACCTCCATGGCTCTACCACACGTGTCCACGCAGATATGCTGCTGCAGTGCCACTTCAAACTGTGCACTCGCAGTCAAAATTGTGTGCACAGCACGGGGGTGGGTGGAGCAGAAGCCTAAGCTGTCTGGTGAAACAGGGTGATCATTAATATGTGGACCAGAGTCATCCACACCCGGTCCACATATTTCAGGTGCAGGGGCTCCCATCTGCCTATATGACAGGCCAGGACTTCACTTGTCACTTTCCAGCTGAGTGCTCCTTCCTTCCACAGTCCCACGATGGTTATTAGTTAATGACTCATTGAGAGTGCCCCCAGACCCTCCCCCCTGCATCTTCCGCCATTAACAACAAGATTTTTGCGTACCCACAACCGGTCTGCCGCGTACCCGTACCATAGGTTGGGAAAAGCTGCTTTAAAGGGACAGTGTACTGTAAAACTGCGTTCCCCTTAATGTGTTCCCAATGACTTGCTATACCAGTTGCAGGGTATAAAATGTATGCTCCTGTATTTTTCTTTTCTAAAATGAAATATCTGGATTTGCTCTTTGAAAACCACACCCCATCAAAATAGACTAAGCCTGCAGACAGATCAGGCATCTTTATCTTGTCACTCAAATATTTCCCTTTCTTATCTTTTTCTCTATACAATAATTAGAAAGAACAATAGAAAATTAACATTTTAAAACTTTATCTCTGTCGTACCCCACTAGGAGTATAATTTATTCTGCTGGCTGTGTTTACATAGCTTGTCAATAGCCTAAACATAGCAAATACATTTTCAGTACAGCTAGGGCTACCACAGGCAAAATCAGTTATTTTAAATGGCAATATAAAAGCAAAGGAGCTGTTTGTATACAATTGAATACACTCCAGCACGCAAAATGGATCATTGGGAACAAATTAAAGGGGAACAACATTTAGGGTGAACTGTCCCTTTAACTGCATCCAGCTTGTTGCATGCTATAGTTTTTGGGTTGCTGTATTAGGTGTAAAGGGTAAAAATGCCTTTTACAATTAGTATTACCAAATGTGTAACATTTGGAAACATTTATGGCATATGCCTATGTTGTACAAAGCTTTAAGAATTATGTTTATGTATATATAATATTATAAATATGGATATATTTTTTATCCTGAAATAGTATATATTAAAGTAATAAATATTTCAGAGTTTGAGAGATTGTTTAAAACCATAAAGACAAAATAATGAAGTACTTATAGGATTTTGACATACCTGTAAATAAAATAGTTTATTTAATATTGGTAATTAAAGTTCTAATGTAAACAAATAAGTTAAAAAATAAATTGACATGATTGTTCATGCGATCACGTGATTTCAATGATGGGATTGTTTCTGGGGGGAGTGCCTATGACGCTATCACACCCTCCAGTCTGCGATCCCATTCAGGAAGCACCTTTGGCTTTAGTACAGCCAAAAGACTAGGACGTTCTATGACGTCCTTAGGGCGTTAAAAGCCCAGTGCGGTTAGGATTGCATAAAACATCCTAAGGGCATTAAGGGGTTAAAGGGATATGAAACCCAAATCTTTTCTTTCATGATTCAGATAAAACATACAATTTTAAGCAACTTTCTAATTTACTAATATTATCAATGTTTCTTCGTTCTCTTGGTATCTTTATTTGAAAAAGCAGGAATGTAAGCTTAGGAGCCAGCCCATACTTGGTTCAGCACCCTGGGTAGCGCTTGCCCATTGGTGGCTAGATTTAGCAAGCGCTACCCAGGTGTTGAACCAAACATTAGCGGGCTCCTAAGCTTATATTCCTGCTTTTCAAATAAAGATACTAATAGAATGAAGAAAAGTTGATAATAGGAGTAAATTAGAAAGTTGTTTAAATTGTTTGCTTTATCTGAATCATAAAAGAAAAAATGTGGGTTTGATATCACTTTAAGGTATCGTTAAATGGGATGGAAAATGAGACGTACTGTGTCATAGTCCACTCAGCTAGGTGCAAACTCCCTTGAAAAAACCTCAGTTATAGACGTCATCTGCGCTAGAAATTATTGCAGTCACAAAATGAGTGAATTTTGCCAAAAATGTCCACTAGACTTTATGGAGTTTAGATCAGATCTTTAGAACCCGTACATACTGCGATCCTTAGCAAGTTACATACCATCACTCACATAAAACACATGAGGAACTTATCAGTCAAAAGAACAGGAAGTGTCTAAAGTAAAAGATTTCTTAAAACTATTGCATAATTTTATAAGCCTTTAACAATGTGTCATTTATTTTTTGTTAAATCATACTTAATTGCTGAAAGATAAACAGTAAAAGATTAAAAACATTTTAGTATGTGATAAACAGTAATTAAAGTAGGTGGAACCAATCATATTAATCCCTCTACCAATGATTTATATAAATCCTTTTTTCAAACAGTTCCTTGTAAATTCAGACATGAAATAAACACATTTCTATTTAAAGGGACAGTCTACCATAGAATTGTTATTGTTTTAAAAGATAGATAATTCCTTTATTACCCATTCCCCAGTTTTGCATAACCAACACAGTTACTTTTTACCTCTGTGATTACCTTGTATCTAGAAACCTTCTTCCAGCCCCCTGATCCCATGACTGTGACTTAAAGGGACAGTACACTGTAAAATTGTTTTTCCATAAATGTATTTTAAATGACTTGTTATACCAACTGCAGAGTATAAAATATTTGAGAAATTGCATTTTCGGTTTTATTTGTGTATCTGAAGCAGCTGGTTTTGTGCTTTGAAACCACAGCCTATTACAATGGGTTGAGCTTCAGGTAATATCAGATCTCATTATGTTATCACTTTTATGTACACAGACTTGCTTCCTTATCTTATATTTGTCTGGAACACCAAAGCTCAATACAGAGAGAGAACAATGGAAAATTATCATTTTATTACTTAACTATCATGCCCCCCACTGAGGGTGTAATCTCTTCTGCTGGCTGTGTTTACTTAGGCTTGTCAATAGCGTATACGCCAGTATCAAAACTTTCAGTATAGGTTGGGAAACCACAAGCTAAATCAGCTATTTCAAATGCTGAAATATGAGTAAAGGAGCTACTTGCAACCAATTTAATACACTCTAGCAGGTAAAAAGGATCATTGGGAATCATTTAAAGGGGAGAAAGTTTTTGGGTGAACTGTCCCTTTAATAATCTATAGATCAATTTTATTACCTGTTCTAGAGACAGTGTTTATCTATCCACTACTATGTATTTTAGATATCTGCAACTGAATCACAAAGACCTAGATCCTGTATAACCTGATAGAAACTGCAGCATAATGACAGCCCTATTGCTCTCAGTAGTGACAGTTCAGCCATTACATTCAAAACACTCAAAAGTTGAAGTTACTGTAGAAGTTACCAAGTAATATTGTCATTTATACTTATTATTTTCTCTTGTAACTGTGGAAACCTAACAGTAACAGTATTATATGATTGTTGCTCTCATGTGCAGCAGTCCACAATTCACCAACAACTATTTTTTTAACAGTAAAATAATAAAGTTGCACTGGCACTGTGATAATAACGAGTTTAGCACAGACAGGGTGAGTTAAAATGTATGCCAAATTGAGTCTGGTTCAAAATCCCTTTAAAAACACATGCACAAAAATGAAGAAAAAGAAAGGGACTTAATTTTGTACACACTCATACACACACATATACACACACACACATATACACACAAACATACTCACACACACACACATGCATACACACATGTAGAACAGATAGGGGGTAAAGACCACCGTGATAAGGTAAATTAAAAACACACACACATATACAGATACACACACACATACACACATGCACACACACACACATACATACACATTCACATATATACACACACACACACGCATACACACATCTGGAAAAGATAGGGGGTAAAGACCACCGTGATAAGGTAAATTAAAAACACACACACATATACAGATACACACACACATACACACATGCACACATACACACATACATACACATTCACATATATACACACACACACGCATACACACATCTGGAACAGATGGGGGTAAAGACCACCGTGATAAGGTAAATTAAAAACACAGACAAGGCTTTCTCAATGTGATAAAGACAGTCCACTGCATAATTTTTATAGTAAAACATAAAACCAATTTTACAGCCAATTATAGGGATACAAAACTGTCTACTTTTTCCATTGAGAAAAACAGGAAGACAAGAGCGCAACAGACTCTCTAAGAGTAAAAGTTTTTACTGAGTAAAATAGCGTAAATACAGAATATCACGTACAGGATTAAAAACAAAACAAACGGTGTGTGAATATATCACCATGAATGTCTCCCCAAGGTTGGTGATTCCACTCTTACATTGTGGGACTCTTTGGGACTGTATCTGGTTCCCCATTGGTGGGAATACTGACTGTTTACCACAACCTTTCACCTAACGGAGCTCAGCTACACTTGTTTCTGTCTTTGCTGGTTTTATTATATCAGTAATTGCAGCTTACATTTACTCACGTATACCTTGATATCCTCAGTATTTAGGGAAGCGCTTATGTGTTTATGGTTTTTCTTTTGTACTTTTTCCATTGGAATGTAGATTGTCACAAACAGAACTCTTAAACTATTAGATCTTATAATGAGGTCTACATACCGTTCAGCAATCTGCTCTCCAGTGGTTAAGGCAGCAACTGTGGAGAGTGGTATGGGTGATGTCCAGTTGCTAGTGAAATTGCTAGTAGCTATGTCACTGAAGTTACAGCCCTCTACTGAAAGGTATTTAGGCATACTCCGTATGGGAAGTGCAGGATAAATTTGAGCTCCAATACCAACCCATAATGAAACTGAAAAACCAGCGAGAAGACCCACTATGGCACCCTGGAAAACAAAATAAGAACTAATTAATATGCACAATGGTAAGATCTAACTGTTAATTATATTAAAGTATCAACAGATCCTAGATTTATATTTCCTGAGTGATTTACTAATTTGTATTTGTCTAAGAATGCCAAATCTAAATATCCATCTTATTAAGGTTTTTGCTAGTTCGCCAGATGTTGTTAAGATAGGTCTTAGTAGATACATTTCTGTCTATAAACAAAATTCATAGATATGATTGCTATTATCAAATGGGTCACCTTTTAGTGGCATTATTTAAGCTTAACTGGAGCTTTTTGTAAGTATTTTTGATTTGTATGGGTTAAACTCGATGGACTTGGGTCTTTTTTCAACCTCATCTACTATGTTACTATGTAATACAGCTTTGGAGCTGACATATTAGAGGATTTTTTATTTAAATTTTTATGCTACTTTTAACACAAAATGGAATTCCCTCATTAAGTATTTTAGTCTAGAGAAAAAAAATATAAATACAAATACATCAATATTTTGCCTAATTTTTCTGCCATTTACCACTGAAAATTATGCTTTTTCCATCCTCTCTTGAGAGGCTGGAGTGCACAATGCATACTTAAGTATGCTTCATTTTGATCAGACCCTGCTACAGGCTGCAAAATAATTGATTATTTCACTGAAGGAGTTTTTATACATCTGGACCATCAGATGTATCCTTCAACTGCCCTGAAATTATTAGAAAAAAAATAACCTAACAATTTCCCTAATTTAATTTAACCTATTGCAATTCAGTCATTAATGGATTTTGTGATTGATCATTTAGAAGAGTGGACAGGCTCATTCTAACAGTTGTTTTAACCTAAATAACCAATTAGGATTGCTAAATGATATTTAAATAGAGGAGGGAAATATTTTGAATAACCCGAATGTGACAAGGATCATAATGAGGAAGGCTTGTTGCTGCTGACTAGAAAAGGCTCAATACAGAACACCCCTCAAATGGACTTCAGGAACAGAAAGATAAAGGGGTAATATACATTATTTTGTGTGGAGAGGGAATCAAATAGGAGAGGAGTTAAAGGGACATAAAACAAGTTGGGATAGAGACAAAATATAATAATATGTACTTTTATTACTTTACATGCAAATCTATATTGCAGTGCCTAGCCATTAACCCTTTCTTTTAAGTTTCTGAATTGTACAGCTCTAACTCCCCCCACACACTTCCTTCTATGGCTGTATCTATTTCCACCTTTACTTTGGTAAAATACAAGACTTTAACACTCATTATCCGCTGGAGCATGCCTAGACACAAATAAGCTGCTGTGAACTCAGTTGAAATACAATGCCTGTGTTTCTGATGCTAAACACTGATAAGAGGGGGGTGGATCAGACTTCTCTAGACAGCATAACTATGTAACAAATTTTGCTTATTTTTGAAAATGATTTTAAAATACTTGCTGGCAATTTTTAAACATTTTTTTACTTAATTAGTCCTTTTAGGATATGCACAGATCTCAACATGTTTTATGGTACTTTAATGCTGAGGTGTTGTAGGTGGGTTAGTGAGAGTTAAACATGACCAAGGGTCTTTCTAATAAGGGTTATGTAAGGGGATATTCAGAGTTAAATGGCAGTCTGTGGCGGGATTAAATGGGTGTATTTAGATAAGAGATGGTTTGTGCTGAGGAGAACAAATAGTAGCAGTAGGTCATATACATTGTACATATATTATTGTTTTTTACCACGTACTATTTCCAATAAAACCGAGCAGTAGTGATCATGTCAGATATTAGTAACATGCTGTTGAAGGATGTAGTTTTGATAAATAAAATTGGTGATAACCCATTAGGATTATTTCCAGTAGTGGAGGCCACGGTTTAGTTTAGCAATGGTGGAGGTTTAGGTAAGTGGTGGTTAGAGTTAAAGTATGGTAGAGGCCGAGGGTATCATGTGAGCAGTGGCTAGGGTTAAATGTGGCATCTCAGTGAGGAGTATCGTTCAGTTTTTGATCATCCCCACTGAGATTTATCCAACAAAAAAGCAGTTCTATTAGAGAAAAAATATGAACAAACAGCAATTGCTCTTAGCTGGGAGCTTCCCTGCCGCACATTTAACATAGATTGTCTGCAGCAGATCTCTCATGTCATGCAGGGCTATATTGCACTGGGCTTGTCTCTCCTTCAAGGGACAGGAAACCCCAAAATGTTCTTTCATGATTTAAATAGAACATAAAATTTCAAACATCTTTCCAATTTACTTCTATTATCAAACTTGTTTCATTATCTTGTTATCCTTTGCTGAAGGAACAGCATTTCACTACTGGCAGCTAGCTGAACACATCTAGTTAGCGAATTACAAGAGACAAATGTGTGCAGGCACCAATCAGCAGCTAGCTACTACTAGTGTACGATATGAGCGTATTCTTTTTCAACAAGGGATACCAAGAGAATTAGGCTCATTTGAAAATAGAAGTTAATTTAAAAGTGTCTTAAAATTACACGCTGCATCTGAATCATGCAAGTTTAAATTTGACTTTCATGTCCCTTTTACATACAAAAGTTCAGGGAACACACCTTAAAGAAGTTGAGTAAAAGCTGTTGTTTTAGAATTTTTCTCAGTACTTGAGGATCTTTTTATATTATCTCTTATAAGCAGAGAGGGTTATAAAATCAGGTCCTAACTATTGGGCTTTGGTATACAGAGAGATAAGATAAAAAGAAGCATATATGTGTACAGAAAGTGATAAAATAATATCAGATTTCCCTGCAAGTTCAAGCCATTTTAATGGATTGTGATGCCAAAGAACAAAAACAGCTATTTCATATTCAACAATAAACCTAAAGAATCAACTTAATATATTTTTTACTCTGCAGTTGGTATAACAAGTCATTGGAAACACTAAATGGACATTAAACACTAAATACATTTTATAAGCATAGTATTGAAGTTATCACCTACCTCCCTCTAGTTGTGGGTGCTGCCTATGCTGAAATCTAGGTTTCACTACATTGCCGTACTGATGTGTTTGCACATGTGCAGCAACTCACCTTCAGATACCCGCAGTGTAACCTAAGTTCCAATATGGCAGCACCCATGATTATAGGGAGGTGCAGGGGCAAAACTGTCATTAGTTCAGCAGGTACATCGGCACCAGGCCCCAAATGCTGGGAGGGCCTATAGCAAACAGTCTATACATAGGATTTTACAAAATCTATATAATCCTAATGAAGGGATCATTTTAATAGGGAAGGTTGCAAGTGTATCCTATCTATCTACCTATCTGTGCCATGCATATTGTTACTATTGAATAGGGCCCTCTGGTGAGTAGGTCCGCTACTGGTGTATAAAATGTATTTAGTGTTTAGTGTCCCTTTAAAGGGAAAGCATTTTTAAAGAAACTGTCATTTTAACTAGAAGGCAGCATCCCTAAGTTACTAAGATGACTGACAAGCAGAAGGTAGCAGTAATATTGACTGACGCTACAAAACCAAAATTGTTTATTCTTATTTGCAAAAAAATAAAAATGATTCCTGTCCACATATAAAAAGGTTTACATGCAGCCTTCCTGTCTCTATCTCTCTGAAAGTAAATAGATATATGTCATGTCCATCCTTGCTTTTTCACTTGTATTTGTTAGAATTTGTACACAAATGTTTTTACTTACAGTTGGATTTGCAAAGGGGAAGAGAATTCCCAGAGAAAAAAGCCCTAACAATGGTCCTCCAACCATGCCGAATATAGAGAGAGCAGCCTGTAGACAAAGACAAAGGCACGTATTTAATGTCTGTACTAATAATGTTAATAGAGCTACCAGCTTAATAAAATTAAAGAGACAGTAAAATAAAGTCACCATACTACCCCGATATAAAGCATACGTGGGAACTTCTTTCAGACTGTGAATGCGCTACTGAGGGGAAAGTCGCAGCTAAGGTCGCCTTACAATTGGCAGAACCGAGCATTGCTCATTATAATACATAAATGATGCTTACAGGCGTACAGCTGGCACCAGGAGTTCAAGTAAAAAAATCTTCAGAGCACTTGTTTTTACAGTGATTCTCTTTATGCAAAGAAAATATTAACGTTTACTGTTCCTTTAATTTTAATACTGTCAAAAAATAATATATATATTTTGAGATGTGTTGCTTATTGTTACTCATGACTAAAAAGTTTTATATATATGTACTGTATGTGTGTGAGTGTTAATATGTGTATGTACAGATAGTAACACATAAATATATATGTATATAATCATATACATATATATTTAACACTGTTGCCATCGCTGTGCTACTTATCCCCTGCGCGAGTTCTGATGCCGTGTATGACGGTATCAGAAGGAAGCTCCCATAGGAGCCTATGGAAGTGCGCTCTCGTCAAAGCGATATTTAGCGCTCCACTTGTAATCTGGCCCAAAGTGTTTTCTATGAAAACATTAAATAGTGATTTATTAATAGTTTTTTTATAACTTACCTGTAATAAACCCCCCATAAGTGAGGCCAGTGCGGCCATTGCAATACATACTGCACCATACGCAAGACCTGTGAAAGACAAAAGCACGACAGAACATTTCAACACAATAATTTAACATCAAAGTTTTCATTTGAACTACATATTAACAGAATAATAGATAATCTTCCAAATTGTTCATGCTCTGAGAAAATCTGTGACTTGCTAAGTAGTCTTTTATTCACTTTTATCAACACTAAGGCCCATAGTTATCAAGGTCTGTCGGACCAGATCCGACAGTGCGGATCAGGTCCGACAGACCTCGCTGAATACGGCGAGCAATACGCTCGCCATATTCAGCATTGCACCAGCAGCTCACAAGAGCTGCTGGTGCAACGCTGCCCCCTGCAGACTCGTGGCCAATAGGCCGCCAGCAGGGTGGGTCAATCAACCCGATCGTACTCGATCGGGTTGATTCCCGGCAATGTCTGTCCGCCAGCTCAGAGCAGGCGGACAGGTTATGGAGCAGCGGTCTTTGTGACCGCTGCTTCATAACTGCTGTTTCTGGCGAGTCTGCAGGCTCGCCAGAAACACGGGGCATCAAGCTCCATTCGGAGTTTAATACATATGCCCCTAAGAAGCAATGTCATTTTGAAAACACAAAAGAAGCTGTTCTGTATTTTTTTATTTTTTTTAATGGAATGTTTTAGTAAAATTATTTTTATGTGTAAGAAAAGGCAACATTTAAATATGTTAAATATGAAAATGTATTCTTTTGTAATTTATATCTGAAAAGTGTTGTTTTTTCACTGTTCCCCCGAAAACATGACTTTTCTTCATGCTGTAAAGTGGTTGCTTGATATGTGCAGGAGTTCATTTATATGTGCCTCTTATTGGCCACTGTAAGGAAAACTGTGCAAAAACTCAACTCTAGATTGGTGACTCTAACTTGCCCAAAACTGGTCAAACCCAGTCCAGCTAATATAAAATCCCAACCCATAAACTATCCAAATCTCAAATTAATCCTACAAAGCTCTCTTCCTCCTTAAAGGGATAGTAAACACCAACAATGTTATTGTTTAAAAAGACAGATAATACCTTTATTACCCATGCCCCAGTTTTCCATAACCAACACAGTTATATTAATATATTTTTACCTCTGTGATTACCTTGTATCTAAGCCTTCAGACTGCCTTCTTATCTCAGTTCAGTTTTGACAGACTTGCATTTCAGGCAATTAGTGTTGACTCTTAAATAACGCCATGTGCATGAGCACAATGTTATTTATATAAAACATACAAACTAATGCCCTCTAGCTGTAAAAAAAACTGTCAAATACATTCAGATAAGAGTGAATGAGCCTCCTAGGTTTAGCTTTCAACCAAGAATACCAAAAAAACAAAGCAAATTTGATGATAAAAGTCAATTGGAAAGTTGTTTAAAATTACATGCCCTATTTGAATCATGAAAGTTTAATTTGGACTTTACTATCCCTTTAAACATCAGAATTTCACATGTAAAATATTGGGAGATTTATTACAAGTCCTTACAACAGAGATGAATTAAAGAGATTTTAAAGGGACAGTCTAGTCAAAATTAAACTTTCATGATTCAGATAGGGCATGCAATTTTAAACAACTTTCCAATCTACTTTATTATCAAATATGCTTTGTTCTTTTGGTATACTTTGTTGAAAGCTAAACCTGGCTAGGCTCATGTGCTAATTTCTAAGCCCTTGAAGGCTGCAATTGGACAGTTTTTCTTATAGATAACATTCTAACTCCTGTGGATTTACCTATGAGTCAGCACCAATTGGCTACAATGCAGCACTGTTAAAAGAACTGAAATTAGAAGGCAGTCTGCAGAGGCCTAGACACAAGGTCAATCACAGAGGTAAAAAGCATATATAATTATCCCCAGTATATCCTCCATGTGATATAGTGTTATGCAAGCAAATATAAGATACAGTAAACAAAATAAGTTGATCAGAAGACAAAATAACTAAATTAAAGGGACACTGAACCCAAATTTTTTCTTTCATGATTCAGATATAGCATGCAATTTTAAGCAACTTTCTAATTTACTTCTATTATCAATTTTAATTTGTTCTCTTGCTATCTTTATTTGAAAAAGAAGGCATATCAGCTAAGGAGCCAGCAAATGTTTGTTTCAGGACCATGGACAGCACTTGTTTATTGGTGCTGACCAATCAGCAAGGACAACCCAGGTTGTTCACCAAAAATGGGCCAGCATCTAAACTTACATTCTTGCTTTTCAAATAAACATACCAAGAGAATGAAGAAAATTTGATAATAGGAGTAAATTAGAAAGTTGCTTAAAAATGCATGCTCTATGTGAATCACGAAAGAAAATTTTTGAGTACAGTGTCCCTTTAAATGTTAGACATTATAAAGAATATACATAGAATGATGACAAAATAACACTCTTTAATAAATCAAATAAATAAGATTGTTTTGGTGAATAAAATGGAAGATGTCTTCTTATTTACAGTTATTTCACAAATATACAACTAAAGTGATGTCAAAAAGGAGCAAAAAAGGAAACAAAAAAATAAACACATAGTTCAGAATTTGCTCTTTTTTAGATCAGTGTTTGGTCAACAAACAGATTGAAATATATTAAATAGTCGTACTTGTTATTTTTGAAATCCAGGACAGCTTTGTTTCAGTGAGTGATTTGAAGTATGGTTTTACCAGGTCTTCAACCGTTACTGCAGCTAATGCATTGATACTGGAGGAAACAGTGCTGGAGTGAAAAAAATATATATAGTTAATGTTTTTATTAGCTTTACAAACATTAGATTACAAATATATATATATATATATTAAACGACCTATTATTAGTATTGTCTATTTGTAAAGTATCACCAAATTCTGTAAATGTGCATGTATCTAGCAAATATGTATAGCTGATGTATGTTTTCATAGATGGTATAAGGATCCATATATAACCAAGTTTTTTGTTGTATTATTACCGTTTTGTAACATTTCTGCCATGTGATTCCACAGTGTGTATATAAATATTTGTGTGTGTGTATATATATATATATATATATATATATAAAGTCAGTGGTTGTGCAGCACTCCCAGTAACGTAAACACAAATATATTTTCTGCCCGTGGTGCACTTTAAAGTAATATGCACAATCAAAGAATGAAAGGCACTCACCGGGTCTTGAAGTGTAGAAAAAGTTTAGAAAAAGTTTCTTTAATAGAGAAACTTTTTCTAAACTTCAAGACCCGGTGAGTGCCTTTCATTCTTGGATTATATATATATATATATATATATATATATATATATATATATATATATATATATATATATATATATATATAAAAATCTCAAAGTGAGCGCTTTCCCACTTGCATATAAATCCTTTGATTACCAGGGTGCAGAGAAAATGTGTCATATAATCCAAAAACAAGTCTCACTCTCTGGATTTAACACACAGCAAACTGATTTATTCTGTGACATTTCGGGGGTCTTCACCCCTTCCTCTGACAACCAGAGTGAACAAACAATTGTGAATGTAAACCCAATACAATCCCCACTGGTCATACATCCTGCAATCACTATGCTTGTGATATTGCATATGTCAATACAATATAATTACTGCTGCATTCTATCGTATATCACTAGAGGGATTGTGTGCCTCCTGAAATATTTCCCATATATTAGAATGTACGTGCTAGTTGCTGACCAAAATAAACTAAAGACGGTGGTGATTTCCTAAATATATCTGGGACACAATCCCTCACAGTGTTTTTATACAGTATGTTCAGATGTTTTTGCCACCAAGGATGTGGCCATCAAATTAAGACTACAAAGAATTTGAAGGAGCAATTTGCATTTTCATGTCAGGGGATCTTGGAATTGGATTAGAATTTTACAGTTCCTTCTGGAAATTAATTTACAAATAAAATAATATTTCCTATTCACAACTTAAATTCAAAACATTTCACAGGCTAATTCCTAAGTAGTATGAGCTTTGAGCTCCATATAAAAAAGCTGTGGTCATTGGGATATGCTAGCAAAGACCCTTTGAAGGGGATGGTTTGCAGTAGGGAGGCCATATGTCATAGTGAAAAGGAGGGGGGACTTAAAGGGACAGTATTCTGTAAAATTGATTTTCCATTGATATATTTCCAATGACTTGTTATACGAGCTGCAGAGTATAAAATGTATGAGAAACTGCATTTTCAGGTTTATTTGTGGATATGAAATTGCTGGTTTTCTGCTTTGAAACCACAGCCTATTACAATGGGTTGAGCTTGCAGGTGAAATGAGATCTCATTATGTTATCACTTTTATTTACACACACTTGCTTCTTATCTTATATCTGTTTGTAAACCAAAGCACAATACTTAGAGAGAAGAATGGAAATGTATCATTGTATTAGTTATCTCTTCTACCCCCCATTGGGAGTGTAATTTCTTCTGCTGGCTATGTTTACATAGCTAGCAACAGCCTGGAAATTTCAGTATAGGTGGGTATACCACAGGCTAAATCAGCTATGTCAAATGCTGGAATAAGGGTAGACGAGCTACTTGTAAACAAATTAATGCATTCCAGCAGGTAAAATAGATAATTGGGAATAAGTTAAAGGTGAGAATTTTTTGGGGTAAACTGTCCCTTTAAGGAGTCCTAAGTTCTTACTCAATATAAGTCATGCAGTGGCAGAAGGACATGTAGAGGTTATTGAGATAATTGATGCTTAATGATTAAAAAACTGGTTGACAATGACAAATCCTGAAAAAAATAAATTTGGTGTAGAGTTCTAATCTTGGCAAATACAATTGCAGACATTTTTATGGTCTGATAAGCTGATTTCAAATGATTTTGGTGTCTTGGATCTTACTGATGGGTTGTGAAAGATCAAGAGATTCTTATAATGGTCTTATTGCTAAATTTGTTTGAGAATCGTTGTTTCAGTCAAGTAAAATAAAATTATATTATCCCTTAGTTTCAGATATAATAGCAAAATGTTTATGTATAGTCTTAAAAGGGAAGTAATAAATGAAAATGGTGTATATAATAAAACACCTATTTGGAACATGTTCGGTTATATTATATGTAGCTTTGTTACAATTTTGCTAATAAATATAATATTTTGTACGTTTTGTGTTAATAAATTGTAATAATTCTGATCATTCTTTACCTTAACGTCCCACTGTATGCACACGCTACAAACAAACCAGGGAGGCCTGGATAGTCCCGAAGAATGTCCAGTGCCAGGTAAGGCATCAACTTAGGATATAAACACAGATATTCAACTTATAAGAGTTACTGTAAATATACATTTCTCATTTTAATTTTGATTCTCAGTGGGATATAAGTGGCGTTCAGAAGCTAGGCTGTTGCTTCCTTTGAAATAATAAAGGGACATCATTTATTTTTTATTTTTTAAAGTTAATATATGGGAAAGCATTCACTTTTCTTCTGCCCTGCAATTCCACATAGCCAATCCAGAGACAATACAGGAATACATTATGTACAAAACATCAGGAGGGGGTGTCGACCAATCCAAACTTTTCTATAATGTATGTATTTAATTTATGTTTATAAGTATTTATAAGTACACCTGACTTTTACATGCATCATTTCTTAACACATTTTATTTATTTGTTTAATAGCAGATAATCAGTAATCAGTTTTTCTTAGAAGCATTTTTGCTAATGCATGTATATTACAAAATTGCTTCTGTTAAATACAAAAATGCACCCATGTGGTTTCCAATTTTGGCTGGAATATCACTTTAAATTTCTTTTTATTATGCATTTATATATGTACTTTTTTTTTACCTGGTCAGGGGCTGATACAAAATTGGCAGTCCAAGGATCACAGTCTTTATATATTGAGAACATAGCAAGTCCACTTAACACAGCACAGGCCAGAATTGCCCAGAGTCCAAGTAGATTTACATAAAGAGACCTTAACATATAAGAATAAAAATAATAATTTCAATAACAATATGTAGCTATGGGTAAAACATAGCATGTGATAAAATAAGCACATTATCTAAGAATAATGATCATACATAATAAATCTGTATTTAGAAAACATAAAATAAAAGTGCAGAAATCTTTTTAAAAAAAAAGTAGTTTAAAAATTGTCACTGTTTTCATGCCAAGTCATTCTTGTTAAAAATATTATTTTCCATAAATATGCAAGTCATTAGTATGACTTGTGTCACTGAGGTTAAAAGGACACTAAAGCCAAAAAAAGTTTCATCCAATAAAGCATGCAATATAAAAAAAGGATTCTTCAGTTATCAAAATGTACATATTCTTTTTATATGAATACTTTCTGAGGCTCCAGCTCCTACTGAGCATGTGCAAAATTGCACATAATATACATATAGTCATTGTGTGATTGGCTGATGGCAGTCACATAATACAGATTGGGAGGAAAAAAAATTAATAACTTTGAAATTTGCTAGAAAATATTCGACTGCTCATTTCAAATTCAACACAAGTGCTATTGCATTGTCTTTTTATTGTGTATTTGCCAGGTATTCAGTTCTATTGTATTTAGTGCTCCTATAAGGCTCATTCACAACTTCTCTCCTGATGTCCCTTATGCACTAAATTATAAAATATATTATGTTATGAAACTATGTGGTTTGCACTCTGGAGTTCCAAATACCACACTCTAGTTATAATGTTTTCCTTTCATTTAGCTATTGTACTTTAATTTTATTTTCATCCATGTCTTATTAAAATCCAATGGAAGTCAAAACTAAACTTTCATATTCAGATAAAGTGCAATTTTTAAAAAGATTTCAATTCACTTCTATTATCAAACTTAGCTCCTTACATGACAACATACTGAGGTAGGCTCAGGAGCAAGCATGCATTTGTGCACTTTATGAACTCCATTTATTTAGCTGTGAATGCAGCTTTGGGATCAAAAAGTCATGTTTGCCTGAAACGCTAGTTCAGTAGCTGCAATCTCAATACCGCAGCTACTTAAAGTGGATGTAAACTCAGAGATAGCACACAATGCGAAAAGCTTTAGCACACAAAAATAGCATAAGGTTAAGTTATGATTTTTTTGAATAAATTATATTTGATCTATTATTTTACTTATCTAGGTATCTTTGTCTTGCTCTCTCCCTCCGCCCGCCATTTTGTTCCGCTTTTTGCATAGTGATTGACACTTAACCCGACTAATGATTTTCCTTACCCCGTGGCGTCCAGCCCCTTTACCCAAACGTCATTAGTTCTTTATGCGCATGCGTATTTTCTTTGCGCATGCGTAAACCTAATACCTTGATTTGGAAGCGCTGCGCGTTCACGCTGTTCGCATGCGTAGAGAAAACCCAGGAGCCACAACATTTTTCAATTGACTCAATCGCGATCGCAAATCTATTGACTAACGCATGCGCAAATCAGTCAGTCACATTTAAACGCATGCGCACAAAAACAAAACAACGTGAAAGAGCATTGATGATACGTCATAGAGCGGGTGGGACCACTCTAGACGTTATGAGGAAGTACACAGCAAAGTAATGGATGGGAGGAGCGAAAAGAAAAAACGGAGCTAAGTATAAATCTTGATTATAATCTTGGATTTTCAAATTATTAAAAAAACAACAAAGCGGATTTGCTATTACAGTTAGGATTAATCAATATTTATTACTAACAATAGTAAAATTTACATTCACTTTAAACTCTCTGCCACCTAAAGTGTCACGGATTTCAATAACCCCGATCCAATCCAAGCTAGGGGGTGGAATTGCACATGAACCCTGTCTGCCCGACAAATCATAAATGGGGGACTATGTGTTTGCAGCAATGTTTCTAGAAATGTGTTACATATAGTTCTGAAGACACGTGAATGCTCCTTAGCCTAGATGTAGATAATGCTGACTTGGAGAAGCGTTACATTTCATCAAAGGCTACAGAGGCCTAGATTTAGAGTTTTAGAGGCTCCTAACGCTGGTTTTGGCCTACCGCTGGTATTTAGAGTCGTGTAGGTAAGGGTCTAACGCTCACTTTCCAGCCGCAAATTTTCCATACCGCAGATCCCCCTACGCCATTTGCGTATCCTATCTTTTCAATGGGATCTTTCTAACGCTGGTATTTAGAGTCGTGGCTGAAGTGAGCGTTAGAAATCTAACGACAAGACTCCAGCCGCAGAGAAAAGCCAGGAGTTAAGAGCTTTCTGGGCTAACGCCGGTTCATAAAGCTCTTAACTACTATGCTCTAAAGTACACTAACACCCATAAACTACCTATGTACCCCTAAACCGAGGCCCCCCCACATAGCCACCACTCTATTAAAAATTTGTAACCCCTAATCTGCCGACCGCACACGCCTTCACTTACATTATCCCTATGTACCCCATATCTGCTGCCCCTAACACCGCCGACCCCTATATTATATTTATTAACCCCTAATCTGCCGCCCCCAACGTCGCCTCCACCTACCTACAATTATTAACCCCTAATCTGCCGACCGGACCTCACCGACACTATAATAAATGTATTAACCCCTAATCAGCCTCACTCCCGCCTCAATAACCCTATAATAAATAGTATTAACCCCTAATCTGCCCTCCCTAACATCGCCGACACCTAACTTCAAGTATTAACCCCTAATCTGCCGACCGGACCTCACCGCTACTCTAATAAATTTATTAACCCCTAAAGCTAAGTCTAACCCTAACCCTAACACCCCCCTAAGTTAAATATAATTTAAATCTAACGAAATAAATTAACTCTTATTAAATAAATTAATCCTATTTAAAGCTAAATACTTACCTGTAAAATAAACCCTAATATAGCTACAATATAAATTATAATTATATTGTAGCTATTTTAGGGTTTATATTTATTTTACAGGCAACTTTGTATTTATTTTAACCAGGTACAATAGCTATTAAATAGTTAAGAACTATTTAATAGCTACCTAGTTCAAATAATTACAAAATTACCTGTAAGTTACAATTAAATCTAACACTACACTATCAATAAATAAATTAAATAAAATACCTACAAATAAATACAATTAAATAAACTAACTAAAGTACAAAAAATAAAAAAAGCTAAGTTTCAAAAAAAATAAAAAATAATTACAAACATAATAAAAATATTACAACAATTTTAAACTAATTACACCTACTCTAAGCCCCCCAAAATAAAAAAAATGCCCTACCCTATTCTAAAATTAAAATAGAAAAGCTCTTTTACCTTACCAGCCCTTAAAAGGGCCTTTTGCGGGGCATACCCCAAAGAATTCAGCTCTTTTGCCTGTAAAAAAAAACATACAATACCCCCCCCAACATTACAACCCACCACCCACATACCCCTAATCTAACCCAAACCCCCCTTAAATAAACCTAACACTAAGCCCCTGAAGATCTTCCTACCTTGTCTTCACCATGCCAGGTATCACTGATCGCTCCAGGCTCCAAAGTCTTCATCCAAGCCCAAGCGGGGGCTGGTGATCCATCATCCGGCTGAAGTCTTCTATCAAGCGGCGGCTGAAGAGGTCCAGAAGAGGCTCCAAAGTCTTCCTCCTATCCGGGCAGAAGAGTAGATCCGGACCGGCAACCATCTTCTTCCAAGCGGTCACAAGCGGCTCCATCTTGAAGACCTCCGGCGCGGATCCATACTCTTCCTGCGACGTCCTAAGTCCGAATGAAGGTTCCTTTAAATGACATCATCCAAGATGGCGTCCCTCGAATTCCGATTGGCTGATAGGATTCTATCAGCCAATCGGAATTAAGGTAGGGAAAATCTGATTGGCTGATTGAATCAGCCAATCAGATTGAGCTCGCATTCTATTGGCTGTTCCGATCAGCCAATAGAATGCAAGCTCAATCTGATTGGCTGATTGGATCAGCCAATCGGATTGAACTTGAATCTGATTGGCTGATTCCATCAGCCAATCAGATTTTTCTTACCTTAATTCCGATTGGCTGATAGAATCCTATCAGCCAATCGGAATTCGAGGGACGCCATCTTGGATGACGTCATTTAAAGGAACCTTCATTCGGACTTAGGACGTCGCAAGAAGAGGATGGATCCGCGCCGGAGGTCTTCAAGATTGAGCCGCTTGTCACCGCTTGGAAGAAGATGGTTGCCGGTCCGGATCTACTCTTCTGCCCGGATAGAAGGAAGACTTTGGAGCCTCTTCTAGACCTCTTCAGCAGCCGCCTCTTGATAGAGGACTTCAGCCGGATGATGGATCGCCAGCCCCCGCTTGGGCTTGGATGAAGACTTCAGAGCCTGGAGCGATCGGTGATACCTGGCATGGTGAAGACAAGGTAGGAAGATCTTCAGGGGCTTAGTGCTAGGTTTATTTAAGGGGGGTTTGGGTTAGATTAGGGGTATGTGGGTGGTGGGTTGTAATGTTGGGGGGGTATTGTATGTTTTTTTTTACAGGCAAAAGAGCTGAATTCTTTGGGGTATGCCCCGCAAAAGGCCCTTTTAAGGGCTGGTAAGGTAAAAGAGCTTTTCTATTTTAATTTTAGAATAGGGTAGGGCATTTTTTATTTTGGGGGGCTTTGTTATTTTATTAGGGGGCTTAGAGTAGGTGTAATTATCTTAAAATTGTTGTAATATTTTTATTATGTTTGTAATTAATTTTTTTATTTTTTGTAACTTAGCTTTTTTTATTTTTTGTACTTTAGTTAGTTTATTTAATTATATTTATTTGTAGGTATTTTATTTAATTTATTTATTGATAGTGTAGTGTTAGGTTTAATTGTAACTTAGGTTAGGATTTATTTTACAGGTAATTTTGTAATTATTTTAACTAGGTAGCTATTAAATAGTTCTTAACTATTTAATAGCTATTGTACCTGGTTAAAATAAATACAAAGTTGCCTGTAAAATAAATATTAATCCTAAAATAGCTACAATATAATTATAATTTATATTGTAGCTATATTAGGGTTTATTTTACAGGTAAGTATTTAGCTTTAAATAGGAATAATTTATTTAATAAGAGTTAATTTATTTCGTTAGATTTAAATTATATTTAACTTAGGGGGGTGTTAGTGTTAGACTTAGCTTTACGGGTTAATAAATTTATTAGAGTAGCAGCGAGGTCCGGTCGGCAGATTAGGGGTTAATACTTGAAGTTAGGTGTCAGCGATGTTAGGGAGGGCAGATTAGGGGTTCATACTATTTATTATAGGGTTAGTGAGGCGGATTAGGGGTTAATACATTTATTATAGTAGCGGTGAGGTCCGGTGGGCAGATTAGGGGTTAATTATTGTAGGTAGGTGGAGGCGATGTTGGGGGCGGCAGATTAGGGGTTAATAAATATAATATAGGGGTCGGCGGTGTTAGGGGCAGCAGATTAGGGGTACATAGGGATAACGTAGGTTGCGGCGGTGTACGGAGCGGCAGATTAGGGGTTAAAAAAATATGCAGGTGTCAGCGATAGCGGGGGCGGCAGATTAGGGGTTAATAAGTGTAAGGTTAGGGGTGTTTAGACTCAGGGTACATGTTAGGGTGTTAGGTGCAGACTTAGGAAGTGTTTCCCCATAGGAAACAATGGGGCTGCGTTAGGAGCTTAACGCTGCTTTTTTGCAGGTGTTAGGTTTTTTTCAGCTCAAAGTGCCCCATTGTTTCCTATGGGGATATCGTGCACAAGCACGTTTTTGAAGCTGGCCGCGTCCGTAAGCACCGCTGGTATTGAGAGTTGCAGTGGCGGTAAATTATGCTCTACGCTCCCTTTTTGGAGCCTAACGCAGCCATTCTGTGAACTCTAAATACCAGCGGTATTTAAAAGGTGCGGGGGAAAAAAAGCATGCGTTAGTTACGCGGGTCGTTACCGACAAAACTCTAAATCTAGGCGAGAGAGAATAAGGTAAATATGATAATAGAACTAAACTGAAAACTGTGTTTGTTTTTTAAATTGTACACTCTGTCAATTCTGAAAGTCTAATTTTGACTTTCATGCCCATAGGGCCAGATTAAGAGTGGTGTGTTAACAGTTACGCATGAGCGAAAAGGGGTTTATCGCGGCAGTTTGCGCGCTTTGGGTTTACCACTTATATAACCAATTGAAAGTAAATGCGAACACGTGAGCAATCACGAGTTACGCTACAATGATTACTGTGTCCTCAAAGCTCTGGTTAACTGTTTCTTGAAACATAAAAGTGTCACAAAACACATAAAAAATACATTACAAAGTACAGTAACGCTAATAAAATTTATTTAAAAACAATATTGCATAAAAAAGTTATAAGAGCTCAAAGATATGAGGTCTCAGGTGTTTATATACAAATATAAGCACAAATAAATACATATCTAGACATATCTAGACATATATATACATATATATGTGTGAAATTTTCATATTTTCAAGTCGGGTTAGCGCATTTGAGAATATGTTTGCATGAGAATAGGGTGTTAAGATTTTTTCTACTTTTTTTGCTTCATTGACTTCTATGGGGAATACGGTATCATGCATGTGATATTCGAAGTCAACCTTTTACGCACATCGGTTTAGCACGCAAGTGAAAACTGTTCACTTTCAACTTGTAATCCCACTCCACCTTTAATCTGGCCCTTAAATAATGATAAAACATCTTGTAATTGCACTACTTGTGTAGTCTTACAATAAATCAGCATACCAGCTGAATGTGAAATATTTCTGAATACATTAACACATTGTTTGAGTGTTTTATTTTTAAAAGCAAAACTCTACTCAAAATGTGCCATATTTGGAGGAGCCAAAGGGGACTTCTGAGATAGAATAGGGTCATCACTGTTACTTTGTTAGCAAAAGTTGCATTTTTTTGCAGTATCTTATAATGCCACCTCTACTGAGGCCAGCTAGGAACAAATATGTACCAGGTTTAGGCTTCTGAAGTCTACAAAAAGCATTCAGTATCATGCACTTACTAGCTGTAACATAATAAAGTCATATGAGAAAAAATAAAAATAAATATAATGAACCATCATTGGCATATTTAAGCACTCATTTGTTCAGAAGCATAGTTTCATACTATCTAATTTTCATCAACATTTTTAAAACAAAGTTTCCTTATACTGAATTTTGATAGTAAGAAAAATATATATCATAAAATAACTTTACTTAATTTGTTTGCATTATTGTGGCAAACAAATAAACTAAGCAATATAATTGAAGATAAAATAACTAATTATATCTCATTTATACACATCAGAAGCATTATTTTCTACTCCAGTGACTGAATTCACTAATCTGCTTCCCAATGAAAAAAAAGCAGAACTTCAGTGACTTACATTTTGGCATGAAGTATGTTTTTGCAGGCGATATATCTCTGTACTTGGGATTGATTGACACCATAGATTCCTGTCCAGGTAAAGGTACCTCCTACAACTATGGTCCAGAATGTGTGTCTCTGCAGTGGATTTGGATTAAAACTAAAAACAAAAATAAAATGAAATACGAAAAAAAAACTAAACAATCTACCAAAATATTTAAAGTTTTGTTTCATACAACATAATTAACTTCATATAAAAATGTTTGTTTCTCATTCTATAAGTCAGAGACTTTTTAGCTTATTTGGCAGACTGGCTTATTGGATGGTTAACACTGTCAGATATGCTCTTTGCAAATTCCATGTCATCTCAGTCTGCACACTAAGCAACAATTTAAACATTTAAAAGGATACTAAACCAATTTTTTTCTTATATGATTTGGATACAGCATGACAGTGCAAGCAATTTTCTAATGTAATCCTATTATCAATTTTTCTTCATTCTTTTGGTATCTTTATTTGAAAAAGCAGGAATGAAACCTTAGGAGCCGGCTCATTTTTGGTTCAGCACCCTGGATAGTGGTCGCTGATTGGTGGCTACATTTAGCCACCAATCAGCAAGCGCTACCCATATGCTGAACCTAAAATGTGCCAGTTCCTAAACTTTCATTCCCGATTTTAAAATAAAGATACCAAGAGAATGAAGAAAATTTGATACTAGGAGTAAATTACAAAGTTGCTTAACATTGCATGCTCTATAGGAACCATAAAAGGAAAAATAAATGGTTTAGTATCCCTTTAACAAATGGCTTTAAACAGTTGTAAATACTGATTCTTAAAGGGGACTTGAAAAATCTTGTAATTACAAGAATTTTCCATAGTAAGGCTGAGGCAAATAAAAAACAACAACAGGTGAACAGATTTGTGAAGTCTGCAGAATAGACTACCAGTTCTCAGAATTGGAAAGCCTTTCAGGAGAGGGAGCCAAATAAATAATACATATCAAGGCAAAGTGTGTGTGTGTATATATATATATATATATATATATATATATATATATATATATATATATACACACACATATATATATATATACATACATACATACATACATACATACAGAGAGAGAAGACACACAACACACAGGGTACATCTGTTGCATTAAGAGGTTAATTACATTTTCTATAAACTTACTCAAAAAAATTTAGACGCTCTCCGTAGTATGAATCATTCAAAATTGGTCCAATTCCGCCTTGTACAACAATAGCTCGTATAATTACAGAAGAAAAACCAGCAACCATAATTCCAACTTGAAATACATCAGTCCACACTACGGCTTTAAGGCCACCCTAGAACATACAGAAGAAATATTTATTTCTTAAATATTGGTTTATGGTTTCAAACTTTACATATGCTAAAACTTAAAAACAATCTGAGCAGTGTTAAAGGGACATTAAACACTTGGAGATGTAATATAAAATGATAAATCGTATGTATAAAAACAACTCTGCAATATACTTTCCTTATTTATTTTGTCTCCTTTTCCTGTAATTCCATTTTGAAATTATGAGCTTTTCAGTTCCTGTTAGAAATGGAAGTGCAGAACGCTGTTATATTCCACACAGCCATTGGCTGCACACTCTAGTGACCTATAACTGTCTCTAATTGGCCACAGCAGAGAAGGTAACTTAAGTTTCAATATGGCAGGACTCATTGTTTTATAGACACTAAAACTTTACACTTATTTTGTCAATATTTAAACAGCTAATTAAACTTTAAAAAATACATCATCATTTTATTCTCAGACTAATCTTTTCTTTGAATGCATCATTCTATCTAGCATTTATTTATAGTTTATTGTCCCTTTAAAGGTTATTGTGCGTATGAAAAAGAACTTATAAAGCATATGCAAATACTTACCAGTGATTTAAAAATAAATTATGATAATAACAAAATGAATAATCAGTAAAAGTAATTTTTAATTTGAATTCCAATCAGTAAGAATAGTATATATGTGCACAGCAATGATTACTGGATCATAAAAGCTATTGAAGGACAAAGACAAACAACCACAAGCTTTACAATAAACATAGCAGCAACATGTGTTTGTTTGCTCCTTAGCTGGAGATAGGACAGCAATTAATTCTAACAAACAAATGCCACTCATGACTCACTCACCAGCTCAGAAAATGAAGTGCATTGACAATCCAGAGCTGAGTTTAAATTTGTGTTAAAAGGGACGCGAAACCCAATTTGTTTTCTATCACGATCCAGAAAGAACTTTCATTCATTTTACACAACTGTCCAATTTACTTGGTAAATTCTCTTGGTATCCTTGGTTGGAGGAGCAGAAATGCACTACTGGGAGCTAGTTAAACACATCATGAGCCAATGACAAGAGGCATTTATGGGCAGCCACCAATCAGCCGCTAGCTTCCAGTAGTGTATCCCTGCTCCTGCACCTACCTAGATATGCTTTCAAAAATAGATACCAAGGAAACAAAGCAAAATAAGATAATAGAAGTAAATTGGAAAGTTGTTTAAAATTGCATGCTCAGTCTGAATTATGAAAGTTTAATCTTGACTTTATTTTCCTTTTTTGTGGGGTTAAACACATAGCTATAAGCAAGTAATAGTGCAATGAAAAATATGCACTAATGCACGAAAGCATCTCCTTATTACAGTGTTATATTCTTTTAAAGGGACAATCAAGTCAAAAGGATTCAGATAGTGCATGTCATTTTAAAAAAACTCTCCAATTTACTTTTATCATCAAATTTTTTTGTTCTCTTGGTATTCTTTGTTGAAAGCTAAACCTAGGTAGGCTCATATGCTAATTATTAAGCCCTTGAAGGCATTTTGACAGTTTTTCACAGTTAGAAAGGCAGCAGCACCACTTAAAAAACTTCTAATGTTATTGAAGATGCAACAAAAATAAAAACAGCAATGTTTCGGACACAATCAGTCCTTAATCGTGCATGACTAAGGACTGATTGTGTCTTGCTGGGGTTTTTTTTGTTGCACTTTCAATAAATGTGGAGTTTTTTGCTGCTGGTGCTGCTGCCTTTGACTTTCTACATGTTATGGGCTAATGCTGTGAGACCTGGCAGTAAGCACACTACATTGGTGCTAAATTAACTTGGTCTATTGAGTTTTTCAGTTAGAGAGTGCTAGTTCACGTGCGCCATATACATAACATTGTGCTTACTCCCATGGAGTTATTTATGAGTCAGCACTGATTGGCTAAAATGCAAGTCTGTCAAACTGAAATAAGGGGGCAGTCTGCAGAGACTTAGATACAAGGTAATCACAGAGGTAAAAAGTATATTTATATAACAGTGTTGGTTATGCAAAACTGGGGAATGGGTAATAAAGGGATTACTATCTTTTTAAACAATAACAAATTTCAAATAGACTGTCCCTTCAAGCATCCCTGTTTAAAAAGAACGGTACTAGGTTTTAAATGTTCTCCCTTAGATGGAACAGAGAAAACAGTACAGTGAGCTTTTATGTTTTATTAATACTACTAATTACAGAGGGTTTCTTACAAAGTAGCTTTTTTAAGTGAATGTTGCTGTATTCAGTAATGAATAATACACTGGTTGTTCTACACAGATTTTCATTATGCCACTATATTTTCCAGGAATAATATTATGTATAAGATCAAGAACAAAGGGTCATTTGTGTCAGTTGCAGTTAAACCTGAATTAAAGGGACATGAAACACAATTGTTTCCTTTCATGATTCAGATATAGAATCCCATTTTAAACAACTTTCCAATTTACTTCTGTTATCATATTTGCTTCATTCTCTTGGTATCCTTTATTGAAAGAGGCATGAAACTACTGGATACAACATACAGTTACCATGGTTACTGCACCATGCTATTGTTTCCTTTACCCACCTCTCATTAAAGACATTCTCTTATTTTAACCCATTGCAGAAGCCCGTTGGTAAAGTTTTGCATCTTTATACTGGGTGCCGTCATCTTGATGCGTGTGCTGCTGAATCCTGTGCCAGAAGCAGTGTACTACTCTCACAGGTTATTGACGTTACAGGCTTTCTGACAGCTGTACCTTGCACTTTGGATTAGCTTGCACAATATAGAGCAGAAGATTTACATTTTTTTATGTCTTTTTTTTCACAGTTTAAAAGCAAAAATGTAGAGCTCCCACTCTGTATTGCACATGCTAAACTAAAGTGCATGATACAGCTTGTCAAGAAAAGAACACTATCAGTGATCCGTAGCAGGGTAAAAGAATTCCAAGATGGTGGCACCCATCTTCACTAACTAACACTTTTAAAAGTTTTAAATAAAAGAATAGCAGGCGCAGGAGAAAAACAATATCAGGGTTAGTAGCAACTGTTCTATTGTAGTTGTACACAAAAGTGTAATGTCTCTTGAAGTAGCAGCACTGCTGGGAGCTAGCTCAACACATCGAATAAGCAAATGACAAAAGGCATTTATGTGCAGCCAGCAATAATCAACTAGCCCCCAACAGTGCATTGCTGTTCCTGAGGTTGTGTAGGTATGCTATTCAACAAACAATACCAAGAGAATGAAGCAAATTAGACAATAAAAGTAAAAAGGAAAGTTATTTAAAGCTGCATGCACAGTCTTAATCACAAAAGTTTAATTTTGACTTTACTGTCCCTTTAAGTCTATTGCAGGGCTATTGGGGTCAATCACGATCCTTTAGAAAACATATCTAATGATTTTCACCAGACAAATCACCATTAAAGTCTCTGAGGATTTTTGTAGAAAAATAATTTGTTACGTTTTTTTTTTTTAAAGGATCGTGATCAACCTCATAGCTACTATTTTTTTGTAGACTGCCAGGGATTCTGGGAAATGCTGCATGCGTGTTTGGGATTTTTTTTTTTTACCAAATACTTTACTAAGCATGCAGGATTTAGGTTGTGTCATATCAATTTATAGCTGACTAGATTGTAATATTCTGTGTTAGGGGTTAAAAGCACAGAACACACCGAATAACGGTGTTTTTATCTGAAACAACAAATAAAGTGAGTGTCTGTGAGTACCATCCTTTACTGTGTTGTTGTTTATTTAACACTGCAACAAAGGTCTCTTTTATTTGAGGGTGTAAACCAAAAGAGAGAGCCTTTAGAGTGAGGCTATTCTCAGCACACCTACCAATCGCTACAGTCAGCATAAGGTAAGCTGAAGCAGGCTGGATCCTCATCCAGAAGAGAAGTTTGTTCGATTTAACAGTAACCTGCGCTATCAGTTTTTTTCTATATAGCTGCTAATCGTTGTCTGCACATATATGCCTCTTGTCGTTGGCTCACTGCTGTGTTCAGCTAGCTCCCAGTAATGCATTGCTGCTCATTCAAACAAAGGATACCAAAATAATGACTCAAATCTCTTAATAGTAAAAGTAAATTGGAAAGTTGTTTAAAATTGTATGTTCTATCAGAATCATGAAATAATGTTTTGGGGTTTATGTCCCTAAGTATTACGATATATTAAAGTATTCTTTTGTCGTTAAGTCTCGGATGGAGCACTATAATGATTGGGCTCCAGATAATATCATGAGACAAAAGTACTGTATTAAAATTTAGTTATTTTAGGGTTTTTTTTTACATTTTAATGAAAAGTCTTCATGCTCTCTAATTTCAGAACAAGAAAAGCATCAAGGCTGCCACAATAATTTTGTACATTTTTATCATACAATTTTACTTACCAGTGTGCAGTAAAAAGTACAAACTACACCGGTTGCAACGACGGCACCCCACAAGTCAAACCCAGTGACTAAAACAGAAACATAGAAACAATATTTATATACTTTTTATTATTTCAAAGAAAATAATTGTAATATGGGATGGTAAATGTATTATAATACAGGATGGTAAATGGATTCATTGTATATTCGTAAGCTTAATTTATATTGAAACAATGTAATATACAAGTCAGTCAAATACTTCTAAAAGGGACAAGCTAATGTAAATATTGCATGCTCTCATTCATTCATTAGCACGTCATTTTAGCATCAGTGAGCCTTGATAGCTATAGTATGTTTTTAAAGCCCACAGAGGGATAAATCCATGGGTAAAGTGCCACTTGGGAGTTGCAAACAAACCTGGAATAGTGCGGCAGCAGAAGAATCAAGAGAACTTAAAATATACTCTGAATATTGATATATATGTGTGTATAGATAGATAGATAGATAGATAGATAGATAGATAGATAGATTAGATAGATAGATAGATAGATAGATAGATAGATAGATAGATAGATAGATAGATAGATAGATAGATAGATAGATAGATAGATAGATAGATAGATAGATAGATAGATAGATAGATAGATAGATAGATAGATTAGATAGATAGATAGATAGATAGATAGATAGATAGATAGATAGATAGATAGATAGATAGATAGATAGATAGATAGATAGATAGATAGATAGATAGATAGATAGATTAGATAGATAGATAGATAGATAGATAGATAGATAGATAGATAGATAGATAGATAGATAGATAGATAGATAGATAGATAGATAGATAGATAGATAGATAGATAGATAGATAGATAGATAGATTAGATAGATTAGATAGATAGATAGATAGATAGATAGATAGATAGATAGATAGATGCATTGTATATATTAGCAATTAAGGCATGAATTGCAAATTACCTACATACAATAAAAAGCATTTAAAACTGTCATTGTATGATTTATTTCAAAGCTACTACTACTACTACTACTTATATTAATGTTTTAAATATTGACAATATAAATGTAAAGGTTTAGTTTCTATTAAGTAATTTAGTTTCAATAAAGTAATGTTTGAAAGTTTTCATTTTATCCTTTTATCCTGCTAAAGACAATTAGGCACATATATAAATCAGACAATAAAAGAGACTGTGCAAATAATGATGTGTGGTAACAATTTTAGATAATCACTTTAACAATATTATGTTCCACAAAGCCTTGTTTGCACATTCTCTTTTATTGCCTGTGTTGTATCTGCCACTAATCATCCCCAGCAGGAGAGAGAGAAACAGAAAACTAAAGTTCAAACAAGGCAGCGCCCATTGCTTTATAGAAACACAGTGGAATTTAGAAAATCAACTATATTCAGAGTTAAATCACAGGAAAAAGGACTCAATAAAGAATGAAAGTATATTGCAAAGTTTTCCTGCTGTTTAACATTCCTTTAATTGCGTAAGAAATCGCTGTATCGTTTGCAGCAGGTGTAGGCAATCTGAAGTTTTGTAATACCTAAATTAAAGAATTTGCTTTTTATCCTATTTAGGGAGTATGTGGCACTCATTAATGATTCTCTCTAGCGGCAGGGGTTTAAAGTTTCTTTAAGGATTAATCACACTTGCATAGTGTGCGTTTAGTGCCCAAGATAGGAGGGGGTTCTTTGGTTCTTCTATATCATTAAAATGTATGTTTTTATTATATAAGGCCCAATTTTTATTTTTTTATTTCTCCCATCTTTTTCCTGCCCCTTTTCTTATATGTAGATGGAATCTAGTTATGGCACCTGTCTATAGCAGACTATGACCGGAACTTAGTAAAATGCACTATTTATAAAATTGCAAACTATGACATTTATTGTTTGAGGTACACGTTTTAGGAAGGACCTCTCTCTTGCCTTTGGCATGAGATACTATATGTTTTTGAAGACTCAATTTAGACAGTCTTAGAGGGGTTCCAAAGTTAGATATTGAGAATCATGATACTGACCTCACGTGTCCAAAAAGGAACTAAACTAAAAATGTGTTATTTCTGTCTGAAAGTGGTCTAATGTAAGAAAAATGTTTGATCTGTAAGTTATTCTATTATACTGTTATTTTATTATAAAAAGTAGAAAACTCCAACTATGTTGCCTGCAAAGGGCAAAAAGAAATATTGTATTGTTGTTTTCCTGTTTCTAGATGTAGCCCTGCGTGATGTACAGATTGTATGTTGAATATATTGTTGGATTTAAAATAAAGAAATTAAAAAAAATAATAATATCAGGCCCAATCTACTGGCTGTATTATTGTCACACAGATCAGTTTTCACTGATAAATTGTAACCACCAGACCCGGACTGGCCATAGGGCTTACAGAGCAGGTGTGCCGGGCATAGCACCCTCTATTAATATGGGTAACAATAGGAAAGCTGTTACAGTCTGCCTATATTGTAATGCAGAAAGTACATTTTCTGTCTGGCTGTTAAAGGGACATGAAACCCAAAAATGTTCTTTGATTCAGATAGAGAATGCAATTTTAAACAACTTTCTAATTTACTTCTATTATCTATTTTTTTTATTCTCTTGGTATTATTTGTTGAAGGAGCAGAAATGCACTACTGGTTTCTAACTGAACACGAGTGAGCCAATAACAATGGTTATACATCTGCAGCAACCAATCCACAGCTAGAAACTAGGTTCTTTGCTGCCTCTGAGCTTACCTAGATAAACCTTTCAGCAAAGGATAACAAGAAAAGGAAGCAAATTAAATAAAAGAAGTAAATTAGAAAGTTGTTTACATTTGTATTCTCTATCTAAATCATGAAAGAAACATTTTGGGTTTCATGTCCCTTTAAGCAGAGGGGCTGCAGGACAAGAGACCTGGTGTATTATGGGTACATAGCTGACAGAGGTCTAACTGATGTTGGCTGCTCCATCTTTAATTGCCTGGGCTCAATTTGGTCCAAGTCTAGTCCTGGTAACAGCCTTATTTACTAGATGTGGGGACTGTTTAGCTGTCAGTATTCATATTAACCTTCACAGCATAGTTTAGAGATATCTCACCTTGATTCAACGCCAGTGCTGGAGCATAAATAACTATCCCAGTGTATAAAATCTAGAGAAATAAAGCAGTTATTACAGGCACATATATAACTTTTACACTTTTCTCACAACAAGAGACAATGGACACATGGAGGGGTTGTGCACCCACTAAGCAACCAATGATAATTGATCTGTAATTAAAATAATAAATAAAACATTTGGAGAATATATGAGTGGTATATCAGTACCTTATAAAATGCCACTCAAAATTGTATGTACTCACATTTGAACCAACACCAAACAAAATGGTGTCTTTAGGCACACTGGAACTTCAGAGCTGTCAGTAAAGGGGAGTGAAAAAACACCTTTTGCTGTGTTCTAGATTATCAAAACTGTTTATATTGATACAGCCTAAAACTTCTAGGTTAGTCCTAGGCTAGTTCATATTGCTATAATGAATAACTGGGATAAAATGTATGATAATCCTGTTTTGAAACAATGTAACAAATTATACAGTCAAAGCTATAAGCACTCTGCCTCATACTATCTGCTTCACAGCCAAATGAAAGCACCATACTATCATTACATGTGTAGCCTTGTCTGAAACCTAGGTTTCTCCCTATTCAAATAGTGATTTTTCAAAGATCACTAACAAAAAATTGTAACCTGAATTACTCCAATATGTAGTGACTGTAACTGTAAGGGGCACAAACCGAACTGTCAATTTTCTTCCAAATTCATTCAACCATTTCAAAGATATTTACAGAACAGGATTTTAGGATTTTATAGAATCTCATATTTGAACTATACCCATAAACCATAAAGAGGAATGATAAAAGTTGTTATTTAACAATTCCAACTAACTAGTTAAAGGGACATCTACTGTGTTAGATTATTTTATAATTGCACTGTTGTTGCTTGCTTATAACTATGTGTTTAAACCTATAAATGGTTTAAGCACATAGTTAAAGTCAGCTCAATCACAGCAATGCACTATGGAGACTGAGCTATTATAATTATTAACAATAATGATGATGATGATAATAATAATGCAATCATCCTTAGAGCTGTACAGCAAGGGGAAGTGGGTGGTACTGATTGAGCAGGTCTGTAAATGAGAGTGCAAGGATAAAAGCCGATAAGAAGAAGAAAGTGAAGCTTATTAATGTACTATGTATATGCTAGTGCTTGTCACAGATTGCACCAGAAGCAACATTAGAAAGGGTTCTCTCTATAGTACCAGCTCATAAAGAAATATTATTGTAACAAGACAGCACCATTTAAACATCAGACGTGTGAAATATTTTCTAAGGATTATAATATTCATACAGGAACCGTTAAGCAACAGCAATAGATTTTGTAATGAAGTAGAAAATACAACTTACCGTTTGTATAATGAAAAGCACGGTCCCCAGAAGGCGCACATACTTATTAAAGCGCAACTCAAGATACTAGAAAATGTGATATAGAACATATATTCATAATGAACAAAAGTGCAATAACATTTGATAAAAATGTACTTTTGTATTTATTTATGTAATGAGATATATATACACACACACACACACACACACACACACACACATATATATATACACACACACTAATCATGCAAGTGAAGAACATGTTCCTAAATAAATCTTTATAAACGCATAATTCTACTAGTGACACACACGTTACTTTACACTAATAAAAAAAGATACTTGACTTCTACAACTTTCTACAGCTGATGTATCTGAACTAAATGACCATAACTACATGATTTTCATGAACCCATCATTAGGTTGTGGCTGTGATGAGCCACCTTGGCACACATTGTTCTATACTGATTAGGCACTTTTAGCTAAGTTGTGTTTGTGTTCAGTTACTAATGTTTGCAAAAGCTTTTTAAAGCCTTAGCTGCTGAACAAAAAGTTCATTGTGACATTGATTGCGTTAATAATTTAGAATGTATCCTTATCAGACAAAAACCCATATTCCATATGTGAAGTGGCACTGTCCCCTACCCACAGCTACACGTGACAGAGGGCAGTGGTGCCCAGTGGTACTCACCTCATAGGTGCTAGTGATGCCCAGTCTGTAGAACACCGGCAGAAAGACCTCCGAGCTGATCACCACCACCAGAGTATAAGTGATGGCGAAAATGCTGAACATGGCCCCAAACCTATACACCTCGGATGGTGTCCCCAGCACAGTAACCGCTGACATGAAGCTGGCAGTAAGGGACAGAGCCACTGGCACAGCTGTCATGCTTCTGCCTCCCATCAAGAAGTCCTTGGAGGTCTTCTGGCCACCCCCAGCAAAGGCATAATAGATCCCAATGACCGCAGAGATGAGCAGCATAAGGGCGAACACAACATAGTCCCAGACCGTGAAGGAACCGATGTCACCTGCTGTAGTGCTCATGGTGACACCTTGGGTTTACCTACTAGCTAGTGTGACTAGAGCTAACGTATAGCTGGGGGCCCTCAAGGAATGCAGGTGATTAAACCAGTGATATAACTGAGAGGGTAGGAAGAAAGAAGTTCAACATCAGAAGTGGCAGTAATAAGCCAGCTGGCAGCAGTAGGAGATATAGTAATCAGGAGAGTAAAAGTTTGGCAAAAAGGAAAATAAACTTTTATAGAGGAAGAAGATAAAAAAATACCTTTGATTGACTAATAGCCCAAAATAAACTGGCAATGAAAAGGAATGCGCCAGCTAAGAGGTGGAGAGGTGCTGCTATCAGTGATTCAGGACCAAAGAGCTGTGCCAGCAACTGCAGGGAATCTGGGAGGAAAGGGCTATGGGAGGGGAAGTCAGGTGAGATGGAATCCTGCAGGGGGGCAGAGTGACAATACCCGGGGACTTAGCTTGGTTTACAGGTGACTTATTTAAAGGAGGGCTCAGCAGGTGGGAGTTGTGCTTCTTTCTTATCCCCGCCCAGCAATGTGTAGTTGTAATTGGCAAAAGAGAGGTTTATTATTACACTTTACAGATTCTATAGGGAGGTTACACAGGTATCTTCAGTTTATAACACATCTATAAATAATACAATACTTGGGGCTATATAGCAGAGATGCACATGTGACTTTACCAGCTTTGACTTTACATAAAAACAGAGATTTTTCCCATTGACTGGAACATGATGATTTGAATATTCACTCGCAGATTGCTGGTAATAATATATTGCAATGTAAAAAAATTACATCAAGTAGTTACATTATTATCAAGATACCGTTTTCTTATTCAGTACTTAAAGGGACAGTCAACCATAGAATTGTTATTGTTTTAAAAGATAGATAATCCCTTTATTACTCATTCCCCAGTTTTGCATAACCAACACAGTTATAATAATATACTTTTTACCTCTGTGATTACCTTGTATCTAGGAACCTTCTTCCAGCCCCCTGATCACATGACTGTGACTGTTTATCTATTGTCTTAAAGTTAGCATTGTTTTGTGCTAACTCTTAAATACTGTAACCCCCTGTGCCTGAACACAGTGTTATCTATATGACCCACGTGTACTTTCTGTCTCTTTGTGTTGAAAAGAGGCTTAGAAATTAGCATATGAGCCTACCTATGTTTAGTTTAAACTAAGAATACCAAGAGAAAAAAGCAAATTGGATGATAAAAGTAAATTGGAAAGTTAATTAAAATTAAAAGTCCTATCTGAATAATGAAAGTTTAGTTTATACTAGACTGTCCCTTTAAGGGAACATTAAGATAGCTACTTACTTATCTCTGAAGTGACAAGTGTGAGAGAAAAAGTAAGGGCGCTAGAAAAGCTAAAAATACCACTAAAAGCCAAGACAAAAATGTACAATGACCAGGGAATTCCAATATATTAACAATGTATTTAATGTGCCATTGAAAACAAAATTACAAAATTAAAAGGGACGTCTCCCAAAAACTTGCATAGTAAAAAATCAGTTTAAAATTGTTATAAATGAAGACTGTATACCAATTAAACGTTGGATACTATGTACATATAAAAGTTCATTCCTTAAGACCTTGCCAATTGTGAGATACAATGTCTAATACTAAAGTCAGATGTCAGATATGCAGATAATCTTGATTGTTGTTCTATGTAATATTCCCACAATAGAGAATCTTTTACTCCATTTGTATTTCGGTATGTTAAAAAGTTAAAACGTCTTAATTTTAAAAGCTTAACAGCAACTTTACCAAAGGCCGGTCTCTGTCAGGCAACTCCGTGTGTGCTCCACGAGAATCCGGCGTCTGACGTCACGGTTTCCACCTCGAGGGCTCGCCTCTGATCAGCCAATTGGGACCTCCGTGGGTCTCTATCTGTCGGTCTGTTGTTATCCGGTCCGATTCTTAGTAGTTTGCTTATTGTTAGAGGTTGCTCTTAGTGCTGTGCACGCCACCTCCTTTTCATGGGTATCCACCAGGGGATAAAATTAAAGATGCAGTACAACCCGGGTTGATAATTTTTCTGTGCAAAGGTAGTGCACAGGTAGTTAGTCCTTAGACTGTGTTGTGTGGGGCTGGTTTTCTACGCGTTTCACTCCTTTCAGAGCTTTATCAAGAATGACTAGCCCACATTGTCCTCCTCCTTTTCAAGGTGTCTCTGTGTTCTGATTGGTCAAGAATTTTTTACTTGATTAAAGAGATTGAATTTTTTTGACATCTGACATTTTTGTTTCTTTCTGACATCTGACTTCTAGTTTTTTTCACATATCCTTGATGGAATATTTACTGTATTTTTTAGGTCCATTTCAAAAGGAGATTCACATTTCTTTTTATAATAACGGATCATGTTTAACAATATCATTCAATTTCTATGTGATATTTTACAGAAATGTATTTGAAAAGCTATCAGTAAAATTCTATTCTTTTAAAATATGGCTTTTTAATCCAAGGTGAAAGGTGAAAGGGGATACATCTAATTCGGAATTTAAACCTCTAGGGTTCAAGGTATCACTATCTCACATTATCTCTGAAGTGGTTATGTAAGATTTGGTTTATAGCACTATTAGCTATACAGCCTGGAAGTTGTTTACCTTAGTTAGTTGCAGTATTCAATTTCCTCAAAACATTTTCTTTCACTTTGCTGCATGCTGGAGTCAGGTCTGCTTTCATGTGCAATGGTAATAGGTTTCTAGGTGACACATAAACGTCAATCTCAACATTTCCTATACAATTCCTACAGTAATCATCCTCTTAAACATAATTATTCTCATTCTGATCCAACATCTGATCCAAAGCTTTAACACTGCAACTCTTAAACTATTGTCATGAAGTGCTGGGGTATTTCCATTTTATTTTTTTTTTGTTACTTTATAACAGGAATTGGTGTATTATATAGAAAGGAGACAGTTTCTTTAAAAAGTCTACACATTGTGAATATGGTGAAGAGGAATTTATCCTTATGATTTTAGCAACTCCTAATGTGGAATTAATTAGGCAGAAAAGAGCAAACAAGCACGAAGCGCCTGAGTAACCTGTGCCCAGATGGCACCTGAAATAAAATGCAGATTCCCCTATTGATTCTGCAAAAATGTTTGTTGATTTTATTTAAAAAATATATATATATATATTTATAAGAATTAATGAATGATTCTACTGAGTTTGTTTTAAATGAACAGACCTCCACACAAGGATTTTTGAAACATTTCCAAAGAATTGTTCGAGAAGAGCAACGTTGCTATTTTTATAATCTACTCTAGAGGAGCTTTAGGTTTCCATTGCACTTTATGGACGTTATAATCACTGGGCAACGTTCCAGTCTATTCTCACCAGCTTCATCAGTTCTCATATTGATTTGTGCAGCTTATTCATAAAGAAATAATATATACTGTATATTAACTTTAGTGAGTTAACTGCATATATTAATATAGAAGCTGATTAAACTGAAGAGGAATTTTGCTCACTGTGTCCTAAAGTGACCGTAATTTGTATTCCTACCATTACATCATATATCGATTAAATAGCTAACTGATTTATCATCTATCTATCTATCTATCTATCTATCTATCTATCTATCTATCTATCTATCTATCTATATATATATATATATATATATATATATATATATATATATATATACCATTGTGCTATTTAATCGAGATATTATGGAATGGTATAAATATATACATAAGTTTATAAGTTTTAATGTAGTAATACCATGTTTCTGAACATATCTGTTTACAAATCCACAAAAGAGTTTCCCAAAACTAGCAAGTTCTTAGGAAATAGCAAAGTCTATATTCAACAGCCCACAATATGGACATAAGATTTAGCAAATGTTTACTATATAGATGTAATAAAAATGCAACTTTTTTTAATCAAATGGACTGTGCAAAAAAAAAGTCATCATTTTTACACATCCACACAGTAATTGGTAACTCCATTGATGAATATAAGATTGGTTGATTGGAAAAAACGCAGATGGCCATTCATGCTATATTACAATGTAAAATCTCAATATTTGAAGCCAAAAAAATACTTTTTTTTTTTTTAGTTATAAAGAAAAAAATGCACCTGCTTCCTTAATGTCTTTGACGTGGTATTGAGAAAAAACTTCAGTAATTTGTGAGTTTAATTTATGATACCATTAATTATACTGCCAGGAAGTTGTATATACAGTAGAGATTTGTGTTATCCAACAAAGAAACTAGAGCTGTGCTGCAGTGGGAGAGGCACCCAGATGTGTATTGGTGCTAGATGTCTAACACAGCAGCAGTAATTTCATTTCATTCTGATATTTATCTAAGGTTTCTTCTAACTATAACACGGCTGCCTTTATTATAATACGGCTCAGATGCATTCACATGATGTTATATCTGCAGCTTTTATTAGGCAAAAGAATAGGGGTGCCTAGTGGCGATTCCTTTCAGTCAGAGGGCACCTGTTTAGATGCTTTTGTGAAGCAATTCGCTCTCCACATCTTTAATCTCTGCCCAATGCAAACGGTGCAGTGATGGAGATCCATAGCCTTATAGTATTAGTCTTCTATTTCTTGTGTAACATTATAAGGCAAAAGGGACAAAAAGGCTTGGGAGTGCAAAACTTAGGTGTGCATAAGGCAACTTAATACGTGATTATAACATTGTATCAAATACAGATTGCCTTACTGATTCTGAAGAAATACCATTTACCTCTAATATGTCATTAATATAATTAAATTTCTGGGTTTTTTTTCAAGAAAAGTATCTGGAAGTTTTAATATTCATCCATCTTTTCCCAGTGTTTTTAGAAAAAAATACAATAAAATAAGTTGTGTTAACTAGACAGAGAATACTACAGTTATTGTGGTTATGTACAAAATGCCTCATATCTATTTATTCTGCACCACTGATCATTTCAGTGTTATACTTGTCATGTTTAGCCAAGAGCTGGCAGCTTCATGCATGTAAATATTTTGATGACAATCCTGTTCTTCAAAGACTCTTTTAGGATCTGGATAACTATTTCCAAGCTTCCAACAGGATGTGGGCCGTGTACAGTTACATATTCTCTGGCAAGTGTAACTGTAAATAAAAATCCCGAGCTGCACACAGGAAAGCAAGAAGCTGTATTTATGCAAATGCACTGGTTCCATGAGTGAAATATCAGGGAGACCCCTAATGTAGGATACTCCAGTAGCAGACTGCAGCTGTATGTCTGATAGTGTGCAGGTGCCCATCCTACAGTATTCAGAACAAATGTAAAATGTCAGCTGAGCACAGGTACCCTACATCAGTAGATAAACAACTGTATATGCAAAGGGGGAATATCTTCCTGTTCTTGTCTGATAATAACATTATGATCCAATATAAATAGTATACACCTGTGCATAATGAGGGTGCAAAAAAACACCATTCATGGCTTCTTCACTCAGGCCCATAATACACACAGTTCTGAACAGATGATGGCAGCACATCAGGAACTCCCCATTCAGCAATGAATAGATCTGACAATTATTGGAATTACTAGTGTGCTGCCATCATCTGTTCAGAACATTCTGATCCAAATCACTTTAAAACTGCACTTCACCATAGAGAAAAGTATTACAATTATTATCCTCAGTGTGTCCGTACCAAGGATATCCTTTGTCTCTCTGAGGTGTGACAATGAGGATACTGAAGTTTTGAGATCTTGGGAAATGAGGAAATGTACAAATTGGATGATAAAGAAGGACATAAAACGATTATAGTTTTCTAAGTTTCGTTAAGTCATTAATGTTCTGTACGAAACCATTAGAGAGACCCGTTTCTGTTTAAAGCAATCCTATTACTTGGACAATGGATTCCTGAGAAACTGCTTTATTATGTAACTAATAATAACCTGGTCTTCTTCTTTCCCCTAGTCATTAATAAACTTCTATTTGTTTGCCTATCCCTAATAGCATCTCACCTTTGGTGTAACCTCTTCATTTACTTACAAAACTCTGGGATGTTTGCTGTAGAATCTGCTTGTTATAGTTGATTATTCAATTGTTCTCCATTTAAACTTGTTTGTAGAATGTCTTTTGAGATTTTATCATAAATGTGTTAAATGTTTGCTGTTATAGGATCCTTATTGTGTTCCTTACAGGGAGGCATCTACTAAGATGGATTGCTGTTAACAAAAAGCTTGTTAATTGTTTATCATGAAGATAACTATTTATTCATTGAAAAGAGAAAAAAAAAATCAATTTCAGTTAACCACTAATCGTGTTGCTTCTTTTGTATTCTTGATAGACAGATATCTTACAAACTGCCTGGAAAGGTAAGGTGAGTAAGAGCCTGATGATCTAAAGGTCTCTGGGCTGGTGGGTTTATTAAACAATGCTCACCAGTCCTTCTATTTCCATGGTGGAATGATCTACAGCTACCTTAAAAGGTATGTACTGCATTTTTCTATCTGGAGGAAAAAGCATACATTACAAAAGTGCACAATAAAATTCGTATTTTAAATTATTCAATGGTTCAATTGTTTGTTTTCTAAGATTTTTAAAATATACATTTTATTATGCTCTTTTGTAATGTTATGCATCTGCTTCCCATACCAAACTGCAGTATATGCCCCTTAAAGGGCCATGAAACCCACATTTTTATTTCATGATTTTAAAAGAGCATGCATTTTTAAACATCTTTCTAATTTACTTATATTATCTAATTTGTTTTATTCTCTTGATATTCTTTGCTGAAAAGCATATCTAGATATGCTCAGTAGCTGCTGATTGGTTGCTGCACATAGAAGCCTTGTGTGATTGGCTCACCATGTGCATTGCTTTTTCTTCAACTAAGGATATCTAAAAAATGAAGCAAAATAAATAATAGAAGTAAATTGTAATGTTGTTTAAATTTGTATTCTCTATCTGAATCATGAAAGAAAGATTTTGGGTTTAGTGGCCCTTTAATGAGACACCATATTTTCAGGGGAAAAAATGGCTTTATATCATTCCACCAGGTAAATAGAAGTACTGGTGAGCAGACATCTATTGAGCCACTAAGGGCTTGATCATATGAACTTCACCAACTCAAACCTAGTTTTTCTCTGACTCTCATAAGGCTGCCCTGGTGGAAAGATCATAAAATAGGGTCAGTCCCTGTGAGTGGGATTGGGGAGATGGCTCCTATTGAAAGTAATGGAGCTTGCTGGATAGGGACACTTCGCTCCTTAGAGTGAAGTTAGCAGGAAGCAGGGGAAGCACTTAAAAAATATAATCCTGCAGCCAATGTAACCCACATTATGCTGCTTTCTGCGTATAGCATCTTATATTCGCCTACATTTTCGTATGCATTTGTTTTTCTATTGGGGTTATAAGTATTCATATTGTTTTGAGTAAAGTCAGTAAACTTTTAGTTGATGAGTAAAAACGGTGAGATCTGCAGTGCGAAAATCTTTATCAAATTATGCTGGGATTAGAGAGACATTTTCATATACGCCCATGGAACGTCGATGTTCAGCCCATTTTACGAAAAAAAACAACAATTGCACTTTGCATATTGTATTTATTAATAAAAAAATCTGTGTGGTTTTTGCACATCCAGTGTACTAAAATTATGATTTACGCTGTGCATATTTAATAGGATTTATTTATGTGTAAATTGCATACAAATTTTAAGTTTTTGTTAAAATACGATTTTTGGTGAAGAATTTGGTTACGATTTTTGATGCACCTTAACAATACAATTTTTCCTGCTTATTTTTGTGTGATTAGTTCAAATATTTGTTTTGTATGATGTATAAAATACAAATTTTATTGTGCACATTTCATATGAAAATGCAGTATACGCCCCTTAGCGAGACACCCTGTTTTCAGGGTAAAAAGTGGCTTTTGATCATTCCACCAGGGAAATAGAAGGACTGGCGAGCATTCTTTAATAATCTCGTAAGCCCAGAGAGCTTTCAATCATCGAAAGTTACAGATACAGCTATTAAATTGTAACTGATCGAGATGCCTTCATATTCAACCCAGCTTTCTGCAAGGTATCTATGCCATATTACTGCTTTTTCCATACCCAGAGTCCACAGAAGGACTATTCATGCAAGAATATTCAAAATCCTAAGAAAGTGATTCAGACCCCTTACATAAAAGGTCATTATTCGGAGCTAGATTAATCATTTGCAAAGATTACTGCCAATATATTTTGTAGTTAATGATATAACAATTAAGAAATTAACCTTTATAAGACTAGGTGCATTCATTTATTTTAATTATATTTCAAGTAGTTGTTGTCTTACTTCTTTAATTTATTATGTAGAGATTAGATAAACAAGGGGGCATAAAAAGTTAAAGGGACTGCAAAGTCAACATTAAACTTTCATGATTCAGATAGGGCATGCAATATTAAACAACTTTACAATTTACTTTTATCATCAAATTTGCGTTGTTCTCTTGGTATTCTTTGTTGAAAGCTAAACCTAAGTAGGCTCATAAATTGATTTCTAAGCCGTTGAAGACTGCCTCTTATCTCAGTGCATTTTGACAGTTTTTCACAGTTAGACACTGTTAAGTTCATGTGCCATATAGATAACATTGTCCTCACTCGCAGGAACTCAGCACTGACTGGCTAAAATTCAAGTCTGTCAAAAGAACTGAGATAAGGAGAGTCTGCAGAGGCTTAGATACAAGGTAACCACAGAGGTAAAATTGTATTAATATAACAGTGTTGATTGATATTATGTATTGATATTACTGTGAGGCAGCTGCTGCCATGCAGTGTTTTAAAAAAGTATATAATAGCCTCCATACACTCCTACCAATAAGCACCCCTTTAAATTCCAATATTAACACTTGGCATGTTGATGTGGTTCTGATCTTGGTGTTGAAAAAATTCAAATGAAGCCTTTTTTGCATTTTAAATTGTCTAGAAACATATGATTGGATTGTGTAGCTTCAGAATACTTTTGACTTCCATTCCATGTCCATTTAATAATTTCATATCTCCAATGACCAAATGGAGTTCATAGTACTGGAAATTATACAGCATGCATCTTAATTTTGTCCTAATTTAATCTTTTCCCATTTTTACATTTTATTTATCTCAGAACTAACTTATTTATCTTATTCTTCAACTATAATACAAATCACTGTGCAGGTAATTTGCATTTGTCTATGGTACCTTAAAATTTTCATGCTGCATTGCTAAACTATTCTGAGCTCTGTGGCATCTCTATCCTTATACTGTTATGCCTAAAATGTTTCTTACTATACTGTTTATCATGAGTACTTATGTAAGGTGTAAGGGATATTAAACTCAAAAATGAAATGAATTATGCATAGTAAAAAAAACAACTTTGCATTATACTTTCATTATATATTTGCCTACCTTTTCTGTAATTTACCTCTGAAAATCATGGTTTTACCACTACCCTTGAAAGGTTGTAATGGATTCTGCAAGATTCAGATCTCTCAAACCACAACAATCTTTACACTGATTACTTGATCTATGCAAAAGATAATTTATATATGTCCATGTTTGGCTACAGCAAAAGAGTTAAACGGATTCAAAAAGCTTTAAGAGACATGAAATCCAATTTTTTTCCCTTCATATTTCAGAAAGAGCATACAGTTCTAAACAAATTTCCAGTTTACTTCTATTATGAAATTAGCTTCATTCTCTTGGAATTCTTTGTTGAAGGAGCAACAATGCAGTACTGGCTGCTGGCTGAGCACATTGCATGAACCAATGACAAGAGGTATAAGTGTGCAGCCACCAAATCAGCAGCTCGCACCTAATAGTGTATTGCTGATCTTTAGTCTACCTAGGTATGCCTTTATAAAAAGGAAACCAAGAGATTGAAGCAAATGTGAGAATAGAGGCAAATTGGAAAGGTGTTTAAAATTGCAGTGTTTGTCACAATCATAAAAAAAATAATTTTGACTTTACTGTATTTGAAATTGACTGCAAAATAATACATACACACTGTGTAATACATTGTGTGTATGTATTATTTTGCAGTCAATTTCAAATGCTTTAAAGGGACAGTCTACACCAGAATTGCTATTGTTTTAAAAGAAAGATAATCCCTTTATTACCCATTCCCCAGTTTGCATAACCAACACAGTTATATTAATATACTTTTTACCTCTGTGATTATCTTGTATCTAAGCCTCTGCAAACTGCCCCTTTATTTCAGTTCTTTTGACAGACTTGCAGTTTAGCCAACTAGTGCTGGCTCCCAGGTAACTTCACGTGCATGAGCACAGTGTTATCTATATGAAACACATGAACTAACACCCTCTAGTGGTGAAAAACTGTTAAAATGCATTCTGAAAAGAGGTGGCCTTCAAGATCTAAGAAATTAGCATATGAAGCTCCTAGGTTAAGCTTTTAACTAAGAATACCAAGAGAACAAAGCAAAATTGGTGATAAAAGTAAATTGGAAATTTGTTTAAAATTACATGCCCTATCTGAATCATGGAGGTTTATTTTGCACTAAACTGTCCCTTTAAATAATTTACTATCTACCTTTTTTCAGACTCCTAACCAAGTCCCAAAGTATCAGATGTATACTGAAGCCTCAAAGGATTTCAACTCTAGGGTTGAAAGAGTGTACACTTTGATAGCACTCCTGCCCTAAGAAAAGTGGCTGGGGTTAAAACAAACCAGAGGGAGGGGGGGAAAGGAAACGGTATAGCCCGTAATCAATTAAAATATAACCTTTATTGGGTATTGTTAAAATAAAATCCACAGACACACAAACATATAATTAGTTAAAAACCCTTTGAGAAAGCCACAATGGTGGCGAAACATGTTAGGGCTTAGTTAGTTGGTTTGCTTTAAGCACAACTTTTTAGCTGCAGACTTGTAGATGAGGTGTTATACCGCTGAGCGTATATGTTATTAGTACAATCTCAGTGATACAATTTATGTTGCAGCTGTATGCCGATGATTATAACATATTGTGTCTAACTCTGATAATAACAATATTAGGACCATATACTCCTCAAGCGGCGTTAACAAAAAATAATTTTGCTAATAGTAATTTTATTGCGGCTATATGTTGATAACTACTATATAGTATAAAAAACCACTCTGTTAATATTATCTTTATAGCGGCCAAGTATTGACCACAACTATATACTATATTTAATATAAGAAGTAGATGAGGGGTTATACTGCTGAGCGTATACATTATCAGTATATTTCAGTGATACAATTTATGTTGCGGCTGCATGCCGATGATTATTACACATTGTGTCAAACCGGATAATAACAATATAAAGATAGTATACTCCTCAAGCGGCGTTAACCTAAAATCATTTTGCTAATATTATTATTTTTTGTGGCTAAGTATTTACAGCCACTATATAGTATACACACCCACTCTGCCAATTATTTTGGTTGCGGCCAAGTGTTGACAACAACTTTATATTTTAATTAACGCATGAAACATAGCGTATTATATATTTTTTAAATGTTACTGACACATTTGCACTGATACTATTTATGCAGTAGTTACCAGCCTATATAATATCATTACAGAGCACTCAGCTCATTGACCGAATACCATTTAATTGTATATTACTCGAATAGCAGCTGCAATTATTAATAATAGAAAACTGACTTATTTAACTTAAGCAGCTTCCATAACAAGAATAATATTTAATAATACTGTTTCTCAGCTGAAGCTCTGTTGTATATACATTTATACTATTTTATTAGTGATATACAGCAGCTTAATACCTTAATGATTGTACTAAGTCATTTGGGCTTATATCACAGAAATCATCATAATCTTCACAACATTTAGAACCTCAGCAGTATAAGCTGTGGAATCTACTAGATTTTTGGAGGTTATAATAAATGACCATAAAGAATAACAGCTACCTACCTAGAGTCATTTACCAATAAGGATTATAGTTACCTCAGAGAGAGCTGCTTATTCTCTCTATTGACAATAACAATCATATTAATAATATCACACCTTTAAAATCCAGTATATAGAGCTTCTAATAGTGGACATATATCAAGTTATATTGAGAGTAACCTTATACAACAAGGCAATATTTATTAGTAACTGTTGAGATTAAAGACCATTGATCAACATCTAATCACATAACGTTAAGCCTATTTGAAGTCTAACACTAGTGACTTCCAACACTATTATCCCTTTAATAATCTACAAACTTAATATACCTGATTATACTATAATCATATACCCTGGAATTCTTAAGTCCAGGATAAGATAGAATATTTAGCCACTTGTTTGTCACATTCTATTAGCAACATATCACAACCTCATTTACAGTCTGTGTTTTTAACTAATTATATGTTTGTGTGTCTGTGGATTTTATTTTAACAATACCCAATAAAGGTTATATTTTAATTGATTACGGGCTATACCGTTTCCCTTTCCCCCCCCTCTGGTTTGTTCTAACCCCAGCCACTTTTCTTAGGGCTGGAGTGCTATCAAAGTGTACACTCTTTCAACCCTAGAGTTGAAATCCTTTGTTCTTTCAAAATAAAAAAGTAAACAGCACCCCACTCTGCGTATTAATTCCAAGTATATTATTATAATCCCATTATTTATGTACAGAGACCCCTAAGTCTATTCATATAGTAGTGCCATTAGTTTTGTCCTTTCCTTGTATACTGAAGCCTATACAATCTGTTTGTGTAATCTGTCTTTTCATATGCAGGGAAGGGGGGAGGGGGTCTGCTCTCCCTGCTTTCTCAGCCCCTTTCACTGGGTGTCCCAGCCTAAACTCATCAACAGTGTAAAATTGGGAGCTTCTAGGTAAGTTTTTAGAAAAAGGTTATATAATGGATTTTTAGATCAGTATCTGTGCATATTGTTCTTTATAGTAGTTTTTATTACATGCACTTATATGAAAATTGGTTACACTATCCCTTTAAGAATAACAGTGAGTGCTTTAATTTGGTTAAAAAACTAATAGTAAAATAATTACATATAACCATAAATGCATCTGTCTCACAAAAAAGTAAACCAGTTAATGAATTAAAGAGACAGCACATGAACATTCAACATGAAGAACACTAAAATGCAAAAAGTTATACTTGCATTATATATATAAAAAAAACACAAATAAGGGATGATGTCTGCCAACAGTTGTGTTTCAGGCCAAACAGTAACGATAATGGGCAAGATTACAAATGGAGCGCTATTTAATGCTCGAGCATTAACGGCGCTAGACGTAAACTTTTTGTGCATCGGGTTGCACTGATATTATGAGTTGAAAGTAAACTGTTTTCGCTTGCACGATGATCAGACGAGTGCCAAAAGCCGAATTTACAATATGTTCTCCCATAGAAGTCAATGGAGAAAAAAAATCTACTCAAGTGCAAATCCGACATAGAAGAATATGTTCTATTTATTCGTAAATACATATTTCTATATTTATCTGTTGGTATTTTGGTACAATATATATATATATATATATATATATATATATACATATACAGTATATATAGATAGATAGATAGATATAGATATATACAGATATATTTAGGAATATATATTTAAAAATACAAAGACCATATTCTGCTATGTGCTGAACATTGGAATGTGAAATATTTACAGTAAATACACAGTACAATACTTTATTAAATATGAATATTGAACAAATATGCTTTTACATGTTTTCATCTACTTAACTGCAAAGGGCTCCAACATTTTTATTTATATGTCTATATGTATGTACATACATAGTAACATAGTAGATGAGTTTGAAAAAAAGACTGAAGTCCATCAAATTCAAACTATACAAATCTAATATACTTACAAAAAAGCTCCAGTTGAGCTTAAATTTAACCCATTAAAAGGTGACCCATTTAACACAAGCAATCATATCCCTGAATTCTGTTTCTAGACAGAAATGTATCCAAACCATTTTTAAAAGTATCTTAGGTATTGGCATTCACTACCTCCTTTGGTAATGAGTTACAGTGAAAAAATATTTCCATTGCAGGAGATTAAATCTCCTTTCCCCCAACCTTAAATTGTGACCTCTTGTCACAAACAATTTTCTTGAAATAAATAGAGCTTCTGCCATCTCTGTATATGGGCCTTGCATATTTTCTAGAGAAAACAGACCCAGTTTGGCTAACCTCTCCTCATAGCTTAAATTGTCCATTACCCTTATTAGCTTTGTGGCCCTTCTCTGAACTTTTTCTAGGTCTGCATGTCTTTTTTTAAAACCGGTCCCCAGAACTGCACTCCATACTCAAGGTGAGGTCTTACCAGGTATTTACTATATATAGTCACATAATTATGCTTTCCTTCCTTGCATCAATGCCTCTTTTAATACATGCTGATATCTTATTAGCCTTAGAAGCCAGTGCCCTGCATTGTGCGTCCATCTTTAGCTTGCTATCAATTACTACTCCGAAATCCCTTTCCTCCTCTGTTTGGCTAAGTCTACTCCCATTTAAATAATACGTCGCCAGAAACAAGAATAAAGAAGCAGCAGTCTTAAGACTGCTGCTCCTTAACTCGGCCGCCACCTCTGAGCGGCAGAGAGCAATCCGCCCGATCTTATATGATCGGGTTGATTGCACTATTCCCTCTAAGGCCAGTTTTGTGAACAGCCCAGCAGTGAAACTGGTAATTAGAGCAATTAGCAAACACTACTCTATGTAGACTGCAAGGTGTGGTTCCCTTATTAACTCTTTCACTGCTGGGCCGCTCACAAAACTGACCTTAGAGGGAATACTGGTTGATTAACACCCCCTGCATAGGTGACTTTTCTTGGAGTCGGAAGAAGCCCCAGAGCCTAAGGGGTGAAACGCACGTAGCTGGCAAGCTGCGTTTGTTTGGGAGATACACAGGCAGCTGTTATCATAGCAGGGGATGCTGTCCTGAGGCAACGTCAGTTTAAAAAATTTCCACACTTCTGCGCTGAGGAGACGAACACCCTGGAGGGTATTCCCAGGAGGTGTTGATCCGCGAATAGTGGGACTTCTCAGCAAGAGCAGCAAGTATTTACCGCAAAGCGGACAAAGTGTGTGTTTACCATTGAATTGATAGCTATGACTACTCGTGCCCAGGAACCAGTATAGGTGCACAAGGAAGGGGTAGTAGTGAACCTGCATTGTTTGTTCTGACGGCCTCAGATTACCCACTGCACACCAACATAAGGGGAACTTTAATACTGGAATTGATTTTCTTTATCATAGTGCTGGAAATTGGAAACTATTTCTGTGACTCTTAACAGGAACTGTTAAATAATCCCTTATATTCATCAAGTTTGAGAGTGTACTCAATCATTATGTTTATTATGTCTATTGTTTAATTTCTTTATTTTATGCATTTAAGTGTTTAATTTGTATGGGGATTCATAGTGCACTATGATTATTATTACAGTATTTATGACCAAATATGCCTTGTGTTTGCCCCAATAAATGCTGCATATACGCTCCCCCTTGGTTAGTTGTAATTCTATTTGTATTTAGATATACATAATAACTTTTTGGTATGTTGAGGTTTTTCAGACCTATGCACATATTCCGCAGAATTTAAACAGGTATTAGTTAGTGCTGGACAGGAACTGCTTTTAAAATCTTCTTCTTGCTCAATATATATATATATATATATATATATATATATATATATAGCCAAAAGAAGAATTGTGCAGACAACGGTCAATATAGATAAAACTTCATCTTTATTGTTGAAAACATAAAAACACTCCAGGGGTCAACACAAGTACACAACACGAATGTCCGCTAACATGTTTCGGCCCTCAGGCCGTAATCATAGCTAAAGGACTGTGCACCTGTGTTTCTTAAAAAGCAACAGGAACTCTTTGATTGGTTTAAAATAAAGAACATGTTGTGTAAAGGTTAACCCTATGGGAACCAACTTTAATTTACATACATATATATATATATGTGTATATTGCCCATCTTAGAACTGAGTCAGATTAGTACTTGATAACCGACGTTGTTACATAAATTTACTAATTGCGCTTGTACAAAATAGAGATTCAAAGTGAACTTAATAAACAATATTAAACATTAAAAATAATAATGATAATGCATTATAGTTCATTATAGAATTTATAATTCTGTATTACCATACGATATTTATCGACAGGGTAATCTCACTAGTGTACAATTTAAGCAATGTAAAGAGTGTATTTCTTAAACGTCAAATGATATAACCTAAAGTATTAGAAAAGTGAGCTGAACTGAACTAAACTAGACTATCATCCTATACAGTACCTAAGTGATGTAGCTTAGTAATGTAAGAAGGAGTTTATTTTCTAGAGCCTACTGTGTGAAATCCAAATTGCTAAAAACTTAGATTTGTCAGCAAAAGAGGGAAGGGACATTAGAAAAATCTTATTATAGACCATTATTAGAGATAGACCCTTTATAGTGTACTTTACATAATGCAGTTCAGGGAACCAGGGGCGCCTAGAGAATATATGTTGATACTGTAATTTAAACTGAGGCATGGACACTTTATGATAGTGTATAATTATAGTTATAGCAATGGACTATGTGTGCCTAGAGACTATAACAAATCGCAAAAAGTGTTATTTGAAAAACATGAACAGACCACTGCACAAGAGGGAAAGGATATTACTCCCAAAAATTGATCAGGTCATATTCTGAATTTAGACCCTTCGGTACACGTGTTTGCAACTTAAAAATCCAGAACATTTCCCTCTTCTGCAGTAGCCTGTCTCTATTGCCCCCTCTAGGTGGACAGAACACTCTCTCAATAGCCTGCCATCTAAGTGTTTCCACACTTTTTTGGTGGTATTTCGCAAAGTGTTTACATCAAGGATAGTGTTAAAAATATTAAAGTGATTTGTAGGTGCAAAGTTAAGACCTCGGCTCAGAAGTGAAAATTGGGAATCTGTCAATGTGAATTTAGACAGATTTATAACATTGTTTATTTAAGTGCCTGAATAAATGTAGGGTGTGTGAATATGTAATAGAATCCGACAGTGTCAGATCCGAAGTGACTGGAGAGGTTTACTCCATACAGTCCTGCCTCAAATGCACCTCTACGTATGTAGTTTATGTTTTAAGCTGCACTATGTGCCATCTACAATACGTTGGGCTCACGACCACTGAGGTGAAAGTACGTATCCGAAATCACTTGTCCACTATCCAGGCAGGTGTTGCATCTACTCCCCTGGTGCAACACTTTGCGAAATACCACCAAAAAAGTGTGGAAACACTTAGATGGCAGGCTATTGAGAGAGTGTTCTGTCCACCTAGAGGGGGCAATAGAGACAGGCTACTGCAGAAGAGGGAAATGTTCTGGATTTTTAAGTTGCAAACACGTGTACCGAAGGGTCTAAATTCAGAATATGACCTGATCAATTTTTGGGAGTAATATCCTTTCCCTCTTGTGCAGTGGTCTGTTCATGTTTTTCAAATAACACTTTTTGCGATTTGTTATAGTCTCTAGGCACACATAGTCCATTGCTATAACTATAATTATACACTATCATAAAGTGTCCATGCCTCAGTTTAAATTACAGTATCAACATATATTCTCTAGGCGCCCCTGGTTCCCTGAACTGCATTATGTAAAGTACACTATAAAGGGTCTATCTCTAATAATGGTCTATAATAAGATTTTTCTAATGTCCCTTCCCTCTTTTGCTGACAAATCTAAGCTTTTAGCAATTTGGATTTCACACAGTAGGCTCTAGAAAATAAACTCCTTCTTACATTACTAAGCTACATCACTTAGGTACTGTATAGGATGATAGTCTAGTTTAGTTCAGTTCAGCTCACTTTTCTAATACTTTAGGTTATATCATTTGACGTTTAAGAAATACACTCTTTACATTGCTTAAATTGTACACTAGTGAGATTACCCTGTCGATAAATATCGTATGGTAATACAGAATTATAAATTCTATAATGAACTATAATGCATTATCATTATTATTTTTAATGTTTAATATTGTTTATTTAGTTCACTTTGAATCTCTATTTTGTACAAGCGCAATTAGTAAATTTATGTAACAACGTCGGTTATCAAGTACTAATCTGACTCAGTTCTAAGATGGGCAATATACACATATATATATATGTATGTAAATTAAAGTTGGTTCCCATAGGGTTAACCTTTACACAACATGTTCTTTATTTTAAACCAAAGAGTTCCTGTTGCTTTTTAAGAAACACAGGTGCACAGTCCTTTAGCTATGATTACGGCCTGAGGGCCGAAACATGTTGGCGGACATTCGTGTTGTGTACTTGTGTTGACCCCTGGAGTGTTTTTATGTTTTCAACAATAAAGATGAAGTTTTATCTATATTGACCGTTGTCTGCACAATTCTTCTTTTGGCTGTGCACTTTAACTGGGTTGCAGCAACGGTCTAAGGACTCTAAGCTCCAAAGTTCACGGAGGCCTTTTTCAAGCAATACAGATCGTTTCTTCAATTGGTCCACGGAAATCACATGATGTCAGAGGATCGGAACACACCCCCTCCCGCATAGTGGGACGCTCTGCCGAAGACGCTACAGCTTTTGGATAAGTCAGCTCTAGAGTTTTGATGCCTAAGGGACGCTGAATATACACACCAGACAAGAGGTTAATCGGTGCACCCGTGGGGTGGTGAGTTGAGGCGGTAGTGCCTCCTGGGAACACGGTTTCCCCCTGATTTTTTACCTAATACCTGTGTGTGGTTTGAGACATATAAATCTGCTGTTCTCTAGAGCTGTGAATTACTGTGCTGTCGTTTGCTGTTTCTCATTTATGTACAGAGCGTGTATAGGGGGAATTTCTATTGGATCAGTACTTTTGCTACCTATTGGTTTATGAACGTTGTACCCTCCGGAGTCAGAACTTTGTTTCAATATTTAAAGGCTTAAATATTTTACTTTGAACATTTTCTGGATGTTGCAGTTAATCTTACTTTACTGTTTATATATATATATATACATATATACATTATATATCTATAACATAATCACATTCGCCGTCGACAGCTTCAGGTGCTCCAGCTCTCAGCTGTAACATAACAGATGCCTGATCGTTATAGACACTGTGTAACGATCTTCTGCTGGTGCCGGTGGTAGGTGTGGGCAGTAGGCTGGTGGCGGGTGTACAGCTCAGCAGCGGAGGGGGGAGGGAATGGGAGGGAGTGGGAGTGTCCTACTACAGAAAAAAAAGGACAGAGAGGGATGGGGTTGCTACAAAGAGAAGTGGAGGGAGTGGGAGTGCCCTACAGGGCCGTCTTTAATATTGACTGGACCCTGGGTTAAAACCTTTAACCTTTTTAATAAACTTTTTATACTTATATCTCGCAGCTGCTTACTCCCTTTGGCTACAACTCCCTGCCATTGTGCTTTAATGAGAGCGGAGTTCCATTATTGACCGTTGTTTGACATCTCCTGTGGAATATTTCTGGACTCCCCTTTTGGGTGGGATGAGGATACCATCAACCCTAAGTGTGCCCAGGTGTCTGCCGGACGACCCATTAGTTCCGGCTTGCCCATATTGCACAAACTGTGCTTTTCACCACGTGAGTAAGATTTCACCTGTACTTTATCATCTGGTTACCTGTCTGATTTGCACAATGTGGCACCCTCTATCTTTTGTATTATATACTGAGGTGTGTCTGACATGTAAGGGGGAATCCTAACATTTGGGGAGAACAAGATCAGCTATGGATCATCTAATGAAACAAGCTTATGCTTTTGAATTTCATTCTGGTGTGAAGTTAGCTGATTAAAGAGATTAAGGGCAGCCAACAGGAGCAAAGCAAGGTAAAGACTGAGGAGGAAGCATGGAGGTGCAGACAAATATAAAGTTACTGACTAGAACAGCAGAACTACTATGGGAAGCTGTAGAATCTTAGACAGGGAGAAAAAAATCTATAAAAATAAACCTTACCTTAATGTGTGAAGTATCAGCATGACACTATACATCAGCCACAGCAGCACATGTCACTTATCTGCTAGGTACAAGTTACCTCTCACCCTGCACTAGACGATGCTGCATGGGTAGGGGCGTGTGTGCACTCACTTATTCTTTCCACTGACACCTTTCTACAAAGCACTGTTCCCCTAGCAAACTTCAGTTAGTTAATTTGAGGGCCACAGCAGAAAGAGCAGGGATAAGGGGCACCAGCAGACTGGATGCTGTCTGTCCAAGGCTGCAGGGATAAAGTGTGAGACGAGTCACACAGCCTCAAGACTGAAGAGAGCAGTGTCTGCAGCTGCAGATTTTCAAATCTTCACATGCCTGCTGCTCCAGCTTTCTGCTGCATGCGCCTACAGTCAGCCCTACCCTGAACAATCCCCACCACCAGAGCAGTTACCTGGTAACAGTGGTAACCCCAGCAGGATCTTTTCTGAGGCAGTGGGATTGGCTGGATGCCGAGTTAGGGCTTAAGGGACAGTATACTGAAAAATAGTTTTTCCCTTAATGTGTTTACAATTGCTTTTTTTACCAACTGCAGAGTAAAAAATGTAGCTTTTTAAGGTTTTTTTTTTGTGTATATTAAAGCTCTGATTTTGTGTTTTGAAGCCACAACCTAATAAAATGGGTTGAGCTTGTAGATATAATAAGATCTCATTACTGTATCACATTGTGTACATATACCTGGCTTCTTTATCTTATATCTGTCCATAAAACAATCACCAGTACTTGGAGAGAACAATGGGAAATCAACATTTTATTACCTTATCTCTGCTATATCCCACTGGGAGTGTAATTTCTTCTGCTGGCTGTGTTTACAAAGCTTATCTATAGCTTGGACCTGCGGGCACAAACTTTCAGAATAGGTGGGGATACCACATGCCAAATCAACTATTTAAAATGCCAATGTAAGGGTAAAGGAGCTACTTATAAACAATTTAATACACTCCAGCAGGTAAAGTGGATCATTGGGAACAAATTAAAGGGGAGATTATTTTTGAGTAAACTGTCCCTTTAGCAATCAGTGCTGCACAGTGCACACCTAAAACAGAGGGACAAAGGCATAGGGAAAGAGGGATAGGGAAAGGGACAGAGGAATAGGGAAAGAGGGATAGGGATAGAGGGACAGAGACAGAGGGGTAGGGACAGGGACAAAGGGATAGAGGGACAGGTACAGAGGAATAGGGACAGAGGGACGGACAGAAAGATAGGGACAGAGGGATAGAGACAGAGGGATATGGACAGAGAGATGGGGGCAGAGGAATAGGGACAGAGGGATAGGGACAGAGGAACAGGGACAGAGGCATAGGGTAAGAGGGATAGGGAAAGGGACAGAGGGATAGGGACAGAGGAATAGGGACAGAGGGATAGGGACAGGGACAGAGGGATAGGGACAGGGACAAAGGGATAGAAGGACAAGGACAGAGGAATAGGGACAGAGGGATAGAGGGACAGGGACAGATGAATAGGGACAGGGATAGAGGGATATGGATAGAGGGATAGGGGCAGAGGGATAGGAATAGAGGGATAGGGACAGAGGAAGAAGGATAGGGACAGAGGGAGAGGTATAGAGACAGATGGATAGGGGCAGAGGGAAAGGGACAGGGACAAAGGAATAGGGACAGAGGGATAGGGACAGGGACAATGGGATAGAGGGACAGAGGAATAGGGACAGAGGGATAGGGATAGAGGGACAGGGATAGAGGAATAGGGACAGAGGGATAGAGGGACAGGGGCAGATGAATAGGGACAGGGATAGAGGGATATGGATAGAGGTATAAGGGCAGAGGGATAGGAATAGAGGGATAGGGACAGAGGGGGAGGTATAGAGACAGAGGGTTAGGGACAGAGGGAAAGGGACAGAGGGATAGGGGGACAGATGGATAGGGGCAGAGGGAAAGGGACAGGGACAAAGGAATAGGGACAGATAGATAGGGACAGAGGGATAGGGACAATGGGATAGAGGGACAGGGACAGAGGAATAGGGACAGAGGGATAGGGATAGAGGGACAGGGACAGAGGAATAGGGACAGAGGAATAGGGATAGAGGGACAGGGATAGAGGAATAGGGATAGAGGGAAAGGGGCAGAGGAATAGGGATAGCGGGATATGTGGATAGTGATAGATGGACCTCTGGGCAGGCTTATCGCCTAGTAAATAAATATATATATATATATATATAAACCAGAAGCAGGGCAGCAATTCTGGTGAAAGATTATTTATGCATTTAGTTATTTTTGCACATATGACACACTTTACAATCAGTTAACATAAGCCTGTTTTTCATATTTCAAAAGACATTTTACACTCTACTTAGGCAATTTTATACAGTGTTGTACTGACCATTGTATTGGATCATTATACTTTTCACGTCCAATAAAAATAGCAATTAATCAAACAAAGTAAAAAAACAATAAAAAACAACAAACATTCAAAGGTAAACGTTTTAACAAAAATATATTGGAACTGTATTTAAACTAAAATTCTGGTGCATAATAACTTTCAAAAAATATTTAAAAATCACTTGTGTTATCTGATTTCTAATATGTATCAAGAATTCAAATATGTATTTTAAAAGGTGTATTTAGTTAATTATTCAAAAACTCTTAAAACTGTTATGTTATTTAAAAGTAACATTTGCATTGTTTTGCTGTCAAAGGATAAACCACTTAAGACTTTTATGAATGTTTACCTTTTGCCTTTTGCAGTGGACAATAACAATGAACAGACATACATGATCATTTTGTCTTTACTATATTGCAGAGTTCATTTACATTTAATTGTTTGTCTATTGGTTATATTCTTTCCGATTTCAATTTAAAAAAAAAAAAAAAATCATTCAAAGGTAAAGGAATATTCAAAGGTAAAAATGACATCCTATAACTTGCTGCCAGCTCTTTTCTGTTTCTCTTTTCTGTTTCATGGAGCATGGCACATGTATTCAGATTAAGTGGTTTCCTGGTTCAGCAGGGTATGTATGAGTATTAAAGGGACAGTTCACCCAAACATTTTCTCCCATTTATATTGATCCCAATGATCCATTTTACCTGCTGGAGTGTAATACATTGTTTACAAGTAGCTCCTTTACCCTCATTTTTGCCTTTGAAATAGCTGATTCAGCTTGTGGTTTTCCAACCTATACTGAAAGTTTGTATACTAGAGTCTCCGCTATTGAATAGCCTAAGTAAACACAGCCAGCAGAAAAAATGACACTCCCAGAGGGGTGCAAAATAGTTAGGTAATAAAATGATAATTTTCCATTGTTCTCTCTAAGTATTGAGCTTTGGTTTTATAGACAAATATAGGATAAGGAAGCAAGTGTGTGTACACAAAGTAATAACATAATGAGATCTGATATTACCTGAAGCTCAACCCATTGTAATAGGCTGTGGTTTAAAAGCATAAAACCAGCTACTTGATATACACAAATAAACCAAAAAATTCCATTTCTCAAATATTTTATACTCTGCAGCTGGTATAAAAAATCATTGAAAATACATTAATATAAAAACAATTTTACAGTGTACTGTCCCTTTAAGTTTGGTTCATATTAGATTTTCTCTTTATATTTGGTTATGTTGTTTTGTTCTTCTTTTATTATATTGGGGAAAAAATAATGTAGACGTATGGCTATGAAAATTAGATCATGCATTAAGCCCTGCATTTTACTTTGAATATAATTTTGAATTCCAATGTCTGATTTTCTACAAATTGCTGTAAACTGTGTTTTTTTTTTCTGTTAGCTTGATGAAAGTACTTACAAAAAGTATGTTTGCTAGAAATTCTGAAATTAAAGTTACATTTTAAAGAATATAATGCTTTATAGATAGGGTGACCATATTGTCGCTTTAAAAAGGGACACATATGAAAAACACATATGTCAGGGCTCTTTTCAGGGCTGTTAAAAGAAATGTTTTGTATAAGAACCCTGACATATGTATTTTTCATATGTGTCCCTTTTTAAAGCGGCGATATGGTCATCCTATTTATAGATCATATTGAGTTGAGACTAACCCCGCATCTCTAAAGGGCCCATCTGGCCCTACACTTAATAGTGGCTTCGCTAAAGAGGATTATAGTGGGTCCTGGCTCCACCTGCATCATGTCTGGCCTCTCACAAACCAGGGCTCACATTTTGGCCTTGGTAGCAGGATTTCCAAGACAGTAGCTATAATTTTGCTGCACAGAAAAAACTGTCAGCATAGTCATATAGGAAGTGCATATTCTCTGGCATGGCCTGAACAAGGTGGAAGGATGACTCAAAGTTACAGAAAAGCAGCTCCTTTTGCTCCTATGTTGATTCTAGCTCAAGTTCTGCTGACTGAAACAGTCAAAGGGTGCTGTTGAAACAGAGGCCTCATCCAAAGCCTGTGCCCAAAGCCAAGGGAGATCTAGTTACACTCCTGATTATTTTATATTAATATATTCTGTGAGTGAATGAGTTTAATTTAGGAATTTACATTTTTTTTAAAATCTAATTGGGAACTTAAACTCTGGCATTAACATAAGTATGCCACCACATTTCCTAGGTTTTTATTTTAAAAAATGAAGTGTAGTGATTCATGGAATAAACTTCGACAAGAGGTGGTAATGACAAACACTGTGACTTTAAGAATGTCTGGGATAAGCATAAGGCTATCCTACAACTAGATACGTTTATCCTTTTTACCTTCAGAACTTGTTATCAAGACACATAAACACTTGTTACAATACTTGCTGGTACATGGTTACATTTTTCCTGGCTGTAATAAACTTAGTTGCTTTGCAGGCTATCATAGTTACCGAATAGATTCATGGCTGCAGCACTTACCTCAGTTTCACATCATAGACAGTAGAAAGCTCCTAAACTCATATAACTATGTAATCATTGCTCCAGCCTCTCTTTTTGAAATGTAGGTTAAGCACTTTAACTTCTAAAAATTGCCTCTTCAATTAATGAATAATGTTGTGATGTTTGTGAGCAATGTTTAAGTAGTATGTGCTTAGTATGTGGTGTCGGAGTCTTTGTGCTTAACTTGAGTTCCATATACATGCACACATAAAAATTAATTACATGGCCATTTGAACACTTTACCATTCTTAAGATGACCCTTCACTGGAACTACGGGGCCAAGCACAAACCCTGATAACACCAGACCATTACCCCGGACTGGGAAATCAGACCTGCCCTGGAAATTTGTATAGACTGGCCCCGCCCCCTCCTTTTAATAACCCTTACAGTGAATTGCCCCTGGTCACCTAAGTGTTTTTTAATGTGTGTGCTGCTTACCAGTGTAGCGGCTATGGAAATAGCAGAGCGTCAGCCTGCTGCGCTCCCTCACAAGTGAGTCACAACTTTGCTGCTCTCCAAACATTTCTGCAGCAGCCCCAGCCCAGCCTCTGCCGGCCCACCAGGACTTTTCCCGGTATCCCGGCGGCCCAATCTGGCCCTGCTCCTCCACAAAACTTTACAGTACGCCCTATGCTTTCTGGTACGTAGGGTTCTTCTGGCATCCACCACGCACAGATTCTTCCATCAGACTGCTAGATAGTGAAGAGTGATTTATCACTCCAGAGAACGCATTTCCCCTGCTCCTGAATCTAGTGGCAGCATGCTTTACAGCACTCCATCCGATTCCTGGCATTGTGCATGTTGATATGAGGCTTGTATACAGCTTATAAACCATGGAAACCCATTTCATGAAGCTCCTGACACACAATTTTTCTGCTGATGTTGCCTCCAGAGCCAATTTTAAATTCTATAGAGAGTAATTCAATAGACAGAGGATTTGTACGCTCTTCTGTGAGCATGCATAGTCTAGCACTTTGTTACTGGGTTGTTGTTGCTCGTAGATTATTTCACTTCATAATAGTAGCACTTAAAGAGATAATAAACCTACATTTTTTTCTTTCATGATTCAGATAGAGCATACAATTTTAAGCAGCTTTCTAATTTACTCATATTATCAATTTTTCTTTGTTCTCTTGCTATCTTTATTTAAAAAGCAGGAATGTAAAGCTTAGGAGCCGGCCGATTTTAGGTTAAGCACCCTGGGTAGCGCTTGCTGATTGGTGGCTACATTTAGACACCAGTCAGCAAGCACTACCCAGGTTCTGAACAAAAAGTGGACTGGCTCCTAAGCTTTACATTCCTGCTTTTTAAATGAAGATATCAAGAGAACAAAGAAAAATTGATAATAGGAGTAAATTAGAAAGTTGCTTAAAATTGCATGCTCTATCTGAACCATTAAAGAAAAACATTGGGTTTCGTATCCCTTTATAGTTGACCAGGGCAGATTTAGTAGGGCAGGCAATTCTCACTTTTGGCAAAGGAGGTGCCCTATGATGAGACTGGTTGGTTTAAACTCATAAAGCTCTTCAATATGGCCCAATGTACAGCCATTGTTTGTCCATGGAGATTTCATGGCTAAATGAGGGATTTTATGCATCTGTTAGCAATGGGTGTGGCTTAAATACTTGAACTCAATAATTATATGGGTGTCCAGTGTCCACATACTTTTGGCCATATAGTGTAGATAGATAGATAGATAGATAGATACACACACAATAATCCTATAGGGCCCCCTGCAGTTAGCTTTAGAAGTATTATCCCCTAAGTATTAAACCTCAAATGCAGTTTCTGAGTATGTCTTCATGCATTCTTTCAGCTTTTTTGCTTCTACAGAGCATGCTTGAAATATATCAAAATACATGTTTTAAACCTTCATATCTTGGCAACCATTATGTATTTTCTCACCCTCCCCATCAACAAGTGTATATATATATATATATATATATATATATATATATATATATATATATATATATATATATATATATAATGTATGGTATCAAACAATGAGTTATTTATGCAACACATTTTTAATCATTAATCAATCATCAGATATAAATGGTAATCCCCTGCCTGTTTGAAAAGTATTAAAAGAGAACTACAAATTCACATGCTTTGGCCACATATGGCACTACACCGATAGTGCTCAGGTAACTGATTTCTCTTGTATGTAAGATTCATTACTCAATATAATTCTAATCATTTATTAATCCGTCTTGTTCTTAACAATCATTGGAGGATCCTCAAGAGGGACCCTATATTGAACAAACTAATTAGAGAAAAACCTACTATAGTATACAAGAGGGCACCTAATCTTGAAAATATTTTGGCACCCAGCAGAATTGTTAAAAACAAAAGAACCTCTAAATATACTTATCACTCAGAATCGGTTATGATGACTAATGAACAGAGTAATGAGCCTGCAAATATTTTTTTTTTTAAATAGTTGTTTTTATTAAGGTTTTTCCATTTACAGAGTGACAATGCAGGTTCCAACATTCACTGGTACATGTAGGTATGAATTGACTTGACCATTTCATGGGTGTAACAGTCCAGAAATACATAGTTGCCTGTGTTAGACAATCAAACCTTGAACAATTTTAACAACATGAAGGTGGAATGGGGTAACACTACACCATTCCAGAACAAGCAAACAACAGTCGCCGATTAAGCTATCAATTAACAATGAACAGTTAACATGTATCAAATAGCAAATATCAAGTAACAAGTAATCCTCAGGTTCAATGGGTCAAAATGTTTCGCGTTCCTGAGAGCTATCTATCTAGGCCTAAGTCTAAAGGGGCTCATTCGAGAGGAGGGGTTGGGTATTGTTATTGTTAATATTAATAGAGAGGGCGTCCCAATAAAATTTAATATCGGTGTATAATGAGAGTCTATTGGTATGATAGTATCCATATTGCTCTAATGGGAGAATCTCCTCCATTTTCTGGGTCCATAGAGATAGAGAAGGGAGTCGCAGGGATTTCCAATATGTGGCGATAAGTAGCCTAGCACAATTCAGCCCCATCTGTAGTAATGTAGTGCGTAGTTTACATTTGTTTATGGGGATTTTGCTGAGCAAAGCCATTTCTGGTGTTAAATTAAAATCTCCCCCCAATAGTTCCCTGTAAGTCTGTTCTAACTCTTTCCAGAATGTAAGGTCAGAGATACTTTGTTGGAGTAAACAGTAAATTTTGTGAATCACAACTGCTGAGAGTATATTTTGTTGCAAGGTTTAAACTGGGTAAAGACATGAATTACTAAATAAAGTAATGTCAGAACCCAAGTATAAACTTAGCATATTCTTAGATGGTAATATAGGTTAAGGTGTTTCTATGGCTGTCACATGTAAGTAAATACTGAATATACAGCAGAAAGACCATGACAACTACCAGAGGGTATATAGTGTTAACACAAGAAGATATCATATTAGAGTTCTAAGCCAAAATAATTATTACAGGTGCACATGTAAACTACAATAGAACAAGATACTCCAGAGCTGTACAAGCAAATATCAAAGCTTGTGGGTAATGTAAGTACCTGGAGTGTAAGCAAAAGTCTCGTCAAGCAGGAGAGAGAGCTTACGGCTTGAGGCGGAGAGCAAGGCAGATGAGAGCGGCAGCGCTGGAGCCGACAAGTTGGCGTGTGACGTCACCGCTCCACGATGCAGGGAAGATGAATCAGCTGATCGGAGCTAGATGGCTGCAGCGGCAGAACAAACACTTGATCCGGCTTTAAGTGAGAGTGGTTAGGTAAATCAGAAGAAAGTGTAAGCAGTCCAGGATATAAGAGCAGAACTTGACTCCCAAAATAGAAACAAGAGAACTTTAGCTCAGGTTGTAACACTATAGGATAAAGTGTAACAATATCAAGCACTGTGGAGAGAAGGGAGGTGGCTTAAATAGCGAAGCAGGGGAAGTGGTTAGGCAATTAAAGGTATAGTGTAATGTGATACAAAAGTAACAAAGTTAGTTCCAGGCAAAAAGAATCATGACACAGAAGGAGGCAATGCCAGGACAAGCCCACCACATATGTGTCATTGTACCTTATTCGTTACACCCCCGCCAACAAAGAGGCGAGGACCTAGGGTAGATTCTGTGCAATCTAGCTAGGGTCAAATACCATCTCAACAAGAGCTTGAAGTTGACCTCTAAGATACGGGATGAGGTGGAAGACTTTTTGGTGTTCATGAATATTTGTTTCCAATCTTGTGAATCTAAAACACATTGAAGTTCTCTGCTCCATTGAGTGACATGTGTAGGGACTGATGCAGATAATGTGGTTTCTAGGATATTCCTGGACATAGTTAATGTTCCCTTCTGTATGGCGGGGGAAATGCAGAGGCGTTCGAATAGTGTGAGTGGCCTGGTAAGGTCTGATTTGAGGGGAGTGTTGTGTAAGAAGTGGTGTGGTTGGGAGTATTTGAGCCATGAATAAAATGTACCATTTAAGATATGATGTAAGTTAGATTATGACTTCAGTTTCCCTTAGTCTAAAAGATAAAAGAAAGGGACAGAATCTGGTGCCTCAAATCTTGGTCCCATTTTACCTTTGGGTTCGTATCCTCCTGTAAATTCCATGTTCGAGGAGACTGGCAGTAAAGGGGATATTTTAGTCGAAATTCCTATTGATTTTGCTATCATATGGTCCCAAGAACTGAATATATGTCTGTATAGAGTTGACTTGAGGCATGTAAGTGGCCTAGATGTTTTTGGAGTCCAACAAAGGGAACCAGGAGATGGTGTTCCTAAGATGTATGAATCTAGAGAGATCCAGGATTTAGCTGCCGCTTTAGTGTGCCAGTCATAGACTCTTTGAAGCACTATTGCTTTGTAATAGGTCTCGACCTTCGGGACTCCAAACCCTCCCTCTTTAGTTGATAAGAAAGTCTGCTGTGTGCTGTGAAGGAGGGGTTTATAGTTAATATCAAACAACTGCGAGACATTCTGGGATAATTGGACTCCCAAGTAGCGTAATTGGGACATTTTAATTTTATATGGGCATGCCGCCTTCAGGGAGAGGGCCACCTTCTTTGGCATTGAGATACCCAGGACTTCTGATTTTTGTTGATTGATAAGGAAGTGGAACAGGTTACCAAATGTTTTAAATTGACTTACTAGAGCTGGTATAGAAGTTTGTGGGGTGGACACTGTAACTAAGACATCATCTGCAAACATAGCAAGTTTATATTCGTTTGGGCCCAGCGCAATACCCCTAATGTTTGAGTTATTGCGTATATGTGCAGCTAGGGATTCCATGGTCAAAATAAATAAGGCCGGGGAGAGGGGGCACCCCTGTCTAGTTCCATTCGCAATGGAAAATCCATCGGAAAGTACTCAATTAACTCTAACTTTTGCTGACGGGTTTTATAGGTGGAATATTCTTTTTTTTCATCATATCGCCGAAACCGAAATGATGAAGGGTCTGTCTAAGAAAGGGCCAATTCATTCGATCAAAGGCTTTTTCCGCATCTGTCGTCACTAGAGCAGATGGGATGTCATGTGTGATGGCATAGTCAATCAGGTGTATAACCCTAATGGTATTATCTCTGGTCTCTCTCATTGGGACAAAGCCAGCTTGATCTACATGTATAATGGATGACAAAATGGAATTAATTTGTCTAGCTAGGACCTTGGCGTACAATTTTATGTCGCTATTAAGGAGTGAGATCGGGCGGTAACTGCTTGGTTCTGTCGGTGGTTTTCCGGGTTTGGGGATGACTGAGATATGGGCTTCGAGTAGTTGTGTTGTAAATTGTCCGTAGCTTTCTAAGTAGTTAAAAAGGTTTGTCAAATGAGGGGTCAGGGTTTGTTTGAATTGTCTATAATAGGTGTTTTTTAAGCCATCAGGTTCCGGACTTTTGTGGCGGGGGGTCTCTTTTATTGCTAATAGGATTTCCTAGGATGTGATCGGCGCTTCCATGGATTCCGATGCCTCCTTAAAAAGTGTGGGGAGTTGGGCCTCTGCTAAATAATGGTCTATGAGGGATATATCAGTAGAAGATGCAGTTGGTGGGATATTATATAATCTATTAACTATAGTAATCACTAAACGTATTTGCTATTCCCTTGCAATCCGAGGTGACTGACCCGCTTTGTGTCTTAATTGATTGTATATAGCCGTTCAGGCTTTTCTTCTTCAGTGACCTGGCTAATAGTGTGCCCGCTTTATTCCCCTCGGTGAAATAGAGCTTCTTTGGTAGAAGGCCTTTTTCTGGACTTCCACTCGCAAGATGTTGTTCATATCTTGTCTAGCTACTTTAAGCCGTTCAAGGCATTCAGTGTCAGACGGATCTCGCATGTGTGTGTATTCTGCATTTTGTAACTCATTTAGTAGCCTGGTGTATTCTGTGTTATAGATTCTAGTTTGGATAGCTTTTTGCTTAATAAATTCGCCCCTGATGAGGGCTTTGTGTGCTTCCCAAATTGTAATTGGGGAAGAATGAGGGGTTGTGTTGTGTGTAAAATAGTATTGTAGTGATAATTGTATTTTTTTAACTTTATGTGGCTGTAAAAGAAGGGAGTCGTCCAGCCTCCAAGTAAAATCTGTGACTGGTTTCTCCGGCCAATCCAGAGTCAGGGAGACCAGTGCATGGTCCTACCAAGGAGTTGGTTCGATGTCTGTATCTTGTGCTAGCGAAAGACCGGATGATTCATATAAATATGGTCAAGCCTGGAGTAGGTGTGTCTGGGGTTAAAAAAAAAGTGTATGTTTTTTGTGATGGGTGTTGAAGACGCTGTATGTCTATTAGTGTAGCGGACCTAAAGCCTTGTGCAATGCTATTGAGCGAACTTTGGGGGTGGGATCTTAGCTTGTGAACAATCTAATGTGCGATTTAAAGCTATATTGAAGTCTCCAGCCAATAATGTTGTGCCTTTAGTCAATTCCAGCAGCTTTCCAATGAAGCGTTTGAAAAAACGGGCCTGGCCTGAATTTGGTGCGTAAATGTTGGCTAAAGTGACTACTCTATTATACAAACGACCAACCAGGATTAAATAATGCCCTTCATTATCGGAGAGTTGATGGATAATTTGAAAAGGGACAGATTTGTGTAGTAGTATTCCTACTCCATTCTTTTTTTTTGGAGTTATGGAAACTAAAAAAGTCCGTCGGAAATAGCTTAGAGGTGAATTTGGGCTTTGCCTTCCTAAGGAAATGCGTCTCTTGGACAAATACAATTTTACTTTTGTGCTTGGTGAACCAATTGAGTGCTATCGATCTTTTCGTTGGGGAATTTAGCCCTTTCGCGTTTTGGGTTATCACTCAGTTTAAGCTTGCGCTAAGCCATTGTGAATTAAGGGCAGAGAAGAGTGTTTAAACAGTAGGTGATCTCGTGTCCGTTAGGGGGCTCCCCCTCCCAAGCCACAGGTTGTGCAGTGAGGTGTAAGTGGTGTATGATGTAATCAACATACCTTGTTTGGGTGTTCTGAGGTGGCAGGAAGGACAAAGGAGTAATAAGAACCTGTATAAAACAGTGAATTAACAAAAAACAGAAAGGAAAATTCCTAGAAACAAGTTAAACATTACAAACAAACAGTGCAAAGGCATAACAATAATAACAATGTTGGCAACTACAGTAAGCAGTTGGCCTCGACCCGAGAGGTCAATGGGGGAGGGGTATTAAAAGAGGGACTAGACAAGTACCTCGCTGCTGGGCAGAACCCTTTGGGAAGGGTTATATTACTGTTGCATTTTCATATTTTCATGTTAGTGGTGGTTAATCCTAACTCTTATCTTAGCTAGGTCAGGAGTCTCTTTTGTGTGCCCATAGAGGTGTCATTTTAAAAATTGTAAGTTCCTAATGAGACGTATACACTTTTCTCAGTGTAGCTTTTGAGTTTACTGTCCCTGTGGGATTCAGGGTTGCATCAAGGAGGATCTTCCGACGGGGGTGCTTGATTCTGGGTCTTCTTGGGTCGCTTCCAGTTTATTTTGTTCAATTTTTGCTGTGGGGGTCTTGAGTGGGTTGAGGGAGACTGGTCTCTTCGTGCTGGGGGGGGGAATGGAGAGGTGGTAGTTGTGGCTACAGATATTCCCAATTGTTTACAAAAAGAGTCCAGGTCCTCTGGGGTTTGTATATGGTCACCTGGGTTCCCCTTAATACTTTATGCTAAACGGGAAGCCCCATCTGTAGGGGATCTTTAGATTTTGAAGATGGTTTGTCAGAAATTTTGCCTCTCTCCTTTTATTTAGCGTTATAAGGCTAATGTCTGCATAAATTTGGATTGTGCTGCCTTCGAAGGTGATATTTTTTGCCTTTCTTGAGGTCTCCATAATTTTTTCCTTATCATTAAAGACTTGGAATTTTAAGACAATGTCCCTTGGTGGTTTGCTATCGGGTGGCTTGGGTTTAAGGGCCCTATGGGCTCTTTTGAGAGGTATCAAAGGGGTGTCTTCATTCTGTAGGAGGTAACAAAACAATCTCTGCAGATACAGGGAGAGTTGGTTAGGGGCTATGGATTCTGGTACCCCTCTTATTCTTGCGTTGCTGCGCCTATCCGATTGTCTAGGTCTTCAAGGTGCAGTTGCATCTGCTGTATTATCTGATCTTGTATTTCAATGGTGCGATTGTGAGAGTTCAGTTCCCCACTCACTTGTTCAGCGTCTTCTTTGAGATATAATATCCTATCACCTAAATCTGAAATATCCCTCTTAACCTCTGCAAGGCCATCCTTTATGAGTGTTCCCACTTGTGTGAGTAATAAGGCCAGATCATCTTTGGTGGGGAGGTTTATAAGATCCGCTCTGGTAATAGGGTCTTTGTCCTGCTGAGTGAGCGGGGTTGTATCTGAGTTAGGGCCCGCCATATCTTGGTTAGGTAGGCCCGGGCTGACTTCCGCTGGTGATTCTAGAATTTTGAAAAAGTTGTTGAGTTTGCTAGTGGTATTAGCACCTTTTGTCGTTTTGTCTTGTCTATGAGTCCTTCTCGAGGCCATTGAGATGACGCAGCTATACCGTCTGATAAAGTTGTCTAATTGTTAGGCAGGGCAATGTGTCTGATCAATAATAAGGGATACCCCCAGAAGAGAGAGGAAGTATCTGCCTGTCTTTATAGTAGAATTTTATAGGATACCTTTGAGAATCTCAGTGCCTTGCTTACGAGTGTTAGGGCTTGGCAGCTAGATCAGTAAATGAGAGGCTTGCAGCCTTCAGTGCAGCCTAGGAAAATATGGGATCTGTCAGTGTTGACTAAGGGATGTTCAGACCTTTCCACAGCTACATTGGCGGTAATTTAAATTTGGCTGAAATTCACAGTGGCTTTCCACCAAAGTTATAAGTGGGCTCTGTGTATTTATGTGTTGGCCCAAGTAATACATTGACAGGTCTGTCGGGTTAAGTTAGTGTCCAGGTGGTACAGGTGCTATTATTGAGTTTTCTGCACAGGATTGCACCTGCCAATCTTGCTAGCTACTATGCTGCACCTCTACAGCCGGTGTTTTGTCATCCGGATTGAAGCGTGTATACGTGCGTTTGTCCTGTCTGTCTTAGTGGAGCAAGTAGGTGGGGAGTGCGGTTTAAGGACAGGCCTCTAACATGGCGTCAGGAGTCTGTCTGAGCTGGGTTCCCGTCGTCGTCAGAAGAGATTACTTGGAGTCTGGGATTAAGCTCTTATTACGTGGGGCTTGGTAGTGGCATGCTACGTGGTAGTTGGCTAGAAGGTTACCTTTAGTCCTCTGGCTCTTATCGTGTCCGGTGCGCAGCATGCGCTGATGATCCCCGCACTTGCCTCCCTTGCTGTTTTTAGGGCCTGAAAGTTGATGTGGACATGCTCTGACTCCTCACCCGTCCAATGCTGTTAGTTTGGTAGGGTCTCGTAGCGTGTTAGGATCCGTTCCGGATAACTGCCCATGCACGGAGCTCTCGGATTAAGCAGCCATGTTAGTCGCTGGCCGGCTCCGCCCCCCCTGCAAATTTTTATCATAAAACTAGAAGAGGAGCTTTCAAGTGTGGTATTAAAAATTGTAAAATGTGCCATCATATTGGCCATGGACAGACTTCCTTTACCTCTCATATTGATAAAAAAAAGCTATCCAATTAAGAATATATTGACATGCGCATCACACTATGTGATATATTTGCTGACCTGCAATTGTGGGATCCATTACGTTGGTTGCACCATCAGGTATGTTAGCCATTGATGGTCTGAACACTCATGTAATGTGATTAACAACAAAAAATCACATAGTGTGATTAGACATTGTCATAATAAACATAATGGCAATCCTGACTGTTATGAGGTTATTCCTATTGAACATGTACCTATATCTTACGTGTACAATAGATTTGTGAGACTTCGACAGTGGGAGATTTACTGGATCCACAAGCTAAAGACTCTCTTCCTTTGGGGGCTCAATATGAATATTGATTTGGCCACATTTTAGGCCCCCTAAGCTTGTGGTTTTCGGTACGTTTTCCCTCGGCCTATTGTAGCTATTATTGCATCATTTATTGATCTCTTTAGCTATTTATTTTAGAGCTTTGATTGACTTTTGTTCAATCTATTATCTTATATATTTTTTAATCACGTTACTTTTGTTGAAGATTTTTCAAACAATATGTCTTGTCACCTCCTACATTCATTTCTACTAACTAGACATATTTTGCAGCCATGCCCCTTGGGGGGGTCCATTTATCTTCAAATCCATCTTTACATATATCCAATACATTATCATACACATACATATATTTATTTTATCTACTCATTGTATAGTTTTTTTATTAGACCCAAATATCGGGTTTAAGGTTTCGGGCAACTTTTTTTTAGATATTTATTATTTATCACTGATATTATGTGATATATGTTTTTTTGGGTTTATTCACAATTGTATTAATTATCTTTCATACTTTTGTCCTATATGTATTATTATACATATATTTTATTTAGTTTCTAGTACTTGTTGCATTTATATTTTTTTTGGTATATTTAACAAATGAGAATTGAGTTTATTTTTATTATGACTTAATACACATATCCTTTCATGTTGATATGACTAGTGAGATAAGTTTATTTATATACATGAATTATTCACATATTTTCTATGTAATTGCTGAGCATATCATCACATTCTATGTATATTTATCTATTGGTGTGTGATTGGCTCACGGTGCCGTCCTGAAGTTCAATGGAAGTTGCCATTGAGGCAAGTACTTGGCCTCCCAAATACTTGTATCAGTCTTACTTGATTAAGTTTAGGCAATTACTTATTTGGCAGCGATTGGACTTTGATGCCGGTAGAGTGATTCAATAGGGTGCCAATGTATAATGTTTGATAGGTTAGGATTATTTATGCACAGATAGGTTGCTGTTTAGTTCCAAGATATGTTTTTGATGTTATTGTGTTCCATATTCATTATTGAATATATACTTTTCGTATCTAAATATCATCTGTCTAGGGCGCTCACTCATAACATTAATGTGTTGTTTTATTAGTGTTTTATCTTTATGTGCACTGACACACTATTGTGTGATTGGCTCACAGTGCCGGTCCTTAAAACCTATGGCAATCGTCCGACAGCTGGGCGTCTGCCATCTCAATCACATGACTGGTTAATTTATTCAGACGTAGATGCTGACTTTTTTTGCAATGATTTGATTCCGGCGCCGGTTTTGTGACCCAATAGGATGTTAATTTTTGGTAGGTGCATTATTACTCATGCACTTGATCAATTGTTATTTTCTGTTTATAAGTGGTATATATGTGTCTTTTATTTTCTTTTTCTTTTTTTTCAACTTTATTTATAACAAAGACAAAAAAGATTGCTACAATCTCGGTTACCAAGTATAAAAACAAGTGTCACAGTGAATATACACGATACATAAATACATACTTAAGTAAAAAGCCATATAAGTCAGAATAAAGGAAAAAGAGTGCCCGTACATCAATACAAATCATTCAGAGTTATTTAGAGCACATATATTTTTGTCGGCTAAAAAATTGCATAGGGTAACCAAATAAACCTTTGTAAGATAACTAATCTTTCTTCATCTCGGTGATTTCCCCCTTTTTCCCCCCCCCCCCACTACAACAAGACAAACCACACCAACCAGGACCCCAAAAAAAAAAAAGGGAAATAAAAATAATAATCCTCCCTGATCCTCTACTCCCCCCCCCCATCCGGCCCCAACTCTCCCAACCAACTCACTCAGCATCCATTACCCATTCTCCAGGGAAATGGCCCGCTAAGATATTAATCTGGACAAACTCCGAATTTCTAAATGGTTTGATTAATTTTTTTTGTTGTAATAAGGGCAGGGATCTTACAAATGGCTCCCATTTTTTAAAAAATACTTCTAAATATTTATCTTGTGGGAATGGTACATTAAACTGTTCTGTTATGAATTGGTTACTCAACGCCATTTTAAATTGAGCCATAGTAGGTGCAGAAGATGCTTTCCATGATTTAAAAATGAGGTTACGTGCTGTTAGTATAATAGTATTTATCAGACTATAGTTCTTAGTTATACCCTGGAATTTTACCAGAAAGAAAATTTCAATTGGGGAAAATTTATGGTCCAATTTCAAAAATACCGTCATCCAAATGTAATTTTTTCCCCAATATTGACATATCTTAGGGCAGCTCCATAAACAATGGAATAAGTCAGCTCCTATAGATGAACATCTAGGGCAGAGCACCTTTGTTTTGTACCATTTAGAGAGGACAGCAGGTGTAAATATCTCTGCAACCCAACTTTTATCTGCGACTTCCCTCCAAGTTGTCGGAACCCAGCTCTGTTGGATTATTTTAAAGCTCCCGACAATAATCTGCTCATCAATTTCTGGGAATAGAGTAGACCACCTAGCAACCATTTCGTTTACTTGCAAGTTTGATGCTTTCTGATTTAACAATAAATATAAAGGGGAAATAGCGTATATTCCTGCTGCATAGATAGAGATCTCTAGGCTGTAGTTCACTCCATAGACCAATTGTTCAAAAGTTTTGTGCTCAGCTCCCGGAGAAAATGTCTAACTTGAAGGTAGGCATAGAACTCTCGTGCACCTAACTCAAACCGTGTTGCAATTCTTGAAATATCACTGGATGTCCTTCTGTATCTCGAATTTGACCCAAGGTTTGAAGACCTTTTGCCTCCCATTCTCTAAATATCTGATTAGAGAGGCCGGGACTAAACTCCGGATACCCACTATGGGTAAATATTGTGAGACATAAGGAGAGTTTCCCAATTCTGTACACAGTCTTTGCCAGGCCACAATGACATTCTTAAAGGTAACTAGATAAAATATATTGGATGGCAATGACGTGAGAGGGCAGTGCAGAAGAGCCTTTAACTGGAAGGGAGCTACAACCTGAGATTCCCAGGTAAAAGAAGTAATTTGCTCCTTCTCAGTTAACCCAATCTAATGCGAATCTAGCTATAATAACCAAGTTATATGTCTGAATATTAGGGAGTGCCAAGCCAGCTGATGCCTTAGAATTCATGAGCCTAAGGGAAGCAATCCGCGGTCTCTTGCCATTCCATAGAAACTTGGAGCAGGCTTTATTGTATATAGTGATATCTTTTTATGCAAAAACCACGGAATGTTTTTGCAATACATGAGGGAGTTTTGGAAAGATAACTGATTTAATCAGGGTCACCCGAGCAGTTAACGAAATTGGTAACCTAGCCCAATCCTCAAGCTTTTCTTGCACGAGTCCAGTACCATCCTATGATTTAATCTATACCATTCTTCTGAGTTTCTGGATAATCGTAAGCCAGATATGTAATCTGGGAAACTTCTTGAAAAGGGTGTTTCACATGTAGTGGAGAGTTTTTATATATCCACATTAATTCTGATTTAGAAGTATTGATCTTAAATCCAGAGATTTCCACAAACTCTTGGGTAATACTCTGTAGAATAGGTAAAGAAACTTTAAGATTAGATAGAAATAGTAGGAGATCATCCGCGTATAGGAGAAGAACCAGCTTCTCGCCCGCCAATGAAATCCCCTCCAGTTCTTGCCGTAATCGAATAGCCAGAGGTTCTATACTAAGATTAAACAGGAAGGGCGAAAGTAGGCAGCCCTGTCTAGTCCCTCTAAATAAGTCAAATCGTTGTGTAGGTGTGTTGTTAATAATCACCACGGAAGAGGGAGTACTATAAATTAAGCGTATGTAGTTGTTAAAGGATCCCGAAAACCCAAATTGATCCAGCACAGAGAAAAGATGGTCCCAACTGACCCTATCGAAGGCCTTCTCGGCATCAACCGTTAGAATAGCCTTGTCTATACTTTCGTCAGGTTCCATAGACTTGTATTTGTTCCAGAAAGATTCAATCAAGATCAAAAGTTTCCTCGTATTCTTTACGGGGTTGCGTCCAGGCATAAAACCGGATTGATTCTCATGGATTAAATCGCCCATGAGGGGTTTCAGTCGTGAGACTATGATAGCTGCTAGCAGTTTATAGTCAGTATTCAAGACCGAGATAGGTCTAAAAGAGCTTGGTAACTCGGGATCTTTACCCTTTTTTAGGATCAATGAGATGTTTGCAGATGAGAAGAGGGTAGAGCATCGTGTGTTCTCTGAGAAATAAGAATTAAATAACTTAGTTAATATAGGTGTCACCTGTGGTTGTAGGATTCTGTAGTATTCGATAGAAGAGGCATCTGGACCGGCAGCTTTGTTGGGTTTCACATTCTTAATTGCCCATGATATTTCCTCTTCAGTAATGGGTGCATTAATAGCGTCTCTAGCCTCTATAGATAGACGTGGTACTTTAATCTTACCCCAGAATGCCTCTTTCTTATCTAATTTAGGGGGATCTTGTCTATATAAATTCTGGAAGAATTAAAAAAACACTTTTTCTATATCTGCGTGCCTCGTATATCTCCTGTCTCCTTGTTTAATAGAAGCGATAGCACGTCTGGGAGAAGAGTTGGTTAACCTCGCTAAAAACTTCGCCGATCTACCCGTGAAACCCCCATATCTAGCTTTCATTCTGAGTTCTTCCTGGGCACTAACCTGTTTCATGTGTGTGTCTCGAAGTGTCTTTGCTATAGTGTAAGCCTCCCAGCTTTCTCTAGTGTGCCTAATAATATAGGCTCTGTAAGTGTTCTTAACTCGGTTGGCTAATTGTCTAGCCACTGAACTACAGTATTTTGACCAATAGAGGGTATAAGATTTAATCTCTCCGCGTAAAACAGCCTTAGAGGCTACCCAAAATGTCTCAATTTTATCTATATAATTACCATTATTATTAAGATATTCCGCCCACTTTAAACGTAAATGGTTCTGAAATTTGATGTTATTACAGATATCTAGGGAAAGAAATATGGTTCAATCCGCACCGCTTATGGCCAATATCAAGATTCAGTGCTATGACAGCATGGTCAGAAATAACAATGTCTTCGATTCTAGTGGCCCAGTTCCGGCCAAGCATTGTTTCTGATATCAGAAAATAGTCAAGCCGGGAAAATGAACGTTGGACAAGGGATACACACGTATAGGTACGAACATCCGGATTCTGTACCCGCAATAAATCGACCAAGCCCAAATGAGAACATAGTTTCTGAAAAATCCGTACTTTTCTGCCTCTACTATTTAACGCTCTTTTATTAGAGCTATCCAAAAAGGGGTCTGCTAGTAGGTTAAGATCTCCTGCAATAATTAAATTTAGCCCTATAAATTTATGTAACTTTACGGAAAGGGCTGACCAGAATATATGATCAATTTGATTAGGTCCGTATATATTACAAAGTATGTATCTAGTGTGATTAACTTCCACTTCCAATATTAAAAATCTACCTTCGGGATCAGACTTAGTATTAATTATTTGATATTCTAATTTCCGATTTATCAGAATTGCGACCCCCCTCTTCCTTGAGGTAAATGGAGCCGCCACCACTTCCCCCACCCACTTAGATTTGAGTTTGGGGATTTCAATAGCATTAAGATGTAGTTCTTGTAAGAGAACTATATCTGGGTTTTCTTTTAATTGGTGAATGAATGCCCCCTACATTCCAAGATAATAGATTAAGGTTGTATGCCATCGACACTATTCATCTTACCGACCCCTACCCTCAGAAGAGGGCATTCCATAAATTAACAGCTCTAAAAAGGAACTAGGGACCACCATCCGGAAGGTGGTAATCAAGTAAGAGACAAAAAGGGGGAGGAGGAGCGGAAGAGGGAGAAAAAAAAAAAAAAAGAACACATCGCAACACCCACACACCCCCCCACACACCCCCCACAGAACCAAAAAACACCATTTCTACGACTAACATAGTTTTGCAATGTAAATACCATAATTATCAAAAACATATCTCTTAGTGACTAGATGTTTTAAATTCTAAGATCAGAGAGCATCTACTTAATACAATTCGGTGCGTGTTCAAGGTACACCTGCTTCCCTGCAAAAAGTCTCAGCCTCCATAACATTATTGAGTGTGTGTGTAGTACCATCTTTCTGCACAATTAACTTTGCAGGGTAAATCAACCTGATATTGTAGTTTTCTTTCTGCAGTCTCCCATAAAAAAGACATATCTCTTCTCTTGGTTAGTGTTTCAGAGGAGAAATCTTGAAACATTAATAGTTTATGGGAGCCTAAGGAAAGAGAACCACATTTCCTGTAGTGTTTGAGATATAATAACTTGTCTTGGAAGTTCACGAATTTAAAAATTACCGGCCTGGGTCGCGAGGCCTCACTGTGTTCACGCCTTTGACCTATCCTGTGTACCCTCTCAATCGAAAAGGGAGCAGCAGGAGCTGGAATCTGTAAAGCCTGGGGTAATATAGTGGTGACAAAATTCATTAAATTTTGAAATTCAGGGGATTCAGGCAGACCAATCACTTTAAGATTGTTACGTCTCGATCGGTCCTCAAGGTCCTCGATCTTAGCTTGCAAAGACGAAATGATTTTGCTGTGAGTATCCATTATTGGATCAGTTACATTGAATCTGTCCTCCAGATCCGAGATCTGATTCTCAATTTCGTCTAGTCTTGAAGAGAACTGCCTAACCTCTAAAGTGAGGTTTGATATCTCACTTCTGATCTCCTGTTTGATCATATCAAATTGAGGTGTCAGTATTTTGGCCACTTCAGCTGCAAATTCTACCAAATTATTGGGAGAGGGATTGGAAACGCTTTTTTCCAAGGGGGAGACTATACTGGAGTCCAAATTCCTGCTGCTCCCTTTTTTGTCCCTTGCTTTGGGGGGCATATTGGAGGGCGAGCTTCTTTGGTGAATGTATTTGTCCATGAACAGGACGTGACTGTTATTTGTCTGTACTATAACAGATATTATCTATATGGCTTAAAGATAAGGGAAACAAATCCGAATTCTCAAACAAAAACTTATAATGCTCTAACAGATTATTTCTAGATAATAAACCTTGTGCAAAACCTTCTATATTATACAGACAATACAATTGATTTAACAAAAGAAAAAAAAAGAAGATTTTTGGGTACAAACTTCTCTATTATGTTATTCACCCCCCAAAAAATATCACATTGTGTGCTCCAAAAGTGATATAGTGCTTTTACTTCACTTACACTCTCAAAATTCCCTAAAATTTAACTTTTGTCTAAAATACAACACTTTCTGAAAACAAAGTTCCCAGCTTCTGAACCACTTCTGGTGTATGTTGCAGTGTAAAATTAAACCTTGTGACACGGAACTTTTAGATAGATAGATAACTATGAATAGATAGATGTGGAATTGTGGATAGGTAATTTCTTAATATATAGCAGCCCACAAGGGATTACCACACCAAACTGAGAAATACAGTAATTTATGGGCTAAAAGGTTGATTTAGGAAAAGATAGACATTCAGTGTCCTCGATTCAGTACTATTAAATTAAAAATAGCACTCAAACGAGAGATTGATATTTTAAATTTAAAAAAACCAGTATGAAATAGTGCCCATTTTATATCATTTAGCTACAATGTGTAGAGATCAACCTCAATAACCTCTACCAAAGGCTAAATGTCAGAGAAAAAAATTCTATGAAAATCAGCCTCCTGTGATTTAACCTCAGGTAACAATGCATAGCAAAATACACATATATGTACTCTTCCCCATAATCTTACTCTCAAGGGAGAAAAACCCTTCTACTAAAACCTGTAAAAGTAAAGGATTTATATGCCTATGGGGAACAAACAAGATGGACTATGAACATATAGGGGAAATATGGCTCTCAGACATTTAAACCCCAAATTAAGCATAATCAGCCCCAGTATCAGTCCAGCACACCATCTTCACTACCGCAGCAGCAGCTTGCCCAGCCTGTTGGAGGTGTCAGAACATTCAGTGAATCCAGCGAGAAATAAACCGGTGCACCATAATAAGCAAGGCACCCAGACAAATTTGTGCATCTATAATGAGCAAGTTCAGAGTACTTTCTTTCTCAGCAAGGAACAAACAGACAGACCTGGATACAGTACCTCACCACAGATATCTAGAGCCTCCTCAGGTACTATACCCATTCGATCATCACAAGCTGCAGACTGTCGGAGCAGGAAGACATCTGGCTGCGATCAAGAAGAACAAACACCTGCGCGGCGGAACAACCCGCCCGCACCGAAGCGGCAGGAATCCAGTCAGCCACCCAGGCCGCTCCTCCTCAATCTGTGAACAGCCTGCAGGCAAAAGAGGCCCCGACCAAGCGGCAGCCAGGACCGCTGTACGGAAACACCCACGACACTTCACGTTGGGGGAGGTGCGATCACTTTGGCTGTATGCCCGTCCAGGGGGCTCAGACTTCTTGTAGCCAGTTCGTCACTCAGCAACTCTCAACCAAGGAGAGGGACTCTGCCGCCTACGATGCCGATATTTCCAGGTATGCCCACAGAACTAGAGCTTTTCAGAGTGCAGGTCAGAACCTGTCAGGAAACAAGAGTGCTGCCGCTCGAATGTAACAGATACCCCGCCAGGTGAGTATTACAGCGGCAGCTTTGTATAACCTGCTCCCAAGAACAGATAGTTTATTGAAGAAGCAACCTTTGTGCGACTGAGCTCAAATGGGTCTTTAGTAGTCAAGCTTTACGTGGCAGGTGTATTAAGCAGGGAAACTTGTAGCCAGCAATATAAAGTCCTGCAAAACGTTGAAAGGCTTGTCTGAAGGCATCTTATTCCAGTGCTTGCGGACCCATGTAGAAATGGTGTGCACCAGCCAACGTGCACTCCTAGGCTGCAAAGCGTTGACTTCCCATGCAGGATCGAAATCCTAAAACCCAGACCTATACGTGGCCAAGGGCGACAAAGGCATATGTTGGTGGTGGATTAGGCCTCACACAGAGGCGCGGAGCTTCCACAGCACCTGCAGCTACCTGCATGCCCCGCCTCCAACAGGAAGTCCTGTGTCTTTTATTTTCAATGGACCTGTTTAATATTATCCTGACCAATATATTATGTACCATCAGAAAATTTTGTGTGATTGGTTCATAATACGTTACCTTTGTACACTAATATTCATTGCCCTGGTTGGGTGGGTGGCAGTCATTTTTATCTTCGGATTGGCATCAACCCCAAGCATGCTTGCAAATTATAATGGAAGTTATTGGATACTCGTACTTCTTAGTGACCCAATAGGGTATGAACTATTGGTGAGTATGTTAACACCCACACACACGATTGGTGATTTTTTTGTATAATTACAGCAAGGTGTGGTTTGAGCGATACAGCCTGATGGAACGGCACATTCACTGAGAAACGTGTTGCTATGGTCCTGTTGGATTTTAATTGTTTTTAAATAAAACATCTTTTACCCGCTCCTTGCTTTTGTTCCTGGATATCGGAAATTAACGCTTGAGTCACAACAGCACATCTGTAGGTTTTTCCTATAGATGATTGTTTGGCGTATTGGCTCGGGTGACAATTTGGAGGACGCCCTCTTTACCTGGCCCTGCTGTCTACCAGAGTGGATTGAGTCAGCCGAGCAGCTCTGAAGCCTTGGTCTGCTGATTATTGCACTGGATGTGCACCTTGGCTTGTGAGTATATAGTTGCACTCACTATTTGTTCTATCAATTGTGGTTTCGTTATTACACCATCAGGCATCTCTTTCTTTCCTTTCACTCAGGATCCTGTTTGCGGATTATCCTAAAATGATTTAGCTCTTTTTCACCAAAAAATACAAGCCCATTCTACTATGCAAGTAACCCCCCAAACAAAAAAACAATATCTTAAGAAACCTACTCTAAAAATTGCCCTGATCACTTAACCCCAAAGATGATACTCACTAAACTTAAAGGGACAGTATACACTAATTTCATTTAACTGCATGTAATAGACACTACTAAAAAGAATAATATGCACAGATACTGATATAAAAATCCAGTATAAAACCTTTAAAAAACTTACTTAGAAGCTCCCAATTTATCACTGTTGATGAGTTTAGCCTGGGACACCCACTGCATATACTTTCCTCTGCATATGGAAAGACACATTACACAAACAGAAACAGTCTGAAGTCTGTATACGTCAGTATACATCTAAAATTTTTGGGCTTGGTTAGAAGTCTGAAAATCAGCACAATGTTATTTAAAAAATAAGCAAAACGATACATTTTTAGACCCCCCCCCCCCAGATGTGCTATATAAATGGATCATCTACAAAACATTTCTGCAAAGGAAAATCTAGTGTACAATGTCCCTTTAAATCCAGCTCCTACGTGATCGGCAACTGTGGTGCTCTTCTTTAATCTTGGCGGCGGTGGTCTACTATATTCATTCTGGCGGGACAGAAGTTTTCTATCTTCATCCATCTTCTTATCTTGCATCCATCGTCCTCTTCATGCGGTCACCCGCTTTATATAGGGGTACCCTTGTATTTCTATCGGCTGGATTTCTTTTTAAAACTAAAATCAGCCAATAGAATGATTGTTTAATAATGTTTAAATATATATATATATATATATGGGAATAGATATATATATATATATATATTTTACAAAAAATAATCATATATATATATATATATAAATATATAAATATCTGTTTAAATATAAATATATATATATATATATACTGTATATATATATACAAATTTAACTATATATATATATATATATATATATATATATATATATATATATATATGTATATGTTTAAATATAAAAAATATATGTATTATATATAAATATATTTTCTTCTATGTGAAGAACATGGGAATGTAAAGTATTCCTAACACACCTTTGACTTTAGCACAATGTTAGATAAGCTTTTTCTAAGCCAATAGAAAAAGCTAATCTAAAATTGTGCTAAAGCCAAAGGTGTGTCAGGAATACTTTACATTCCCATGTTCCTTTAAGAAGCTGCAGTTTAAAGACTGCTACTACTTCACCACTCTTGAGGAAGTGGAGTGGTATTGTTAAATCACCTCAGTCAAGTCCAACTAGGATAATTGATGAGCCCTGTAGGGGAAAATGTTGCACCTGTGTTTGATAAATGGGGCCTATAGGCTCAGGAACATGCATATGTCTTGGGTACTGTATGACAGCATATATATACATATAGTGCTCAAGAAATGTGCACACATCTGAGCCTACCTAAGTAAGTGGTAATATAAAGGATATCATTTTTAACAAATGATATCAAGAGATATTAGTAAATTAGAAATGTATTATTATTGTTTAATTGGAAAAACTATGTGAATCACATGACTTTATGAAATTGCCAACAAATTATTTAAAGGGACAGTCTAGTCCAAAAATAACGTTCATGATTCAGATAGGGCATGTAATTTTAAACAATTTTCCAATTTACTTTTATCACCAATTTTTCTTTGTTCTCTTGGTATTCTTAGTTGAAGGTTTAACCTAGGAGCTTCATATGCTAATTTCTTAGACCTTGGAGGCCGCCTCTTAAGAATGCATTTTAACAGGTTTTTCACCACTAGAGGGTGTTAGTTCATGTTTTTCATATAGATAACACTGTGCTCATGCACGTGAAGTTACCTGGGAGCCATCACTGATTTGCTAAACTGCAAGTCTGTCAAAAGAACTGAAATAAAGGGGCAGTTTGCAGAGGCGTAGATACAAGATAATCACAGAGGTAAAAAATATATAAATATAACTGTGTTGGTTATGCAAAACTGGGGAATGGGTAAAAAAAAATGGATTATCTTTCTTTTTAAACAATAACAATTCTGGTGTAGACTGTCCCTTTAACTGAAATACAATAATTTCTATTAAAGATGACCATTACCAGTCTCACGTATTGCTGAAACTGGTAATAGTTATGGCCATAGTCTATATGAAAATTAAAATAACTTTAGCCTAGTTTTCATTGCTGTTGTAAACTGTGCAAAGTGGTGATTACATAAAACATCTCCTTAGACTTTAATGGAGTTGCACAGTTTACAAAAGTAAGGTAGACTAGGCCTTAGTCTGTTTTACTAACTAAAAATTTCCATTAGAATGATAGAAATACTGATAATGTGCAACACCCTGTGAATAAATCCACCCTCACATTGTAGATTCATACAGAATATTGTGAAATGAACAGATTTATAGTACTCAATTGAAGATTACAACATCTCAGTCATCATAGGTTAATATACGCAAAAAATCTTCCAATTACCCAGCCCATGCCCTGGGTCAGGTTAGTATTCAAATGTGAGTGACAGTGCTCAAATTAAACCATAAAAAAATAAAGCATTTGCATGCAGTGCAATAGAAACATTGTGGACGGATGGAATGTTGGCTCAAACTTGGAGAAACCCTTACAATAGATTATTGTTTCTCAACTGCTAAACTAATAAACATATCACAACAATTATTTACCATCTATGAGACATTATCAGATAAGTGGATGTGAATAGACAATGAACTGGATGTTTGTGAAGCATGTCAAAATGTAATAGAATAACTAGATGGGACGCATGCTGTAATTTAGCATAAACTAAACTGATGCCAAATTATTCACGTATCATTAGGTCAAGGTTTAAAGGAATATTAAAGTCAGAATTAAACTTTCATGATTCAGATAGAACATGCAATTTTAAACAGATGTAAAAAAAAATAAAAATACATTTTGCTTCATTCTCTTGGTATCCTTTGTTGAAAAGCATACACAGGTAGGCTTAGAAGGAACAATACACTACTGGAAGCTAGCTACTGATTGGTGGTTGCACATACAGTATATAACTCTTGCCATTGGCTCTGCTCAGCTAGCTGTAGTGCATCACTGCTCTTTCAAAAAAAAGATACCAAGAGAATAAAGCAAATTTGATAATAAAGGTAATTTTAAAAAGTTGTTAAAAATTATGTGCTCTATACAAAGCATGTAAGAAAAAAATGGCTTTCGTGTTCTTATTATATGATCTAGTTACAAAGATACCTTTCTGTAAAAGTTTCAAGGTCTTAAAGGGACAGTATACTGTAAAATAGTTTTTCCCTTAATGTGTTTACAATTGCTTTTTTTTACCAACTGCAGCGTAAAAAATGTATGAAAATTAGCTTTTTAAGGTTTATTTGTGTATATTAAAGCTCTGATTTTATGTTTAGAAGCCACAACCTAATTAAATGGGTTGATCTTGTAGGTATAATCAGATCTCATTACTGTATCACATTGTGTACATGCTTCTTTATCTTATGTCTGTCCATAAAACAATCACCAGTACTTGGAGAGAACAATGGAAAATCAACATTGTATTAGGTTATCTCTGCTATATCCCACTGGGATTGCAATTTCTTCTGCTGGCTGTGTTTACAAAGCTTATCTATAGCTTGAACCTGCGACCACAAACTTTCAGAATAGGTGGGGATACCACATGCTAAATCAACTATTTCAAATGCCAATATAATGGTAAAGGAGCTACTTGTAAACAATGTAATACACTCCAGCAGGTAAAGTGGATCATTGGGAACAAATTAAAGGGGAGAACATTTTTGAGTAAATTGTCCCTTTACAATTTGTCAAAATGATTGATATCAAGACCCTGTAGTCACTAACGGCTAGATTTAGAGTTCTGCGGCCAAAGGGGTGCATTAGCTACGCATGCTTTTTTCCCCCGCACCTTTTAAATACCGCTGGAATTTAGAGTTCACAGAAGGGCTGCGTTAGGCTCCAAAAAAGGGAGCGTAGAGCATATTTACCGCCACTGCAACTCTCAATACCAGCGGTGCTTACGGACGCGGCCAGCTTCAAAAACGTGCTCGTGCACGATTCCCCCATAGAAAACAATGGGGCTGTTTAAGCTGAAAAAAAACCTAACACCTGCAAAAAAGTAGCGTTAAGCTCCTAACGCAGCCCCATTGTTTCCTATGGGGAAACAGTTCCTAAGTCTGCACCTAACACCCTAACATGTACCCCGAGTCTAAACACCCCTAACCTTACACTTATTAACCCCTAATCTGCCACCCCGCTATCGCTGACACCTGCATTACACTTTTAAACCCTAATCTGCCGCTCCGTACACCGCCGCAACCTACGTTATCCCTATGTACCCCTAATCTGCTGCCCCTAACACCGCCGACCCCTATGTTATATTTATTAACCCCTAATCTGCCGCCCCCGCTATCGCTGACCCCTGCATATTATTATTAACCCCTAATCTGCCGCTCCGTACACCGCCGCAACCTACGTTATCCCTATGTACCCCTAATCTGTTGCCCCTAACACCGCCGACCCCTATATTATATTTATTAACCCCTAATCTGCCGCCCCCAACGTCGCCTCCACCTACCTACAATAATTAACCCCTAATCTGCCCACCGGATCTCACCGCTACTCTAATAAATGTATTAACCCCTAAAGCTAAATCTAACCCTAACCCTAACACCCCCCCTAAGTAAAATATAATTTAAATCTATCGAAATAAATTAACTCTTATTAAATAAATTATTCCTATTTAAAGCTAAATACTTACCTGTAAAATAAACCCTAATATAGCTACAATATAAATTATAATTATATTGTAGCTATTTTAGGATTAATATTTATTTTACAGGCAACTTTGTATTTATTTTAACCAGGTACAATAGCTATTAAATAGTTAATAACTATTTAATAGTTACCTAGTTAAAATAATTACAAAATTACCTGTAAAATAAATCCTAACCTAAGTTACAATTAAACCTAACACTACACTATCAATAAATAAATTAAATAAAATACCTACAATTATCTACAATTAAACCTAACACTACACTATCAATAAATTAATTAAATACAATACCTACAAATAAATACAATGAAATTAACTAAAGAACAAAAAATTAAAAAGAACTAAGTTACAAAAAATAAAAAAATATTTACAAACATTAGAAAAATATTACAACAATGTTAAACTAATTACACCTACTCTAAGCCCCCTAATAAAATAAGAAAGACCCCCAAAATAAAAAAAATGCCCTACCCTATTCTAAAATTAAAATAGAAAAGCTCTTTTACCTTACCAGCCCTTAAAAGGGCCCTTTGCGGGGCATGACCCAAAGAATTCAGCTCTTTTGCCTGTAAAAAAAAACATACAATACCCCCCCAACATTACAACCCACCACCCACATACCCCTAATCTAACCCAAACCCCCCTTAAATAAACCTAACACTAAGCCCCTGAAGATCTTCCTACCTTATCTTCACCACGCCGGGTTCACCGATCGATCCAGAAGAGCCTCCGATGTCTTGATCCAAGCCCAAGCGGGGGCTGAAGATGTCCATGATCCGGATGAAGTCTTCATCCAAGCGGGAGCTGAAGAGGTCCATGATCCGGCTGAAGTCTTCTATCAAGCGGCATCTTCAATCTTCTTTCTTCCGGATCCATGTTCATCCCGCCGACGCGGAACATCCATCTTCACTGATGACTTCCCGACGAATGACGGTTCCTTTAAGGGACGTCATCCAAGATGGCGTCCCTCGAATTCCGATTGGCTGATAGGATTCTATCAGCCAATCGGAATTAAGGTAGGAAAATTCTGATTGGCTGATGGAATCAGCCAATCAGAATCAAGTTCAATCCGATTGGCTGATCCGATCAGCCAATCAGATTGAGCTTGCATTCTATTGGCTGTTCCGATCAGCCAATAGAATGCAAGCTCAATCTGATTGGCTGATCCGATCAGCCAATCGGATTGAACTTGATTCTGATTGGCTGATTCCATCAGCCAATCAGAATTTTCTTACCTTAATTCCGATTGGCTGATAGAATCCTATCAGCCAATCGGAATTCGAGGGACGCCATCTTGGATGACGTCCCTTAAAGGAACCGTCATTCGTCGGGAAGTCGTCGGTGAAGATGGATGTTCCGCGTCGGCGGGATGAACATGGATCCGGAAGAAAGATGATTGAAGATGCCGCTTGATAGAAGACTTCAGCCCGATCATGGACCTCTTCAGCTCCCGCTTGGATGAAGACTTCAGCCCGATCATGGACCTCTTCAGCTCCCGCTTGGATGAAGACTTCAGTCGAATCATGGACATCTTCAGCCCCCCGCTTGGGCTTGGATCAAGACATCGGAGGAGCTCTTCTGGATCGATCGGTGAACCCGGCGTGGTGAAGACAAGGTAGGGAGATCTTCAGGGGCTTAGTGTTAGGTTTATTTAAGGGGGGTTTGGGTTAGATTAGGGGTATGTGGGTGGTGGGTTGTAATGTTGGGGGGGATATTGTATGGGTTTTTTTTACAGGCAAAAGAGCTGAATTCTTTGGGACATGCCCCGCAAAGGGCCCTTTTCAGGGCTCGTAAGGTAAAAGAGCTTTTCTATTTTAATTTTAGAATAGGGTAGGGCATTTTTTTATTTTGGGGGTCTTTGTTATTTTATTAGGGGGCTTAGAGTAGGTGTAATTAGTTTAAAATTGTTGTAATATTTTCTAATGTTTGTAAATATTTTTTTATTTTCTGTAACTTAGTTCTTTTTTATTTTTGTACTTTAGTTAGTTTATTTAATTTTATTTATTTGTAGGTTTTGTATTTAATTAATTTATTGATAGTGTAGTGTTAGGTTTAATTGTAACTTAGGTTAGGATTTATTTTACAGGTAATTTTGTAATTATTTTAACTAGGTAGCTATTAAATAGTTATTAACTATTTAATAGCTATTGTACCTGGTTAAAATAAATACAAAGTTGCCTGTAAAATAAATATTAATCCTAAAATAGCTACAATATAATTATTATTTATATTGTAGCTATATTAGGGTTTATTTTACAGGTAAGTATTTAGCTTTAAATAGGAATAATTTATTTAATAAGAGTTAATTTATTTCGTTAGATAAAAATTATATTTAACTTAGGGGGGTGTTAGGGTTAGGGTTAGAATTAGCTTTAGGGGTTAAAAAATTTATTAGAGTAGCGGTGAGCTCCGGTCGGCAGATTAGGGGTTAATGCTTGAAGTTAGGTGTCGGCGATGTTAGGGAGGGCAGATTAGGGGTTAACACTATTTATTATAGGGTTATTGAGGCGGGAGTGAGGCGGATTAGGGGTTAATACATTTATTATAGTAGTGGTGCGGTCCGGTCGGCAGATTAGGGGTTAATAAGTGTAGGTAGGTGGCGGCGACATTGGGGGTGGCAGATTAGGGGTTAATAAATATTATGTAGGTGTCGGCGGTATTAGGGGCAGCAGATTAGGGGTACATAGGGATAACGTAGGTGGCGGCGGTGTACGGAGCGGCAGATTAAGGGTTAAAAAATTTTAATAGAGTGGCGGCGATGTGGGGGGCCTCGGTTTAGGGGTACATAGGCAGTTTATGGGTGTTAGTGTACTTTAGAGCACAGTAGTTAAGAGCTTTATAAACCGGCGTTAGCCCAGAAAGCTCTTAACTACTGACTTTTTTCTGCGGCTGGAGTTTTGTCGTTAGATTTCTAACGCTCACTTCAGCCACGACTCTAAATACCGGCGTTAGAAAGATCCCATTGAAAAGATAGGATACGCAAATGGCGTAGGGGGATCTGCGGTATGGAAAAGTCGCGGCTGCAAAGTGAGCGTTAGACCATTTCCTGACTGACTCCAAATAACAGCGGGCGGTAAAAACCAGCGTTAGGAGCCTCTAACGCTGGTTTTGACAGCTACCGCCAAACTCTAAATCTAGGCCTAACACTCTTTATGGGATTAGTACCTTTGTGGAAGAAAGTCTCCAACCATAATATCACAGCAGAATGTTTGATGTAAATATGTGTTGGGATCAAGCAAGTGGATCTTAAAATTCGGTAGTGAGTGGGTTGAGGACCAGTCCAAATAATTTTGTAACAAAGCAGAAGGCAGATGAATAATCTGGGCATCAAATTATAATGCGGGTTATAAAGCCAGTATATAAGTACCAAAAGAGAATATCTAGAGACCAAGAGCAAGGTGCAAGTTGTCAGAATACAAGAGATGCAGCACAATGACAATTAGAAACATACCTGAGATAGCAGATATGTCAGTGCAAACTCCCATGGCTCTAGTAAAGATGCAAAACTATGCAATGTATTCCTGTTGTTATAAGATGGATATTTATGCATTTGAAAATAAGGTAAAGAGGGGAATATCAATGTTTAGGTCATGCATGAAAGATCCTATTTCTTGTGACCAATGACCTCAAAGGAAAAATATTATTGCAACAACCCCCAAACAACATAGGTTTTAGAACCAAAAACAATGATACTTTTCATAAACATATGAGCAGTACTACATGATAGGCCCTTTGTTGTCTGTGTTTAATTAGCAACTTGTTGATTGGCTCAAGGCTTTTCCGGAGGTCGAGACTTAGACCTTTTGAGTTAGGTATAGCCTTGGTGGTGTTGGATTCAACAAATGTATTATGGTGAACAACTATAAGCCGGATAAAAGCAATGCTATTTTCCTAGCTATGAGAATTCTGCCACATTAGAGACAGATTACGAGTGGCACGCTAACTGTTACACACAAGCAAAAATGGGTTTATCATGGGTGTTTGCGTGCATCAATGTAGCGCTCATATTACAAGTTGAAAGTAAACGCGATTGCGTAGGCACAGTCGCAATTTACGCTAGAATGATTACCACATCTTCAGAGTTCTGGTTAACTGTTTCACAAAACAAAAAAGTGTCACAAAACACATCAAAAATACATTACAAAGTACAGCTACTGTCAGGCGTTTTAGATCAGTCCAGCACTAGACCCAAATGCTAGGGTGAATATGGGCACACGCTAGCACACTGAGTAAAACCCAGGACATGACCCACTAAAGCAGCAAATAAATAGTAAAAAGTAGTACTCGCAGAGTTGAAAAGGACCACTGCGAAGTATACTGGACAGGAGGTAGGCAGCTTTGTCAAGCAAGCAGTATTCAGTTTAATAGCAGGCAGAGGGGCAATCCAGAAGAATAGTCAAGCAGGCAGAGGTCAGGTTACTCATGACACTTCGTCTAAAAACCCAGAAGACAGGAGGAAATCCAAACAGGTGACGAGAATCCGACTAGCCGAGATTAAACAGCCCGTCTGACCTCATCAGAGCGGGTCGGCACCGGAATGCGTGTCACATTGTTTAGCAACGCAACGCTAAGGGCTGCAGTACGGACAGATCTGAGACCGCATCAGCATGGCGATGATCGGCTCCGTGACAGTTACACTCATAATAACACTGTCTAATAAAAAATTTTTTTTTAAAGAGCTGCACAAAAAATGTATAAGGGTTCAAAGATATGACAGGCAAAGGGCTTTAACATAGAGATACACACATATACAAGTATACATATAAACACATAAATACACACACATACTGTATATATATATAAATATATATATACACTGTATATACTGTATATATGCATTAGAGCTCTTTGCAGGCAAGTAGATAAAAACATGTAAAATCATATTTATGCAATATTCATATTTAATAAAGTGTTATTCTGTACATTTACTGTAAATATTTCACATTCCAATGCTCTGCATATAGCAGATTGTGTTCTATGTATTTTTAAACAGATATTCATATATATATATATATATATATATTTATACACCTATATATAATCATCTCTATATAAATGTATAGATATATATTGTACCAAAATACCATCAGATATATGTAGAAATATGTATCTATGAACATATTCTGCTATATTATGCTATATTTTCAGGACGCACTTGAGAATATGCGATCTGGTTTGCGCTGAGTAGGGTGTTTTCTTCCACACTTTTTTGCTCCATTGTCTTCTATTGGGGGAATATGTTAACATGATCGCAGAATTCTAAGTTCCGCTTTTTGCGTGCATCTAGTTTACTTTCAACTCATGAGAGCTACCCAATGGGAGCAAAAAGCTTACTTCTAGTGGAGTTAACGCATGAGCAGGAGTGTTGAATACCTCTCCATTTCAACTCTGGCCCTTAAAGGTAAACTAAACACAAACATTTTCTTTCATGATTACGATAGAGAATACAATATTAAACAACATTCCAATTTACTTCTATTATCTAATTTGCTTCATTCTTTAGATATCCTTTGTTGAAGAAATAGCAATGCACATGGGTGAGCCGATAACAAAAGGCATATGTGCAGCCACCAAACAGCAATAAACCTATCCAAGTATTACCCCTAAACCGCCATAGTCCACAACGCAATAAACCTATTAAAGTATTAACCTCTAAACCGCCATAACCCACAACGCAATAAACCTATTAAAGTATTAACCCCTAAACCACCATAGCCCACAACGCAATAAACCTATTAAAGTATTAACCCCTAAAACCGCCAAAGCCCACAACGCAATAAACCTAACCCCCCTAACCTAACCCCCCTAACCTAACATCCCCTAAATGAACCCAAATTAACTAATTAACTAATTAACCAAATACTAAAGTTACTATTAAATTAAAAAAAAAACTAACAGTACTTTAAAAATACAAATAAACTATGTATAAAATAACTTTAAGCTACAATTACAGAAAATAAAAAAATCTAAGATTACAGAAAATAATAAAGAAAATAACATTTTTAAAAAATTACACCTAATCCCTATGAAAATAAAAAGCCCCCCCAAAATAAAAACACCCCCTAATCTAATAAACTACCAGTAGCCCTTAAAAGTACTTTTTGCAGGGCATTGCCCCAAGATAATCAGCTCTTTTTCCAAAAAATACACAAAGCCCCCTAACAGTAAAACCCCCCACCTACCAAACCCCCCAAAAAAATAACCTAACACTAAAAACCCTAAACTACCCATTGCCCTGAAAAGGGCTTTTGTTGGGCATTGCCCTTAAAAGGGCATTCAGCTCTTTTGCTGCCCACCCTATATAAATAAAATACCCCCCCCACAAAAAAAACCCTTAAAAAAACCCTAAGTCTAACCCCCAAGTGGTCCTCACCTGTCCTGAACACCGACAGAGAAGGTCCTGTTCCAGGCGGTGAAGTCTTCTTCCAAGCGGCAACCTCTTCTTTCTTCTTCCAGGAACCAGCCAGCGAAGAGCGGAGGGCGGAGTTGAAGACCGATGACCACAGAGCTGAAGACCGGCGAATCTGGAATTGAAGACCGGCGAGCCTGGAAGTGAAGACCGGCAACCGCGGAGCCATGTAGCATGGAGGATCCTCTTCATACGATCTCCGCCATACACTGAATAGGAATTCAAGGTACGCGATTAAAAATGGCATCCCTTGAATTCCTATTGGCTGATTTGAGTTTTCAAATTCAAATCAGCCAATCTTATGAGAGCTACTGAAATCCTATTGGCTGTTTAAATCAGCCAATAGGATAGGACCACTTGGGGGTTAGACTTAGGGTTTTTTAAGGGGGTTTTGGGGGGGTTTATTTTATTTAGATAGGGTAGGCAGCAAAAGAGCTGAATGCCCTTTTAAGGGCAATGCCCAACAAATGCCCTTTTCAGGGCAATAGGCAGTTTAGGGTTTTTAGTCGCCATCGTCCACAAACACTCCCTCCATGTCACAACCAGCTCCGACTACCACTCACCAGGCCTGGAACACCTACACTTCAAGATCCAGGTCAGTCCCAACACCACCCTCCGTGGCACCCTCATTTACAGACCTCCCACCTCCCCTCAACAGACTACATCCTCCTCGGTGACCTCAACCTCCACCTAGACAACCCCAATGACCACAACACCACCAACCTCTTAGAAAACCTTGGAACCATCGGACTAAAGCAACTCGTCCACTCCCCAACCCACTTAGCCGGACACACACTCGACCCTATCTCCTCTGCAGGCAACCACATCTCAGTCAACTACATCACCAAACTTCATTGGACCGACCACCATTGCATGCACTTTTCCTTCAACAAACCCACCACACACCTCCGGCAGCACCACCCACCCCGCAGAAACTGGAATAACATCACCGAAGACCAACTGCACTCCACCCTGAACAAGTGCCCCCCAGCTACCTCCCCAGATGCCAACTCCTCTGTCCGCAACCTCCACCACTGGCTCACAGACTGCGCCAACACCCTCGCCCCTCTCAAGAAACCGTCCAACCGCCAACCCACCAACAAGGCTAGTTGGTTCACCCCTGCCCTCCAGGACTCCAAACGCCACTGCAGGCGATTGGAAAGGACCTGGAGATCCAGCAAGACCCCCTCAAATAAAACAGCCTACAAAGAAGCCATCACTACCCACTACCACCTCATCAAAACCACCAAGAAGACAGCAATCCAAGATAGAATCAATGCCAACGTCCATGACAGCAAGGAGCTATTCACAGTCATCAAGGAATTCTCCAATCCCAACAGCGACACCAATGACATCCCGCCCTCCCAGGACCTCTGCGATAACCTCGCAATGTACTTCCACCGCAAGATCTTCGACATCTATGACAGCTTTGCGCCCCAGAACTCAACCAACACCGCCTACCCACCAACTCCCACCGATACCTCACGCAAATACACCACCGCCTACCCCCCACAGACCACCTGGAGCCCCCTCACCATAGAGGACACCATCAGAATCATGAGATCGATCCACTCTGGAGCACCCTCGGACCCATGCCCACATCACATTTTCAACAAAACGGGTGACACCATCGCCCCCGAGCTCTGCAGCACCATCAACTGCTCCATCGAAACCGGCACCTTCCTGGATGATTGGAAGCACGCAGAATTAAAACCCCTACTGAAAAAAACCACGGCTGACCCCAATGATCCGAAGAACTACCGCCCAATCTCTTTGCTCCCCTTTGCGGCCAAAGTCATCGAGAAGTCCATCAACACGCAACTCGTTGACTACATCGAAGCCAACCACACCCTGGACCCCTCCCAATCTGGTTTCAGGAGCAAACACAGCACAGAGACCGCCCTCCTCGCTGCCACAGATGACATCCTTGCCCTACTCGACCAAGGAGAGACCGCCGCCCTCATTCTCCTAGACCTCTCAGCAGCATTCGACACTGTCTCCCACCTCACCCTCCACAACCGACTACACGATGCCGGCATACGCGACAAAGCCCTGGAATGGATCACCTCCTTCCTCACCGGCAGAACTCCCACCCTTCACCTCCAAGCCCACAGAAATCAGCTGCGGTGTACCCCAAGGCTCTTCGCTGAGCCCCACCCTATTCAACATCTACATGACCCCTCTCGCTGCCATCGCCCAACGACACGACCTCAACATTGTCTCCTACGCTGACGACACCCAGCTAATCATCTCACTCACCAGTGACCCCACCACCGCCAAGATAAACATCCACAAAGGGCTGGCAGCAGTTGCCACCTGGATGAGCTACAACTGCCTAAAGCTGAACGCAGACAAGACCGAAGTCCTCCTGCTCGGTCCCACCACATCCGCTTGGAATAACTCCTGGTGGCCCACAGCACTCGGACACCCTCCAACCCCCACTGACCATGCACAAAATCTAGGAGTCATCCTGGACTCATCGCTCTCCATGGACCGGCAAATCAAGGCCGTCTCTTCTGCATGCTTCAACACACTTCACCTGCTGCGAAAGATCTTCAAATGGATCCCAACTGAGACCAGGAAGAATGTCACTCACACCCTCATCAGCAGCTGACTGGACTATGGTAGTGCACTCTATGCAGGCACCACCATCAAGCTCCAAAAGAGACTACAGCGCATCCAGAACGCCTCGGCCAGACTAATCCTTGACATCCCTCGTCAATGCCACATCACCAAACACCTGCGGAACCTGCACTGGCTCCCCATAAACAAAAGAATAACCTTCAAGCTTCTCACCCACGCATTCAAGGCCATCCACAACATCGGTCCCGAATACTTGAACCACCGCGTTACCTTCGACACCCCTGCCAGACAACTTCGATCGGCTGACCAAGCCCTCGCAGTCATCCCCCGCATAAGGAAAACCACAGCGGGAGGCAGATCCTTCTCTCACCTGGCAGCCAAGACTTGGAACACCCTCCCGCTGCGCCCTAACTAAGTTCAGAAAGGACCTCAAGACCTGGCTCTTCGACTGAACTGCAACCCTCAGGGCCTTGAGACCCTTACGGGTGAATAGCCACGCTTTACAAGAACCCAATAGATAGATAGATTAGTGTTAGGTAATTTTTTTTGGGGGGGGGGTTGGTGGGTGGGGGGTTTTGCTGTTAGGGGGGGGCTTTGTGTATTTTTTGGAAAAAGAGCTGATTATCTTGGGGCAATGCCCTGCAAAAAGCCCTTTTAAGGGCTACTGGTAGTTTGTTAGATTGGGGGGTGTTTTTATTTTGGGGGGCTTTTTATTTTCATAGGGATTAGGTGTAATTTTTTTAAATTTTGTAATTTTCTTTATTATTTTCTGTAATCTTAGATTTTTTTATTTTCTGTAATTGTATCTTAAAGGGACAGTCTACTCCAGAATTTTGATTAGACTGTCCCTTTAATTTATACTTAGTTTATTTATATTTTTAAAATAGTGTTAGTTTTTTTATTTAATAGTAACTTTAGTATTTGGTTAATTAGGTAATTTGGGTTCATTTAGGGTGTGTTAGGTTAGGGGGGTTAGGTTTATTGCGTTGTGGGCTTTTGTGGTTTAGGGGTTAATGCTTTAATTGGTTTATTGCGGTGTGGGCTATGGCGGTTTAGGGGTTAATACTTTAATAGGTTTATTGCATTGTGGGCTATGGTGGTTTAGAGGTTAATACTTTAATAGGTTTATTGCGTTGTTGGCTATGGCGGTTTAGGGGTTAATACTTGGAAAGGTTTATTGCGTTGTGGGTTAATGGCAGATTAAGGGTTAATAGTTTTAATAGGTAGTTTGCGATGTTGGGGTTGGCAGATTTAGGGGTTAATTGAGTTATTACTTGCGGTGTGGGTTTGATGGCGGATATAGGGGTTAATAGTTTAAATAGGCATATTGCGTTGTGGGGGTTGTTGGTCTAGGGGTTAATACATTTATTAGTAGTAGTGAGAGGGGGGATTGCAGATATAGGGGTTTTTACGTGTCGGGCTTATTTTTGGGAGGCATGTTAGACTTTTATGGGAGATTTGTTATTTTCTTTACTTTTCTTAGGCGCCGGCAGTTTCTAAAGTGCCGTAAGTCACTAGCGACTCCAGAAATTTGTATTTATGCTTATTTCTGGACATTGCTAGTTTATCTGACTTACGGCACTTTATAAACTGCCGGCAGGGTTTATGTAATACCCCAATGTGCAAGGTGAAAAGCACTTGAGCTGAAGCCTACGCCATATATGTGATCGTGCCCAAGATTTGTACCTTCAAAACTCTTTTATACAAATTATAGTTACAGGGACACTAAGCCCAACATTTTTATTTCATGATTCAGATAGAGCATGCAATTTTAAGCAATAGGTAGTTTGCGATGTTGGGGTTGGCAGATTTAGGGGTTAATTGAGTTATTACTTGCGGTGTGGGTTTGATGGCGGATATAGGGGTTAATAGTTTAAATAGGCATATTGCGTTGTGGGGGTTGTTGGTCTAGGGGTTAATACATTTATTAGTAGTAGTGAGAGGGGGGATTGCAGATATAGGGGTTTTTACGTGTCAGGCTTATTTTTGGGAGGCATGTTAGACTTTTATGGGAGATTTATTATTTTCTTTACTTTTCTTAGCCTACGCCATATATGTGATCGTGCCCAAGATTTGTACCTTCAAAACTCTTTTATACAAATTATAGTTACAGGGACACTAAGCCCAACATTTTTATTTCATGATTCAGATAGAGCATGCAATTTTAAGCAACTTTCTAATTTACTCCTATTATCAATTTTTCTTGCTATCTTTATTTAAAAAGCAGGAATGTGATGCATAGGAGCCGGCCCATTTTTGGCTGAGAAAATGGGTTATGCTTGCTTGGTGGGTAAATGTAAGCCTTATATTCTCCTCCACCCTTGAGGAGCATCATGAGCATGTAAAACAGGTACTTCTTCACCTCAGAAACAATTCTCTGGTAGCCAAACTGGAGAAATGTGAGTTTGATCAAGTTCAGATCCAGTTCCTTGGCTATGTCATCTTGAAAGAAAGTTTTACCATGGATCCTACAAAGCTAACCGCAGTTCTGGAATGGCCACAACCCACCTCTTCAAAGAAACTACAGAGATTCTTGGAGTTCTCCAACTATTATCGCAAGTTCATAAAGAACTTCTCCCAAATTGCTGCTCCACTCACTGAGCTGACTAAACGAATTAGAGACTGCAAGAATTGGCCTCCTGTAGCTGTGGATGCTTTCTCTCATTTGAAAAAAAGTCTTTTGTTCTGCTCCTGTGCTCCGCCATCCTGATCCTGACCTGCAGTTCCACTTATAGAGGTTGATGCCTCTGAGATAGGAGCTGGTGCAGTCTTAACCCAAAAGGTACCCTTTAACCTCCAAGTTGCCACCGGTCAGCCTTTTTCTCCAAGCACTTGACTCCTGCAGAATTACGATGTGGGCAGTCGTGAACTCTTAGCCATTAAGATGACCCCTGACTGAATGGCGTCATTGGCTAGAGGTTACCCCCCAGCCCCATTCAGATTCTCATTGACCACAAGAATCTTACGTTCCTAGAGACTGCTCATCGACTCAATCCCTCGACAGGCTAGGTGGGCCTATTCTCTTTCCTCATTTTAACTTTACTAGTCTCTTACCCTTCCTGGGACCAAGGAATAAAAAGTTTGATGGTCTGATGCCCTCTCCCGTCCAGTTTCCTCAGTCTAGCTGACTCCTCTGAAGCTCCTATCGAAACACATCATACCACCCTCCTGTGTGGTTGCTCAGCCTCAACGCCTCTCTTCTTCAAAGAGTGCAATGAGCCCAGTCAAGAAACCTTCTAAAGCCACTGTGACTCCTGAGATCCTTTATGTTCCTCCAAACCCTTCGCTCTCCTGTATTATCCTAGGCTCATGACAGCAAGCTGTAGGTCATCCTGGTTTGACAGGGCCTTTAAACTCTTTTCCCAACCATGTGTGGTGGGCCCTACCATGAAGTCGGACTCTCAGGGATTATGTCAAAGCTTGTTCAGACTTGTGCTGTTAATAAGACTCCCTGTTACCCTACCACATGGCCTACTTCAACCCCTTGTCCATACTAAACAACCCATGGACACCACATAGCTATGGATTTTGTTGTAGACCTTCCTCCTTCTGACCATCATACAGTCATATGGGTGGTGGTGGATCGGTTCTCCAAACTTGCTCATTTTGTACCTTACACGAAGTTACCTACAGCCCAAGAATTGTGTCCACTCTTTTTTTTGTTATACGTGGTACGATTACATGGTATAACCCATAAAAATATTGCTCTCTGACAGAGGACCTCAATTTATTTTCTACTTTTTGGAGAAGCTTTTGCAAATTGCTTGGAAACCACTGTATTCCTTTGTCTCTGGTTATCACCCCCAGATGGGCAGACGGAGAGTCCAATCAGGATTTGGAAGCTTATCTCAGAGCATATGTCAATTCATAGCCACACTAATTGGTGTGGGTTGTTACCCCTAGCTGAGCTTGCAAAGAACACTCATTGGCCATTCTGTCAACCGATGTTCCCTTTTCCAGGCATCCCAGCTGGTTATCAACCCTCGTGTTTTTTCTCTTTCTGTTCCAATCCAACAGGACAGTCCCTGCTGCCAGAACGTCGCTTCACTGACCTCACTACCTATTGGCAGCAAAATACTCTCTCAGTTACACTCAACCACCTCAAGATATAAGAGGTTTGGCCGATCATCATTGAGCCAGTATTCGTGCCTTTGTTGCAGGTGATCATGTCTGGGTCTCTACCCGACACATCCGCTTACATCAACCTTGTCACAAATTCGGACCTCGGTATATTGTATAAAATCCTCAAAAGACTTTCTCCTGTTGCCTACAGAGTGGCCTTCCTAAGACCTTGCACATTCAACCAGTCTTTCACATCTCCTTGCTCAAACCCTATGTCACAAATAGGTATACTTGACTCAGACGTCCTCCTCCTCCACTCCTGATTAATGGCGAACCGGAGTATGAGGATTCCAGAATCAGGCACAGGCAGCTCCAATACCTCATACACTGGAAGGGATACTATGTGGCGGAGAGTTCCTGGTTTCCTGCCTGTAATGTGCATGCTCCATCTTTGGTCTCCAAGTTCCATGAAGCTGGATCCTTTGAGCTTCTTGGCGTGAATCGGCGCCTATGTAAGTACTTGCATAACTTACATTCACTGCCAAGTAAAGGTGTTACTGTGTGTGCTCCTAGGTGCTTTATTACTTGAATTGCTGGATTGCCTTCATATTGCCTAAACTCTGCCTGTTCTTACCCTTGACATTGCTGGATTGCCTTAATATTGCTAAAACTCTGCCTGTCTAACTACTCTGCCTGTTTAACTCTTGAATTGCTGGATTGCCTTATCATTGCCGATCTCTGCCCTGTCTGATACTCTGCCTGGATTACCCCTGAACTGCTTAACTGCTGGATTATGTTTTGTTGCTGACCTATGCCTGTTCCTGACCACTCTCTACTTGGTTTATCCCTGAGCTGCCTATACTGCTGGATTGCTTTTCTGTTGCCTGCGAAGGACTACCCTGTCTACCCGTGAGTACTGCTTACCTCATGTTCTACACTCACCTTTGTTCTGGGATATTTCCTTATCCTTCCTGGCCTTGACGCCGGGCATAAGAAGACATACTGACCAAGTTTGGTCTGAAAGGGAAATATCATTACAAGTCTGTTAATAATAAACACATAGATATACAGCTGGTTTAAAAGTCAGGAAACAAATAAATTATAGTAAAGGGATCTTATAATAATAAACAAATAATTATAGTTAAAGGGATCATACTCATATTACACAAAAATATGATATATAATATGAAATATTTTTGTAATTACCAAGAGTGAGAATTAGAAATGCCAACATCTTTTTGAAAAGTAAACTAAATTGTATAAGGTGATAAAGTCAGAGCAGCATGTAACTGTTCTTACAAGGAGAGTTGTAAGAGCTGGAAGAATAGGCTAGTAAATGGCATATAAGATTTACCACTGATAAATGTACAAGTTTACATTTTGGAAGCAAAGTTAAGCATGCTACATATTACTTAAAGGACACTGAACCCCAAATTTTTTCTTTCATGATTCAGATAAAGCATGCATTTTAAGCAACTTTCTAATTTACTCCTATTAACAATTTTCTTTGTCTCTCTTGCTATCTTTATTGAAAAAGAAGGCATCTAAGCTGTTTTTCTTGGTTCCAGACTCCGGACAGCACCTTTTAATTGGTGGATGAATCTTACTCCACCAATCAACAAGGACAACCCAGGTTGTTCACCAAAAATGGGCCGGCCATCCTAAACTTAACTTTTTGCATTTTAAATAAAGATAAACCAGAGAATAAAGAAAATTTGATAATAGGAGTAAATTAGAAAGTGCTTAAAATTTCTATGCTCTATCTGAATAAGCAAAGACAATTTGGGTTCAGTGTCCCTTTAATGAGTGGAAAGGGTTTAGGGGTTCCTTGTAGATGACAAACAGAAAAGTCCTGCTCAATGCAGGAAACAGCTTCTAAGACAAATAATATTTCAAATGTATATAAAAAAAAGAGGCACGAAAGCAGGGGACAGAAATCATATTCTATTTATACCTTACCTTAAAGGGACATGAAACCCACTTTATTCTTATATGATTCAGATTGAGACTTACAATTTTAAAACATCTTCTAATTTACTTCTTTTATCTAATTTGCTTCTTCTTCTTGGTAATCATTTGTTGAAGGAGCAGCAATGCACTACTGGTTTCTAACTGAACACATGGGTAAGCCAATCACAATCAATATATATATGCAGCCATCAATCAACATCTAAAAACCTAGGTTCTCTGCTGCTCCTGAGCTTGCCTAGATAGACCTTTCAGCAAAGGATAACAAGAGAAGGAAACAAATTAAACAATAGAAGTAAATTGGAAAGTTGTTTAAAATTGTATGCTCTGTCTAAAACATGACAGATTTTTGGGGGGTTTCATGTCCATTTAATGTAAGGAACACAGATCTAAGGACTAAATTAAAAGGATACTGCAAAACCGCAAAGGATTCAAAGAAGAGCTACAACATTTTTAACAGGAATGGATGTTGAGGTTAGCCAAACTGGGTCTGCTTAGAAGAGACAGCTTAAGAGATGATATCATTACATATAAATAAATTCATAGCTCATATAGATTATTGTCAGGTGTACTGTTTACTAAAAGAAAATTGTTTGTGACAAGAGGCCACAATTTAAGGTTAGCGGGATGAAGATTTAATATCCAGCTTCAAACACATTCTGTCACATGTTCTAGGGGGGACTACATAGCAGCCCTAACCTCCCTAGAACAGTGATTGACTGCTGGCCTGGCAACCTCACTGTCTGACAGACTTTCCCTTTTCCTCTAATTAAAGTGAAAGGCTTTCTGCTGCTTTTCTGCCTAGCTGTCAGGCAGTGTGGTCGGCCAGGCCCAGCAGTTAATAATGGCTATCATTGGGAGGTACTAGGGGAGCTATATACCCTCATTAATTACCTGTAGCACTCATACAACCTTCAAAGGTGCCAGATGCTTTTTTCCCTGTTCACTTCTCTATGCAGATCAGTGAGAGAGCAGGAAGAGAGCAATGAAACCAAAAGCAATGAAAGGCACTTTTCAAAAGACATTCTAATCAATTGAAACAAGAGACATTGATAATATGATAAGTACCTATATCATAACATCAATACTACCACTAGTTCCTGTATAATAAATAAAAACATTTAAAAAAAGAAAAATTATGTTTATACAATTTTTTTTTCCCTGACATATCTATTAAAAAGGTAAAATAGACATCAAAGTACAATCAATTGATTTGGATGATATTGCCTACGGCCTTCTATACTTTTATTAATGCTGTAATCACACCAAACATATATATATATATATATATATATATATATATATATATATATATATATATATATATATATATATATATATATAAAACAACATCCAGGAAGGCACTCTCCGTTTTCAATAAGTTCATTCTTATTCATTAAAGAATTAAACTTATTGAAAATGGAGAGTGCCTTCCTGGATGTGTGTTTTTTACTGTGGTTATTGAAGTGCACCCCCCCGTCAGCTGCTGCATAGTACAATAGTGAGTGCTGGATCCCACCCTGATATATATATAATATTACAGTGTGCCTTCTGTAGCCATTCAGAAAAATTCCATGAATCTAAATTCTCTTGTTACCCTCTGAACAATACTTTCTTTGTGCAAGGAATTTTTGAGCTTCTTTTTTAGAGTGGATGGCAGATTTGTATTTACTTTGGCACTGACTTGTGTTGATTTAAACAAATCATTCTTTTGGGTGGTGTTTAATATCAATCTAATTGCCTTACCTTAAATTAAAACTATAGGAAGATTTTTGAATAAGAAAAAAAGGCTGTAAAATATTATAATATTGAAATTATGTCTTGCTTCACAAGTCATTTGCAACCATATAATACTATATTCTAAAGTTTAATATCAATAATTAAAGCATCTGTGACCTTTCTTTTTGTTTAGACGTTTTATTCTCAGTCCTTCCCATAATGCTCAATAACATTCAATTTGGTATTAGAAGTTGTCAAATAAATTGTATTACTAAAGAATTTGTACACTTACAATGCATATGTAGCATGCCCCATACTATATAGAAAGCAGAAAGCGCTAGTAAAACTCATTTCAATACTGCTCTCTTAATATTTTTAAAAAACTGTTTGTATTTGCTGCTGATCCTTCTAGTACAGCTGAAATTGCTATATAAATTAAGCAAATGAGGTTTAATTAAGGGTTAATAAGTGGGTAACAGGGTTTTAAAAAAAAAAGGATTGAGGTTTCAGGGGTATAGAGATAAGGCATATGCCAAGGAGGGGTGAAGGATGCATATATGTCCTAATTGTATATATGTGCATGAACCTAGTGTATATGGACGTGTTAAAAATGTACAAGTAACCCAATATAGAACTAATATAGAAAGTGTATAGAAAATAAATACAAGAGCAATATCACTACCTGAGGGAAGTCACATGCTAGAATTGTTTTTTTGGAATTCTGCTCTTCTCGACAACATTTGTACAACGATACTAATGTGCACATGAAGTAAACATTAACCTTTTACTTGTAATGGCAGCATAAACACATAGACAATGCTGGAGTGATATTAGTGCTCCATATGCTTGCAATTTTGCGCTCTACTTCTGACCCATAGTAAGTTAGGATCAGTAATGCAAAATGAACATGATTTAAATTGATAGAACATGCAATTTTTGCTTTAGAACAAGCTTTAAGAATCACATATCTCTAAAATAATTTAGCCAACAATCAGCAGGCGCTACCCAGGTGCTGAACCAAAACGGGCCGGCTCCTATACTTACATTCCTGCTTTTTAAAATAAAGATAGCAAAAGAAGAAGAGGAACATGTATAATAGGAATAAATTAGAAAGTTGCTTAAAATTGCATGCTCTATCTGAATCTTGAAAGATTAAGATTAAAATGCAGGTGAAGCTATTGATCCATCTGGAAAATTAATGCAACCTCACTCACAGGCAGACTGGTTACCTTGTCCATTTGCACATTGATAAATGAGGCAGTATTTATATTTTCTAAAATGGATACCAGAAAGAGCTCTTGTTTTTCTGGTATAGCACATGCATTTTAAAGGGACATTAAACACTTTGAGATGGTAACATAAAATGATAAATTGCATATATAAAGCAAATCTTCAATATACTTTTATTATTTATTTTGTTTCTTTTTCCTGTAATTCCATTCTGAAATTGTGAGCTTTTCAGTTCCTGCTAGAAATGGAAGTGCAGAACACTGTTCTATTCCACACATCCATTGGCTGCACACTCTAGCGACCTATTAATAACTGTCCCTAATTGGCCACAGCAGAGAAAGTAACCTAAGTTACAACATGGCAGCCCCCCATTGTTTTATAAACACTAAAGCTTTAGACAATATTTAAACAACTAATGAAACTTTAAAAAATACATATACATGCTATTCTCATACCAATTTTTCCTTTGAAAGCAACAGTATTTATTTTGAGTTAAATGTCTAGATCACACTTGAGCCACTGCTTTTATGGCGGATTGCTACTTGTTCTCACTAAAAGTGGCACCTGACAGCTTATCAAAGTGAGCAGCCTGTCAGGGAGTTAAATATTTATCAGAGTTATAGTCCCTATTATTACAAAAAATGTTGCCATATAGAGCTCAAGAAACAACTTTTTAAATATTTTTTTTATTTTACACTCTGAATCATTTAAGTTTAACTGCTTAGCTTCTTAAGTCACATTTAACATCTATTGCCCAAACTGTGTGACATAGTTCTTCTCAATAGAAAAGCAGAATTAGATTCTAAGAGATAAACATGCGAACTTTATCCTGTTAAATAGTTTGCACTGAATAAAGATATTCATAGATCACACCATGGTTAATGTATGAGAAGGACCTCAGAAATGATTGCTAGAAAGATAAACAAAACACTTGCCTTCTACCATTGTCAATCCTTGTCCATTTCATTTTAGAGTCTTATCTGTGTACATATGTCACTTATCTTGTCTAGCAATGAATTCTTGCAAAGCAGAGGTTGACAGATTAGTTAGAAATTCAGGTGTCAACACAGGCATCCACAGGAATTTTTCTAGGGGGGGGGGGCAAAACAATACCATAAGCTTAATAATATCAGTGACAAGATGAGAAGCTTGTTGTACACATGAGCTGTGCATAATTTTAAACATGGTAACTCATTGATGTCAAAAGACTGACTAAAGTGAGTGCTTAAACTTATGATGAAGGACTTTACAACTATGATTTGAAAACATCAAGCTCAAAAATGAATATTTGGGGCTGCAATATTATGCTACTGCAAAACTTACAATCCTGGGTACTCATCAGCACTCACAGACAGCTGCACAGCTCCTAGCAACTCAGGCAGATAACCCCAGACCAGACTGGGTGTAAAGCCCATAGAGAAAATTACAAAACAAAAATATCAACACAACACATAGAAAGTCTGGCTCTCTCTAGCAAGAATACAGCTAGAAGTGTAAGGTTTATGTAAATTATGTTTCTAAGTCAACATAAAAAAACACATATTTTATGAATTCTAAAAGTTTTGAACAAGCTGCAATTTTTTTTTGTAAGATATTACTTATCAAGACCTAAAAACAACATTCTGCTGCACTAATTCAGTAAGCACAAAATGAAAATCCTACAATCAGCCATTTTAACAATTAGTAGGCAAAAATGATTAGCACCAGCAATATAAACTCGTTCTGTGTGTTTAGACCCCACAAAAGGGGTAAAAACATAGTTAAAGCAACTTCTAGGCCAGCTCTACAATGGGTCCTGGTGGGACCATGGGACACAGGCAACACTTAGCACATGGGGAGAATATGGTTGCCTTAAAGGGACATGAAACACATTTTTTTAAATGATTTAGAAAAGCATACCTTTTTAAACAACTTTCCAATTTGCTTCATTCTCTTTGTGTCCTTTGTAAAAAAAGGTGGAGCAATGCACTACTGAGAGCTAGCTGAGCACATCTGTAAGCCAATGACAAGAGGCATATATGTGCAACCACCAATTTGCAGCTAGCTCCCAACTCCTGACCGTACCTACATATACTTTTCAACAAAAGATACTAAGCGAACTACGCAAATTAAATAATAGAAGTCAAAGTTGTTTAAAATTGTATGTTCTATCTGAATCATGAAGCCAACATTTGGGTTTCATGTCCCCTTAAATAATTATAATAGTGCCAAATTCACTTGTATATAGTGTTATCTATGTGTCTGTTTTGCCTTTAGGATGCAGTGCATTGTTAGCTGTAGTGTAAAGAGAGTTGGGGCGATGTGCTTACTGGTATAACATTCCTCATGGCCACTGATACGGGGAGGGGCAGTTTATGTGCTTAGCCACTAATCGCCAGTCACATTCACATTGGCAGTACATTAGACCAGTTTATAATTGCTCCTTTATGTCTAATACCAATTTTGTTATATTGCAGAAAACATCAATTTAATGATAAAAATCTTAATAATCTAATGTCACTTTAAATGAAGTGTTTTTAACTGCTAATATATATATATCTCAAATCAAACACAGAGGTGTGCAAAGGCCATGCAAACAACAACTACTGGTATAGGGAAAAGAATTATATACAATAGTCAGTGAAAAAATAATAATAGAATCAGTAATAAAATCAGTATTTTTCCAATAAGCAAAAAATAATTAGGAGTATAAAATGTATCTTGTGCAAATGTATCTAACACAAATGTATCCAGAGATGACTGCCACTTAGTTCAAATATGTACAATATTACAATCCCCAATGGGGAGTTCTTCCATTAGAAACACAGGTGCGACTCTTAAAAGGACACTGAACCCACGTTTTTTTTTTTTTTATTTTGTGATTCAGATAGAGCATGACATTTTAAGCAAATTTCTAATTTACTCCTATTATCAAATTTTCTTCATTCTCTTGGTATCTTTATTTGAAATGCAATAATTTAAGTTTAGATGCCGGACCATTTTGTTGAACAACCTGGGTTGTTCTTGCTGATTGGTGGATAAATTCAACCACCAATAAAAAAATGCTGTCCAGAGGTCTGAACCAAACAAAAAGCTTAGATGCCTTCTTTTTTCAAATAAAGATAGCAAGAGAATGAAACATTTTTTATAATAGGAGTAAATTAGAAAGTTGCTTAAAATTGCATGCTCTAGAAATTTTCATGCTCTAGAAAATTGCATGCTCTGGTTCCGGTGGAGGAGGAGCAAGGCAAGCTAACCTGAGCTCACTGCTCCAGCCCAACAGCTGCTGGCAGTGAAACTTTCGCGCCCTGCCTCAAGTCTTGAGGCTGCCTCTCTCAGGGCAATTAACAAAGATCAAGCTGGAACCCGGCCCAGGGGACTGTCATCCCCCTGGTATATGCCAAACATCGCTACCCGAACTCACTTTTTGTGGCCCAAAATCTTTTTCCTGGGTATATAGGTGCGCTGCTAACGAGCGGTGTTCCTGGCTCAAGTCATCTAGCTTTCTTAGCTGGTTATCTTTATTCTCTAGCAAGTGCTCAATTGCTAAACCAAAATATCCTCCCTCTCCTTGCTGTCACTGCCCGCCACCTCAGAGCGGCTAAATTCTAAGCCTAAAGAACATAGTATTTCTTCAACCCCGTAAGGTGAGACTCCCAGCACTCCTCACCTATAGCAAGACTTTCCCTGCCGGCGTGTGGCCTGCTTTACCCCTCCCCCACCGGTGCTGCGTGGGAGGTTGGACTGGATTTGCTCTGTGCTGGAGCTGGCGGAGGGACTTCGCTTCTCGCGCTCCTGCATACTGTTCCCTTCTCTCCCCTCCCACCGGTGCTGCGCGAGGGGAGACGAAGATTGAGTTCTCCATCGGATTTGGAAGCGGGAGATGCGGGTGGCCACCTCGGGGAGCGAGCTGCTGTATCAGATCCTGGACGCCGGAGAAGAATTCGGCGGGCAGTTAGACGACATAGGAGGGGGTAAGTTAAGTTGTAAAGCACTGCTTTTCCTACAAACTCTCTTGGCACATTAATAACTCTCTAAAGGGACATATAGCGAAGAAATTCAGAGCTAATAGACTGGGGCTAACTGGCTTGAAGACTGTCCTGGAAGTAGGCCTCTAAAACTATTTAAAAAACACACTCTTTGGTTCACATCGTGTTGGAAAATTGCCGACACTGTGCTAACTTTACACATATTCTACACTTTGGAAAGACCCAGGGCAAGAAAATCTAAAATTCTGCTTGAATTTCTCACCAGCATCTTTTTTTTTTTTTTTAAATTTGGACATTCTCGGGAAACGTAAAGAGTGGAGAAAAAGATACAGAGTGGCACTTACTAACTGAGAATGGACACAATTGTAGCAAGCACAAACAAAAAATTGGCTTCTTTTTTTTTGTATATGTTGCATTGCGCTGGAAAGTATAAGATTATTTTTGTCTTGAAGGCTTATCTATTTGCAGTAGCTTAAAGCTTCAGTGTATCTAATTTTTATATTTGTCTGCTTTAAAAATCCTAGATGATAGGGATTTCTTTTTCTCTGTTAAATAATAGTTTTGATGTATTCCCATTACCTGCTTAAAGATTTACACTCATATAAGTATGTAAAGGTAATTAGCTAAGGTAAAGGCTTTAATGGACACAATTGTAGCAAGCACAAACACAAAATTGGCTTCTTCTTTGTATATGCTGCATTGTGCTGGAAAGTATAAGATTGTTTTTGTCTTGAAGGCTTATCTATTTGCAGTAGCTTAAAGCCTCAGTGTATCTAACTTTTATACTTGTCTGCTTTAAAAAAATCCTATATGATAGGGATTTCTTTTTCTCTGTTAAATAATAGTTCTGATGTACTCCCATTATCTGCTTAAAGATTTACACTCATATAAGTATGTAAAGGTAATTAGCTAAGGTAAAGGCTTTATATACTACTTAGGTCTCACCAGATCAGAATTTACAACAGGGGAAATGACTCTTGCTTTACTGAATAGAATTGTGAAAATGGAAGATAGCAGAAGTCTTAAAGGCAAATTTTGAACTAAAGGGAAACCTATACAATTAATTCCTGAACTCCTGGAAAGCTTTAGCCTCATCTCCAAACCAAAAGGCATGAACTTTTCTAAAATTGATAGATAGGTGCGGAGCGGAGAAAAATGTAGGCTTCCTTTAACTATAGCGTGATTGGGTAAATCTACTTCTGTCTGGTCAGGTTAACCATATATTTTATTACAACATTGAGTGTCGATCTTATTGATTGGCGGATCTTAAAATATTATTGCGACTGCCTCTATAAATCTTCTATCCTTCTATAACAATCGTCATGGCTGGTCAAGAGACCCCCACACACTTTTCTTAATAGATCCTTTTTTTCCTTAAGGGAAAAGAAAAAATAAGAGGTTCACTCTATCTCTAATCCTTCCTCCCCTTCCTCCTTTTTTTTTCCTTGTCCCTTGATGAACTGAATCACGATTCTACCCTGGGCCAACGCTTTCTTCTCTACCCCAGGGCTATAGCACCTTCACTTTATGGTCACTGAGACACTGGTTCTAAATTTTTCCTTTCTATAATTTCACTGATATAGTGCACGGGATAAATAATTAGCAGTGATACACACAATATTTTTTTTTTTTTTTTTTTTCTCTTTTATTCTATTTAGCACATGGATAAATTCCTTCACTCCCATTCCCGGACTCCTTCACCAGTCATGACATCTAAACATAGAGACAAGAGAACAAAGGCTGCTGCTGTAGCCTCCGCAGAAATAACTGCACCTACAGCTCCTATCTTGTCCATAAACGAATTAACTAATGTACAGGCCCTAGTGGCTAGTATATCTGAGGCACTAACCCCAAAATTTGATGTTTTAAGATCTGAGATTAAGCAAGATATTAATCTACTTAGACACGAGATAAAACTATTCTCCAACAGACTAGATGAGGCCGAACAGAGAATATCTGATTTGGAAGATCTTATCTCAGTACAGGGATCCAATCTTGAAGCTAATAATATAACTATAGCTAAAATGCAAAACAAAATGGAGGACTTGGAAAACCGCGCCAGGCGCAATAATATTCGCATTATAGGGGTCCCTGAGGGGGGGCCGCTAGAAGATTTAAACACACTCATCCCTGAGACTCTAACCCAGCTTCTTAAGATTCCTCCCCATTATCCATTGATAGTAGTTGAGAGAATACATAGACTAGGGAGACAAACAACAAATAGACAGGGAGATAATAGACCCAGACCCATAATTGCGAAACTGCTTAATTTTCAAGATAAGGTTACATTACTCCAACATTTTCGCAAAAATCAGCCAATTATTTTTAAAGAAAAAAAAATCCTGCTATTTCAAGATTACTCAATGGAAACATCCATTAAAAGAAGAAACCTAGCCCCAATTTGTTCAAAATTTATTCAGCAAGGCTTTCAAGCCTTAATAATTTATCCTTCTAAATTAAAAATCATTGTGAAAGGAGAGGTTCACTTCTTTGATAACCCACAAGAGGCAGAAAAATTATTGCAACAACTAAATACGCAGGAAAAATAAGAAGTTCTTCTTGATAAGAATATAACGCTAAAAGTTAGAGTTCAATGAATGGACAGTATTTATCTGTTCAATTCCCTTTTTCCTTTCCCCTTTTTTTTTTTTTTTTTTTTTTTTCTCCTTCTCCTCCTTTTCTCTCTCCCTCCCTCTTCCTCTCTTTCTCTCCCTCGTTTTCTCTCCCCCCCTCCTTAGGTAAATGTCGGGCTTAGTTACAAATCTGAAATTAATCTCCTGGAATGTAGGGGGAATTTTTACTCCCATCAAAAGAAAAGCAATCTCAACCCATGCAAGGCGACTAGATTCTGATATTGTTCTTTTACAGGAGACCCACCTTTCTCAGGTGGAAGTCCTGAAGCTTAAAAAGGGATGGGTTAAGGAAGTATATGCCTCAACCGGCTCTGGCAGGAAGAGGGGGGTAGCTATATTGATGGGGAAAAGGCTTAAGGCAGAAGTTTTACAAGTCTTGACTGATCCAGAGGGGAGATATTTACTACTAAAAATGAAAATTGAAAAAGTTACTTTTTCGCTTTGTAATATATATGCACCTAATATTATAGATCCAGAATTCTGGAATCAGTTACAGGCTAAAATCCTTTCCTTTAGGGAAGGTTATTTAATCCTTGGAGGGGACTTTAACATGGCCCCTCATTGCCCTTTGGACAGAATGAGGGAAAATAGGGACCATAAAAAGAACAAAAAAGATAATTTAGAATCTAAATTATTGTCGAAAATCAAACAGAATTTAAATGTTAGAGACATTTGGAGGATTCAGAATCCTGATGCCCAGGAATATACCTGTCTATCTAAAGCACACAAGACTATGTCAAGAATTGACCTTTTTTTGATTGATGAAAGGCTATGTACAGCTAAAGTAAACGCAAAAATATTACCGATTTTTCTGTCAGACCACGGACCAATTTCTCTAAATTTTCAATCTGCAGTTTTCCAGCCGGGCTCTGTACGGTTTCATTTCCCCTCCTTCTTGGTAACAGATATGAAATTTAAAGCTCACTTGAGGATTAAATTTGAGGAATATATTCAATGTAACAGGGAATATTGGGAACGCCCATTAATTCTCTGGGAAGCGGCTAAAGCAGTCATTAGAGGTGAGATTATCTCTTATAGTGCAATGATCAGTAAAAAGCTAAGAGCTAGAGAAAAATAATTAAATAATGCCTTGATCAATTCATATAATCGCTTACTTCTGACTAAAAATCCAGCTAACTGGGCAAGCTATATCCGAGCAAAAAATGAGAAAGATACATTTGCAATATATAGAGAAACCCAGTCTGATTTGAAACTACATTCCAAACTATATAGGTATGGAAATAAATCTGGAAAACTACTAGCAAACTTGGTCAGGAATGATAGAAAGTCACCACTTATTGAAAATCTTCTTGTAGATGGGAAACTCCTTACAAAGAGTTCAGATATACATGAAGAAATGCCTAGATATTACCAAGAGATATACTCTCTAAGAAAATCTGACTCAATACAAGCGGAAGATTTTTGGAGCAAAATAATCTGCCCTAAGCTTTCCGCAGAAGCATTGGAAACTCTTAATGCCCCGATCAGGGTCGAGGAAGTAGAGAAAGTGATTCTCGAACTAGCTACAAATAAGGCCTCAGGGCCGGATGGCCTACCAAGTGAGTTCTATAAGATTTTGACATCGGAGATTGCTCCCCATCTTAATCAAGCATATAACGCCATGTATATTAAAGGAGAACTGGTACCGAAAGCTTTCTCAGCATCCTTCACTACTCTTATCCTTAAAGGTGGAAAAGACCCAGTATATAGGGAGTCATATAGACCGATTGCTCTATTAAATGTAGACTATAAGATCTGTATGTCTATCTTGGCCAAAAGATTACAGGGGATCTTATCCGATATCATACATAAAGATCAAGCGGGTTTTTTGAACTCGCGAAATTCTTCAGCTAAAATTAGAGAAGTGCTATTGGTTTCGGAATATTTTTACAATACTGGAGGGAGGGAGAGTGAGGAAGGAGATTACATCCCAGATCTAGCTATTGTGGCAATCGACGCAGAAAAGGCGTTTGACTCAATACAACATGATCATCTTTTTACCTCGCTGGATCAGTTTGGGTTTAAAGGGAACTTCCTTAAGTTTATACAAAATTTATACAGTCTTCCATCCACTAGCATAATTGTCAATAATATTGTTTCTTCTCAAATTTCGCTTAATAGAGGAACTAGGCAGGGATGCCCTCTCTCTCCTCTCCTTTTTAACCTAGCCATCGAGCCACTGGCCATAAAGATCAGATCACAGCTGGAAGGTATTTTGATTGGCAGACAGGAGATGAAACTGGCATTATATGCAGACGACATCCTTGTCTATTTGTCATATTCTCAGATTAACATCCCCAAGCTGTTACAAATTATTAATCAATTTGGTTTATTTTCTGGATACAAAACAAATGTCTCTAAATCCGAGATTTACTGGCTTCGCAAGAATAAAGATTCATTTCTGAAGAGTCCCTTTAAAACAGTCAAAGATTCATTTAAGTATTTAGGTATAGTAATACCCACGAATCCACATGACCTTTATAATCTTAATATTCCCCCAATATTAACAGCACTTAAAGACAAACTTAGATCATGGGAAAACCTACCCCTTTCTATATCAGGACGGATAGCCCTCTTCAAGATGGTCCTCCTTCCTAAACTACTGTACATACTACAGAATACAGCATTAATACTATTTGACAAGGACATCCGAAGTCTTAATAGCTGGCTTAGAAGTTTTATATGGCAGAAAAGGAAACCTAGGATATCCCTGAATAAATTAACACATGCCAAGTTATTTACAGGATTTGCATTACCTAATTTGCGGCTTTATAATCTTGCTTTCTTAGCACGTATAGCTGCCGACTGGATTTCAGGCAATAATTATGTCCTGAACAATGCATTAGAAGAGAACATATGCGATCCATATCTCCCCTGTGCTCTACTGCACTGTGCGTTGAAAGACATGCCACCTAGAATTAAGAAAATTAAATCAATTATTAATCCATTAAAGGCGTGGTGGAAGATAGGGAAACTCCTGTCCTTCAATTGTAAGGTCTCCAAATATCTCCCCTTAAGAGGGAATCCTTTATTTCAAGCTGGCATTGATTCTGCAGTTTTTAAAAATTGGCAATCAATAGGACTAAAAACGATAATACAATTTGTTGATAAGGATAACAAGTGCTTTAAAACATTTGAAGAAATTAAGAACAACTTCAACCTTCCCAATAAGGATTTCTTTGCATTTCTTCAGGTGAGACATTTTGTGTCTGGATTAGTGAGGGAGGGGGAATGGAACTGGGAGCTCGGTAAAATAGAGGACTGGCTAACACTAGTTAAAAATGGCCGTATGTCCATTTCATACTGTTACTATTTATTGGGAGCTGAAGAAGGGAAACGCACTCTGGAGAAAGTGGCTCAAGACTGGAGATTAATCTTGGAACAAGAGTATATAAATTGTAAATTTATTCAAAAATCCATTCATATGGTGGCACAGACCACTCTCTCAACAACATGGAGAGAATCACATCTTAAATTGCTGCATAGATTTCATTATACACCAGAAAAAGGTCATAAATTCCAGAACCCTAATTTTTATAAATGTCCTAAATGCTCCCTAGATGCCGCAGATATTATTCACATGATGTTTAAATGTCCCCTGATTAGACAATTCTGGTGCAAACTGGAATATTGGTTTAATACCTCCCTAAAGATTTCCCCTTTTGAACTTTCGGCGACATTTGTCATTTTCTGCTGCGACAATCTAGTAGAACAACAAATGAATAAAAAGATAATTAAAGTTTCTATCCTAGCAGCCAGATATTTAATATTTAAAAAATGGAAGACGAAAGAAATTCCCACGGTTATTGAAGTAAAAAACTATCTTAAAAAACAATGTATTATAGAGCAACGTGATACGAATATTAATAACGAAACAGATATCAGAAAATTCTTTGATAAATGGGCACCATTTATTAAGTCCCTCCCAACAACAGAGATCGATTATATTATTTTTCCCTTTCAGAATACAGAGATGGTTTTATTAGGGATATGGTAATTTCACAAGGTCTGGAGATATGGGGTGGGGGAGGGAGAGGAGGAGGGTCCGAGGCAAAATCTTTTTTCCCCCCTTTTTTTTTTTTTTTTTTTTCTTTGGTTGTTGTTGTTGCTGTCGCTATGTCTGTTTGTTTGTTTTGTTGGTATAATTATTTTCACCAACGGGTGTATGGAATTGAGATATTATGGGAAAAGTGAACAAAATAATTTAACAGGAACCCTGAGATATAAGACTTAATAGAGCATAATTATTATTTAGGTTACTAAGGTCAGGAAGACTGAGGAATTGTTTGAATTTATTTTTTTTTTGTGTTCTTTCTCATTTCCCTTTTTCTTTGAAAATTATGTAATTGTATATATATGTTGAAATATATATAATAAAAATGAATTTAAAAAAAAAAATTGCATGCTCTATCTGAATCACGAAAGAAAGCATTTGGGTTCAGTGTCCCTTTAAGATCACAAAGTGCTGTAGGAAGCACTGAGCCAATGGGAAACCAACTAAAAACAAGAACACCGAGCGCAACCTTGATTCAAAGCAAAGTAGTTTTAATTTAAAATGCATATAGATAATTGCGCTTACTAGACAAACATGAATTAAAAGCCTCAAATAGAAATCACAGTCCTCAAACGGCTGATCCAATCGTCTTGATAAAGTCTGCACTAATACGGATGAAACGCGTAGATGGGATTGACGACTAAATGCTGTACCCGAATCTCCAAAGTTTTTTCACTTACCGTGCCCTAGATTGCACAGACCGCTGTAATTTCTGACTGAGAGCTGAGAGACGGTGTCAAAGAAGTCGCCAGCCGAACGAGTCATATACAGCCGTTTAAAGACTGTGATTTCTATTTGAGGCTTTTTATTCATGTTTATCTAGTAAGTGCAATTAGCTATGTGCATTTTAAATTAAAACTACTTTGCTTTGAATCGAGGTTGCGCTTTGTGTTCTTGTTTTTAAGATATATATATATATAAATGTTTTATATCACTAATTTAGTGATATAAGATTATAAGATATAAGTTAGTTTGCTTTTGTTAGTGTAATAGTAACTTTGTGTCACTCTTTGACGTGTTGAAATGTTGGGAGGAATGTTCTTACAACTAGTCATTAATTTACATGGGCTTGGTAATGAAATGCCAAAAGTTTGCCTTTTCATGAAAAAACACATTTACTACAAAGCATGGGAAAATATCACACAGCAATAAAACACTACATTCCATCAGTACATATAACTAAGGTGTGAAGGTGTGAAGTAAAACAGTAGCAACAATTTTCTGTAATTTTTTAACCAGACTTGATTCACTGCACAATAATGTAGCTGGTTATAATTTGCTATAGAATTTGCCACAAGGTCACCAACCACAGCCTTGTAGCTAGAATGTTGGAGTAAGAGGTAATCAGCATTATGAGCATGTTGGAGCAGACAACCTTGATACAAGTTGAGATTTGCAATTACTGCTGGAGCTCGGGAATGAGGTTATTGGTAAAGTTAGCATTAACAAGTAGGGAAGGGTTACTGAATGGGATTAGGGTAAACTCTTTAAAGGCCAAAGAGGGCGGCACATGGCAGCACTGTGGCCTTAGTGATATTCTGTCAGCCATGACTTTGCAATCAGGGCGATATTCTTGACTAAAAACCTTAAACCCTAAAGGGCCATTATACACTCATTTTTTCTTTGCATAAATGTTTTGTAGATGATCTATTTATAAAGCCCATAAAGTTTTTTTTTGTTGTTTTTTTTTAAATTATAATTTTGCTTATTTTTAAATAACATTGCTCTGATTTTCAGACTCCTAACCAAGCCCCAAAGTTTTATTTGAATACCGTCAGCTACCTTCTACAGCATGCTCCTGTTTGTGTAAAGGGTCTTTTCATATGCAAAAGAAGGGGGAGGGGGGGAGGGTTTTATTTCCCACTTGCAGTGGGCTTTCCAACTGCCTTTTCAACAGAGCTAAACTGGAAGCTTCTAAGTACATTTGTAAACCATTTTATACTAGATTTGTATATCAGTATCTGTGCATCTTATTCTTTATAGTAGTGTCTATTACATGCAGTTATATAAAAATGAGTGTATACTGTCCCTAATGATAGCAAAAGAGGTGCAGCACAGAAACACACCTGTTACTACTGGTAGCAGTGGGAGAGCAGAGCTCTCACACCCCAGTATGCGCACACACCACCAAGTTACCCCCAACTCTCCCCCAATGTGCTTTCCTATTACTCCTACAGATCTCCTTGACTAAGCCACAAGCCACCCTATCCTTGGTTATCTATGGGAATGTTGGGTAGTGTGTGTCAGCCATCAAAACTCAAGGATTTAAAATCAATTAAATTCTTCATGGGCAGAGTCACTGCCAAACTGAACCTGTCCATTCTTCTAATTTATTTATATTCCAGCCATGCCCTTCTGGCTAACAGGACTTTGTGGTGGTGGGATGGGTTAAAAACACATACTTTGCAAGAGATGGTTATACAAAAATAACACGCATTAACAATTACAGCAGTTTATTTTAGCAATAGTATGTCCCTTTACCAAAATATTATATTTCATTTTTGTATCATACTTAAAGGAACACTGAACCCAAATTTTTTTATTTCATGATTCAGATAGAGCATGCAATTTTAAGCAACTTTCTAATTTACTCCTATTATCAAATTTTCTTTGTTCTCTTGCTATCTTTATTTGAAAAAGAAGGCATCTAAGCTAAGGAGCCAGCTAATTTTCGGTTCAGCACCCTGGAAAGCACATGTTTATTGGTGGGTGAATTTATCCACCAATCACCAAGTACAACCCAGGTTGTTTACCAAAAATGGGCCGGCATCTGAACTTACATTCTTGCTTTTCAAATAAAGATACCAAGAGAATATAGAAAATTTGATAATAGGAGTAAATTAGAAAGTTGCTTAAAATTGCATGCTCTATCTGAATCATGAAGAAAAATTGGGTTCAGTGTCCCTTTAATTACTTGCCATCCCAAACCAAATTAAGTATAGTTGTTGTTTTTTTTCCCAATTTTACACCATATCTGAATTATTAACGGAAAAATAGGGGTTTCATGTCCTTTTAACTCAACTGCAGTAAAAATCCAAACAATGGCTCCCAATTAAAAAAAGTTTTTAAAGCAACAGTAAAGTCAACATTAAACTTTCATGATTCCGGCAATTTTAAACAATTTACTTCTGTTATCAAATTTGTTTAATTCTCTTGGTATCTTTTATTGAAGAGTAAAATTATGTAGGCTCATAAGAGCTCAGGGGTGTGCATGTGTCTTTAGTATTCTATGGCAGCAGTGTTTTACAACATTGTATAACAAAGTTACAAATAATGTTGCAAAACTATGCTGCCATAGAGTACTAAAGACACATGCACACTCCTGAGCGCTTATTAGCCTACCTAGTTTTTCTCTTCAATAAAATATACCAAGAGAACAAAGCAAATTTGATGATCAAAGTAGATCGGACAGTTGTTTAAAATTGCCTACTCTACCTGAATCATGAAAGTTTAATTTTGACTAGACTTTACCTTTAAAAGGTTTGCTATTTGTTTATGATCCATGTTAAATGCTATCTGGCACTCTTTTGGTTTCAGTGATGATTTTATTTTCCAGAATGGTTCCTATTCAAGGTCAGACTTAGAACCCCATTTCAACAACATCTTAACAGACCTTAGAACCTAACGGCTAGATTACGAGTTGTGCGTGAGGGTAAAAAAGCAGCGTTAAGAGGTCCTAACGCTGCTTTTTTACACCCGCTGGTATTACGAGTCTTGAAGGTTTAGGGTCACCGCACACTTCTTTGGCCTTACCGCAAAACAACTTATGTAAACTTCGTAAAGTCTTTTTTCTATGGGACTTCCATAGCGCCGGTATTATGAGTCTGTCCTGGGAGGCCAAAAAGTGAGCGGTACACCCTACCCCGTCAAGAGTCCTAACGCATTTAAAAGTCAGTAGTTAAAAGTTTTATGGTACAAGGCCGTAACATAAAACTCATAACTAAAGTGCTAAAAAGTACACTAACACCCATATACTACCTATTAACCCCTAAACCGAGGCCCTCCCGCATCGCCAACACTAAAATAACATTTTTAACCCCTAATCTGCTGCTCCGGACACCGCCACCACCTACATTATATTTATTAACCCCTAATCTTCCGCCCCCAATGTCGCCGCAACCTACCTACACTTATTAACCGCTAATCTGCCGCCCCCAACGTTGTCGCCATTATAATAAACATATTAACCCCTAAACCTAAGTCTAAGCCTAACCCTAACACCCCCTAACTTAAATATAATTTAAATAAATCTAACTAAAAATTCCTATCATTACCTAAATAATTCCTATTTAAAACTAAATATTTACCTATAAAATAAACCCTAAGCTAGCTACAATATAACTAATATTTACATTGTATCTAGCTTAGGGTTTATTTTTATTTTACAGGCAAGTTTGTATTTATTTTAACTAGGTAGAAAAGTTATTAAATAGTTTTTAACTATTTAATAACTACCTAGCTAAAATAAATACAAAAGTACCTGTAAAATAAAACCTAACCTAAGTTACAATAACACCTAACACTACACTATAATTAAATAAATTAACTAAATTAAACACAATTACCTAATTAAATTAAATTAGCTAAAGAACAAAAAAACTAAACACTAAATTACAGAAAATAATAAACAAATTACAAGATATTTAAACTAATTACACCTAATCTAATAGCCCTATCAAAATGAACCCTCCCCCCCAAAATAAAAAAAAACCTTAGCCTAAACTAAACTACCAATAGCCCTTATGCGGGGCATTGTCCCAAAGTAATCAGCTCTTTTACCTGTAAAAAAAAATACAAACACCCCCCAACAGTAAAACCCACCACCCACACAATCAACCCCCAAATAAAATACTATCTAAAAAAAACTAAGCTCCCCATTGCCATGAAAAGGGCATTTGGATGGGCATTGCCCTTAAAAGGACAGTTAGCTCTTTTGTGGCCCAAAGTCCCGAACCTAAAAATAAAACCCACCCAATACACCCTTAAAAAACCTAATTGGAACAGCCAATAAAATACAAGCTCAATCCTATTGGCTGATTGGATCAGCGAATAGGATTTTTTCTACCTTAATTCCGATTGGCTGATAGAATTCTATCAGCCAATCGGAATTTAAGGGACGCCATCTTGGATGATGTCACTTAAAGGTTCCTTCATTCGTCGTTAGTCCGTCGGATGAAGAGGATGCTCCGCGCCGAATGTCTTGAAGATGGACCCGTTCCGCGTCGGATGGATGAAGATAGAAGATGTAGTCTGGATGAAGACTTCTGCCCGTCTGGAGGACCACTTCGCCTGGCTTGGATGAAGACTTCTCCCGGCTTCGTAGGACTTCGGCCCGGTTGGATGAAACTTCTGCCGCTTCCTTGAGGATGGATGTCGGATCTTCAGAACAGGAAGTCGAACTTCAGGGGCTTAGTGTTAGGTTTTTTAAGGGTGTATTGGGTGGGTTTTATTTTTAGGTTAGGGACTTTGGGCTGCAAAAGAGCTAACTGCCATTTTAAGGGCATTGCCCATCCAAATGCACTTATCAGGGCAATGGGGAGATTAGGTTTTTTAGATAGTATTTTATTTGGGTGGTTGGTTGTGTGGGTGGTGGCTTTTACTGTTGGGGAAGTTGTTTGTATTTTTTTTACAGGTAAAAGAGCTGATTACTTTGGGGCAATGCCCCACAAAAGGCCCTATTAAGGGCTATTGGTAGATTAGTTTAGGCTAGGGTTTTTTTATTTTGGGGGGGGGGGGGTTATTTTGATAGGGCTATTAGATTAGGTGTAATTAGCTTAAATATCTTGTTATTTGTTTATTATTTTCTGTAATTTAGTGTTTGTTTGTTTTTTGTACTTTAGTTAATTTGATTTAATTTTGGTAATTGTATTTAATTTAGTTAATTTATTTAATTATAGTGTAGTGTTAGGTGTTATTGTAACTTAGGTTAGGTTTTATTTTCCAGGTACTTTTGTATTTATTTTAGCTAGGTAGTTATTAAATAGTTAATAACTATTTAATAACTATTTTACCTATTTAAAATAAATACAAACTTGCCTGTAAAATAAAAATAAACCCTAAGAACTCATAATCTAGGCGTAAGATAGCTACAATGTAACTATTAGTTATATTGTAGCTAGCTTAGGGTTTATTTTATAGGTAAGTATTTAGTTTTAAATAGGAATAATTTAGCTAATTATAGTAATTTTATTTAGATTTATTTAAATTATATTTAAGTTAGGGGGTGTTAGGGTTAGGGTTAGGCTTAGACTTAGGTTTAGGGGTTAAAACATTTAGTATAGTAGCGGCGACGTTGAGGGCAGCAGATTAGGGGTTAATAAATGTAGGTAGGTGGTGGCAATGTTAGGGACGGCAGATTAGAGGTTAATAATATTTAACTAATGTTTGTGAGGCGGGAGTGCGGCAGGTTAGGGTTTAATATGTTTATTATAGTGGCAGCAACGTTGGGACGGCAGATTAGGGGTTAATAAGTGTAGGTAGGTGGCGGCAACATTGGGGGAGGGAGATTAGTAATTAATAAATATAATGTAGATGTTGGAGGCAGCAGATTAGGGGTTCATAAGTATAATGTAGGTGGCGGCGGTGTCCGGAGCGGCAGATTAGGGGTTAATAAGTATAATGTAGGTGTCGGTGATGTCGGGGGCGGCAGATTAGACTTTTTCTCAGCCGGTTGTCCCAGTCGATTCCTATGGGAAAATCGTGCACGAGCACGTACGACCAGCTCACCGCTGACTTAAGCAGCGCTGGTATTGGAGTGCGGTAAGGAGCAAAATTTTGCTCTACGCTCACTTCTTGCCTTTTAACGCCAGGTTTGTAAAAACCCGTAATACCAGCGCTGCAAGTAAGTGAGCGGTGAGAGAAAACTGCTCGTTAGCAACACATAGCCTCTAACGCAAAACTCGTAATCTAGCCGTAAGATTGTTAGCTTCCTCCAAATGTTTATACAAAGCTGTAATACCTAGAGATACAACTTGCTCTCTCATTGATTGTATACACAGGGCTAATAAAAGAAAGATTACTGTTTCTTGCTTTGTTTTACAACTGCATCTATTCTCTGGAATTTCTAATCTCAGTTTATAAGTTTTGACTCAAGCTTTAGAATTTCATGTGTTCCCTAAGAAAACATCCTAGAACCTACATTAAAGGGACATTGTGTAAAAAATTCCGTCATGCATATGAAAGAGCATTATTTACAAATATAAAAAAATATTATGTAAAACTGCTTAAATTTAAACTGAGATTAATACTGCTGTGGGGGGCTTTTTAATTTTGATAGGGCTATTAGATTAGGTGTAATTAGTTTAAAGATCTGTAATTTGTTTTTTATTTTCTGTAATTTAGTGTTTTTTTTTAATTTAATTATAGTGTAAGGTTAGGTGTTATTGTAACTTAGCTTAGGTTTTATTTTACAGGTAAATTTGTATTTAGTTTAGCTTGGTAGTTATTAAATAGTTAATAACTATTTAATAACTATTCTACCTAGTTAAAATGAATACAAAATTGCCTGTAAATTAAAAATAAACCCTAAACTAGATACAATGGGGCCTATCTATCAAGCTCCGAAAGGAGCTTGACGGCCGTGTTTCTGGCGAGTCTTCAGACTCACCAGATACATCAGTTATGAGGCAGCAGTCACAAAGACCGCTGCTCCATAACCCTGTCCGTCTGCTCTGAGCAGGCGGACAGGAATCGCCACAATTCAACCTGATCGAGTACGATTGGGTTGATTGACACCTTCCCGATTGGCCGCAAGTCTGCAGAGGGTGGCGTTGCACCAGCTGCTGGTGCAATTCTGAATACGGAGAGCGTATTGCTCTCCGTATTCAGCGAGGTCTTGTGGACCTGATCCGCACTGTCCTAAAAAGGAACAGACAATAGACACACACATACACACACACACACACACAAACTCATACCTGCATATACACCCAAGGAAACACCAACAGAGACAGCCTCAGAAAACATACAAAGACATACACACACACACACTCTCACTGAGACAACCACATAAAACACAGAAATACATACATACACACACCCTCACTGAGACATCCACAGAAAACACACAAAGACATACACACTCCCTCACAGAGACATCCACTGAAAACACACACCCTCACAAAGACATCCACAGAAAAAACACAGACATACATACATACATACATACACACACACCCTCACAGAGACATCCACAGAAAACACAGACATACACACCCACCCTCACAGAGGCATCCAGAGAAAATACACAAAGACAAACATACACACACCCTCACAGATACAACCAGAGAAAAAGCTCAAAGACATATGCACACACCCTCACAGACATCCACAGAAAATGCACAAAGACATACACACCCTCACAGAGAGACCCACAGAAAAAAATACATACACACTCATAGAGACACAAACCAAAGCACAAAGACATAAACACAGACACCCACAGAAACACTCACAGGAGGAAACATTTATGCACCTTGCATCCCCTAAATCAACAGTGTGTGACATGCATGATAAAAAAATTGAAGATATTAAGAGATCACTTTTTAAAGAATCATATTTGTAAATGTGCAAACAAAAATAATTCTGTGAATTCAAAATTGTACATTAATGATCTGGGTAGATGGCTAGATGAAGAAAAGTATTTTTAAAAGGTTGACATATGTTTGTTTGATTTTTCCCAACCAAGAGCACCACTTCAAATATAGTGTACAAATGTTGCCATCTGTCAGCTGTACTTATGGATTTTGAAAATGCTGTACTCTATATGGTCTTGGTGGAACCATAAGCTGTGGTACTCGTACCATTAGATCTGGATAAATGCAGGATTTAGGCTTGTTGGTATGTATTTAAAAATTAAGTCAGCAGTAGTGTAAACTGAACAGTTTTAAGTTAACCTGTCTCATTTCAAACACTGAGCAATCTTAGTCTGAGAGTATAACATGTTATGCAGATGTAAAAATCTTAGATAAAATGCCTCCTTGCATCTGGAAAGTCCTCGCATAAAAGGGCAGTAAACTGGAATGATATATATATATATATATATATGAATATCTGCCAAAAGGGCACCTACCATTTGTGTATTGAGGAGGAAATATTTCTGCATGGTTTTAAATATAGAATTTCTACAGCATTGTCAAATAATCATAAATACACTGCTGCTAAAAAAATGTGTTTTTATGGACCCCTGACCCTACCATACAACTACTACCACACTGAAGTTACAATCCAAAATGGCACAAAGAAATAAAAAACATTTGCTAAGTTAGTCCTACCTGCTCTGCAAATGAAAGTGATCTGCCGTCTGACTAAGGCACACACTGTACAAACAAAGTGCCAAGTCTGTCTCACACTGTGCATAGTGGTTTAGTGCACACTCAGAAATCCTCTCAAATGTTAATACTTTACTCCTTGTAATAACATTTCCCATGCTCAATTAGCACTCTGCTGTGGTACCCACTGGTGGCTACCAAAATGTAGTTCTTGCCTCATGGGGCCCCCCTGACCCATTGGGCCCCTGACAGGAGTCACCCCTGTCACCCCCTGTCACCCCCTGATGGCGGCCCTGCTGATGGCTTCAGAACAAGACTCCCATTGGAGCCTATGGAAGTGTGCGCTCGTGAGCACAATTCTTCCCAGCAATGCAAATGCGTTCATATTGCTTATAACAAGCACAAATATTGCATTCATTAAAGCAATATTTAGCGCTCCACTTGTAATCTTGCCCTTAGTGTTTAATGAAACATGTAAGTCAACAGTATGCTGGGGCTATAAAGTCCTGCACACTAGTTCAAGGCGCTTTCCAAAGCAAAAAGTTCTGCTAGCACACACCTATGTTCTGATTAGTAGTTCCAAGATCCTACTTGCCAATCGGAGCTTGAGTTAACAGAGATCTGTGCTGCATGCATGAATATGGATGTGAGTTTGTTGTTTTAATAGTGCTACTGCTTTCTAGCCACTGCTGCATAGAAGAATGATGTTGTTGTGCATTCCTCTTATATCACCTTCTTTTTCACCAGATCTCTGCTTCACCTACGTTAGCATGTAATCTCATGAACCAACTGTTCTGTTTGTCAGTGTTTGTCAAACTATTTGTAGCAAGAACCCCTGCAGGCACACTTGAATTCACAACTTCAATATGAATATACTATTGACTTCCATGTGAGCATAAAATAATAAGCAATCCCACATCTCAAAGAATTTACATATTTAGGGCTAGATTACGAGTGGAGCAGTACTTTGCGCTCACGCTAGTACGTTAACCCCACTAGACGGAGGCTTTATCCGCGCGATGGGTAGCGTGCGTATTACAAGTTGAAAGTAAAACGTTTTCACAAAAGCACTAACCTGAAACGTGCAAAAAGCCCAACTTTGAATATTGTGACTGTGTTAAAATATTCCCATTAGACTTCAATAGAGAGTGAAAAGTGGGAGTTAAACTAATACCCTACTCGCACGCAATCCTGATCTGTTTAACCTGTTTAACCTGACATGAAATATGAATATTTCACATTCCAGTGTTCTCCACATAACAGAATATGTTCTATATATATATATATATATATATATATATATATATATATATATATATATATAATTCATTAAAATTATGGGGGGAGATAAAAAACTGAAATTAAAATCCTCCATGTCTCAAAATTAAATCAATGTAAATATTTGCATAGGAAATTAGTACATCTAGGCAAGTATCCCCACTTGCTTTCCCCCAGAAATTCTTAATATACAATGTTTCCAATGTACAAGAGAATTAAAGGTAAGATATGCAAATTAGATATGCAAATTCTCAGTTTTTTTGCTTCAAAAATACTGTTTTGACACAGCGATCCTTTTAAACAGGAATATGACAGCAAACCAGAAATCACTCACTAGACAAGCCTGTTTCGTTCTTTTTGGAACTCATCAGTAGGAGATAGATTTCTGGTTTTTATCTCCCCCCATAATTTTAATGAATTTTGGTTTAACCATGAAAATAGCTTTTCCAATGCAGCAACCAGTAATCTATCTCCTACTGATGAGTTCCAAAAAGAACGAAACAGGCTTGTCTAGTGAGTGATTTCTAGTTTGCTGTCATATTCCTGTTTAAAAGGATCGATATGTCAAAACAGTATTTTTGAAGCAAAAAAACTGAGAATTTGCATATCTAATTTGCATATCTTACCTTTAATTCTCTTCTACATTGGAAACATTGTATATTAAGAATTTCTGGGGGAAAGCAAGCGGGGATAGATGTACTAATTTCCTATGCAAATATTTACATTGATTTATATATATATATATATATATATGTATATATATTATATACATATGATTTTTTTTTGTAAAATAAACACAATTATTGGCACCCCTATGAATTCATATGAGAAAAATATTTTGAAGTATATTCACATTGATATTTTAAAAACTTTAGTACACCTGGGTGACTAGGAACAGGAAATTGTTCAACCATGACTTCCTGTTTCACAGGGGTATATATGTGAAGTAAAGCATAGGCCAAATTCCCTTCATTCATCACAACATGTAAGACCAAGGAATATAGCTGTGATGTGTGGCAAAAGGTTGTTGAGCTTCACAAAATGGGAAGCAGCTATAGGGAAATAGCAAAAGCATTACAAATGTCCATTTATATCATTAGGGCAATAATTAAGAAGTTCCAGTCAACTGGAAATGTTATGAATCAACCTGGAAGAGGACATGTGTCTATATTGTCTCAACGCACTCTGAAGAGAATGGTTTGAGTGGCCAAAATATCTCCAAGGATCACAGCTGGAGAATTGCAGAAGTTAGTTGAGTCTTGGGGTCAGAAAGTCTCCAAAACTACAATCTGACATCACCTATATCACCACAAGTTGTTTTAAAGGGTTTTAAAAAAAAAAACTCTACTCTCATTTAAAAACAAACTCAAGTGTCTTCAGATGGGATCGAGTTCTACAGTCAGATGAAACCAAAATAGAGCTTTATGGCAATAAACACCAGAGGTAGGTTTGGCGCACACAGAGAGGTAGCCATATAGAAAAGTACCTCATGCCCTTGGTTAAATACGGTAGGGGCTGTTTTTCTGCAAGAGGACCTAGACATTTTGTTAGGATACATGGCATCATGAACTCTATCAAATATCAACAGATATTAAATGAACACCTGACTGCCTCTTACAGAAAGCTTAAAATGGGCAGTGGGCAGATTTTCCAGTAGGACAATTATCCAAAACATACATCACATACAACATTCAACACAAAAATGGTTTACTGACCACAAAATCAAGGTCCTGCCATGGCCGTCCCAGTCCCCTGACTTGAAGCCCTTAGAAAACCTGTAGGGTGAACTGAAGAGGAGACTCCACCAGTGTCAAACTTGAAATCTAAAGGATCCGGAGAGATTATGGCATCTATTTATCAAGCCGTCAACCGCAAATACGCTGGAATTCCGCAGCGTATTTGTGGCAAGCTTCATTCCCCTTAGTTATCAAACCCTACAGACCGGCAAAAGTAGAATTTTGTGACATAACATACGATCCACCGGACTTACGTCATTACAGATGTTCCAAATGCAAATTCATCACAATCTGACTACTTTTGCTAGTTATCAAATAACTACCTAGTATGCTCAGCACTATTCCGGCCCAGCGTACCTGGTTTTCAATCCGCCGCCCTGGAGGTGGTGAATGCCATAGGAATCAATGGGAGTCTGAAAGCAGCGAAAGCTCATGTTTGCTGTTGACCGATATCCCATTGATTCCTATGGTAACGTTTTAACCTAACACCCTAACATGTACCCCGAGTCTAAACACCCCTTATCTGCCCCTACACCACCGCCACCTACATTATACTTATTAACCCCTAATCTGCCACCCCTGACACCGCCGCCATCTACATTATACTTATTAACCCCTAATCTGCCACCCCCTACACCGCTGCCACCTACATTATACTTATTAACCCCTAATCTGCCACCCCTACACCGCCACCACTATATTAAATATATTAACCCCTACACCTAAGTTTAACCCTAACCCTAACAACCCCTAACTTAAATATAATTTAAATAAATTATTCCTATTTAAAACTAAATACTTACCTATAAAATAAACCCTAAGCTAGCTACAATATAACTAATAGTTACATTGTAGCTAGCTTAGGGTTTATTTTTATTTTACAGGCAAGTTTGTATTTAGTTTAACTAGGTACAATAGTTATTAAATAGGTATTAACTATTTAATAACTTCCTATTTAAAATAAATACAAATATACCTGTAAAATGAAACCTAACCTAAGTTACAATTACACCTAATACTACACTATAATTAAATAAATTCCCTAAACTAAATACAATTAAATACAATTAAATAAAATTATCTAAAGTACAAAAAAACAAAACACTAAATTACAGAAAATAATAAACAAATTACAAGATTTTGAAACAAATTACACCTAATCTAATCCCCCTAACAAAATAAAAAAGCCCCCCCAAAATAAAAAAAGCCCTACCCTACACTAAATTACAAATAGCCCTTAAAAGGGCCTTTTGCGGGGCATTGCCCCAAATTAATCAGCTCTTTTACCTGTAAAATAAAATTACAAACCCCCCAACATTAAAACCCAACACCCACACAACCAACCCTACTCTAAAACCCACCCAATACCCCCTCAAAAAACCTAACACTAACCCCTTGAAGATCACCTTACCGTGAGAAGTCTTCACCCTACCGGGCCAAAGTCCTCAATGAATCCGGCAGAAGTGGTCCTCCAGACGGGCAGAAGTGGTCCTCCAGACGGGCAAAAGTCTTCATCCAGACCGCATCTTCTATCTTCATCCATCCGGCACGGAGCGGGTCCATCTTCAAGACATCCGATGCAGAGCATCCTCTTCTGACGACGTCTTCTTGTTGAATGAAGGTACCTTTAAGTGATGTCATCCAAGATGGAGTCCCTTCAATTCCAATTGGCTGATAGAATTCAATCAGCCAATCAGAATTAAGGTAGAAAAAATCCTATTGGCTGATGCAATCAACCAATAGGATTTAAGTTCAATCCTATTGGCTGATCGAATCAGCCAATAGGATTGAGCTCACATTCTATTGGCTGTTCCAAAATCTCTTAGTCCACAGGAAAAACGGGCAATAATTTCCAAGGATATCAAAAATACATGCGCATGCATATACATACACACATCCATGCCCACTCATATGCATGCATATATATTTATCAATATATTTTTATGCATTTCTGGAAGGGGTAGTTCCCCAGTATTTTAAAAACAAATATTAATTTGGGTTTCATGTGTGTAAGCAATGTATGTCATAGCCTGTTAGAGTGTATAATTTGTTTGGGTAACAACTAAGGGTTTTGTGATCATACTATATATCTATATATATATATATATATATATATATATATATATATATATATATATATATATATATATATATATATATATACTGTATGTATATATATATATATATATATATATATATATATATATATATATATATATATATATATATATATATATATACTGTATATATATATAATCTTATTTATACATTTAAAACATGTGATTATTATATACACATAATGCAATACTGGTCATTTTACATGTCCTTACTTACACATTTAATTTATCTATACATTCAGATATGTGGTACATTATTTGGACAGTATTTATCACAATGTTATGTACCAATTCTTATATACCATTCTAACCTTTAACTTTTTACATTTCCTTCATAAACAACTGTATTTTGTTTGTTAGGGAGTGTCTGAGTTGGTCACTTAGACCAGCAGGCATCTCATTAACATGTGAGTGAGGGCCCATTTATTTGTAATTCCATTCCCCAAAGTATAAACAAAATCTTAGACGATGGGACTCCACTCTTTTGAGTAGGGACAAAAGTTCTCTTTTTGTGTTGACAAACAGCAGGGGTTCTTCCTGGCAAAAGGTAACTTTTGGACACATGTGATCTAAGATAATTTACATTGTTATCTTATGAGTCATGGAGGTGTGGTAAATGTTAGCCAAATGCGCCTGTTTAATTGAAATGCCAGATCCAAGATGATTTTAAATATATTGTTCCTGTAATGTGAAATACCATATTTTTCCTGTATCTATGACTCAACAACACACACAGCTATATATATAGGAATATCTGTTTAAAAATACTTAGAACATATTCCCCTATGTGAAGAACATTGGAATGTGAAATATTAATAATATTAAATATTAATATTGAACAAAAATGCTTTTTCATGTTTTCAGCTACTTAACTGCAAAGAGCTCCAATGCACTTATATATATATATATGTCTATGGGGCTGATTTATTAAAGTGCGGACGGACATAATACAATGTAGCTGAACTGCTTGTGCAATGTTAAATGCCAAAAGTGTATGCTGTCGGCATTCAGCGATGTCTGGCGGACATGATCCGCTGCCAGACATTGATAAATCGGCCCCAGAGAGTCATTTGAAAATTCAATGCACGCTATACTATATTAAAAACACATTAACAGGGGGGCGGAGCCTATAGTTGAAGCGGCAGGACGCATTTCTGTGGAGCTCCTGACTCTAAATGTCTTTAACAGCCTTAATTGTATGACAGTTGTTTAAAATAGAGAACATTTATGCTCAGCAATAGTCTGGGATAACTGGAAGTACAAATCCACGTTGAGATTGCTGATCGCCTATGCTCTTCAGCTGTGCCACAAAGGGATCGTTACCTCTATCAAGGCCGACCGTCTGCGTGACCAGGGTTGCCGCATTATACCTCCCCCAGGAAACTGGGTTATAAGGCAGGAGTTTAACACTGCTTTCAAAGATTCTTTAATGGGATGACACCAGGTGAGCTGTACACAAGACATACTTAAACCACAGCTCTATCACATTCACTCAGTACGCGGACAAGATGGCGCCTAACACTGCCTTGACACTTGCAGCCATGACCCGCTTGTTGGATGAGCACTTTGCGAATATGCTCTATACATGGTCCACTGCATGGGAGGATCTACGGGCAGTCTCAGTGTGAAGTGATAACAAGCACTCTATGTCCACAATGAAAACTGGGGAAACAAAAGGAGGGGATACCACACGTGAGCGCTTTTCAGATCTAGTGGTGCCCTCACGCCAAGACCGAGTTCCGACAAAGAGCAGGGGCATACCGGCCCCCCAGCAAGCTATCCAGGTCGAGCGGGTTGTGACTGAGGGAGGAGGAGATGGTCCTATAAGTATACCCGACAAACAAGCCCTGGATCTATTAACTGAGCGCTCTGTAGCGTGGAGCGTTGAAGTTACGACACCAATATCCCAAGTGCAGGAACAAGCCTGGGCCGTGAACACTATAACTGCTCAAAGGCACATCTGGCAAAATCGGAGTAACTCCACTAAGCATGCAAGAATTACAGTTAAGACCACAATCGCTGACAGGAAGGATTCCTGGATCCCCATCACATGGTTTGCGATATGGAGAGAAGCTGGGACACTAGTACCACACCTCAGCAAAGGCCACCGCTCTGAGGGTTCTGCAATTGCCCAAAGGAACCACCACTATTTCTGCAACTCTCCCGCTTCATATCCTCTGATTCTGGTAAAGCTGGGCATTGGGTAAGCTGCGCACACTGGGACCGGTACGAATTTATGCCCATAACTAGACACATCATAAGCTGATGGACACTGTGTGGGTTAATTTCTGGGACTGTTCTACTCAAACTAACACAACCACGCTTGTTTTCAGTGCAATTCTTATTATTTTTGTTATTGTTGTTTTTATATTTTATTTTATTTTTTACTTATTACTAAACCCCAACTAGTTTTAGAGTTTAGTGTCTTGGGGAGTTGAAACAGACTGTTGGACTACTGATTCCACGAGGACTAAGTTTCTAAGCTTTAGTTGAAAATTCGGAAATCTATCTCATTTACAAACTGCTGTATCTGTGGGGACTATAAATATGTGCACTCATATTAACTGCTAGAACATTGTAGTTTCATAAATGCTGTTCCTGCTAGGTGGTGAAATCAACTTCTTATGTACATGCATAAATATATTGCAATTGTTGGCTATCAAATTAACTCCATCCAGGGTTAAGATCCTAGTATTTATGACCTAAATTTGTAAATGTGCCGATACTATAGTTGGACAGTGCCTTAATTAGATTGATAGATTTGACAGGCCCTAATATGTATCACAGTGCTAATATATATATATATAACTTGGGCTTATGTGTAGGCACAAAATGAATATATTGTTAATCTCACATTATAATAATGCTATGTAATTTCAGCAGAGACTATAGCTAATTCCCAGAGGGGAGTCCTATTGTGCATATTTAGGTACCTGATTGTTTGGTAGATATTTTTATATGCCCCTAGGGGTACATTATTCCCTCTTTAAGAGTCACTTCTACACTATATAGCACCCAATATGACTAGGCTGCTTAGCAAGGTTAATAAGATGGCTCCATCCAACAATGTACAGACTAGAGATAACCAGATGTTACACTCGACTATAGTGGAAGGCACCCTGGTGTTGCTCTTTATGTGTTATTATGTTTATATCTGACCATATTCATGTTACTATAATAGTTTTTTTTTTCTGTTTATTTCAAGGTCCAAAAGAGACCGTGCGTTACATTAGAGCACCTAAAATAAGCCATTTAGCTTCCATGGGTCCATGAGTGGCCTGTTGAGCATAATAGAGGTGTTTTCATTTATTGACTATAAAATATAAAACTGAGGTTTCAGAAGCTCATACTATATTATTTACTTGAAATTATGTGTATTTTGCCATTTTCTTACTGTTGTATTATGTTTTATGAGAAATATGGTATTTATTTCTGCCTGTTTATTGTTATGCAAAACCTCAATAAAAAGATTAAAATAAAAAAAAATAAAAAAAAACACATTAACACATTATTTAAAGTTTTAGTTTGTGAATTTCATTTATTTTTTAAAATATACACTCATTTCAAATCTGATGACTGCAACATGTTCCAAAAACATTGGAACAGGGGCAATTTAAGACAAATAGCAATGTGACAACTTGAAATAAGAAGGTGATGTGAAATAGGTGAGGCAATTGTGTAATCATTGTATATAAGGAGCCTCCAAAAAGGCCTAGTCCTTCAAGAGCAAAGATGGGTTGAGGGTCACTAATCGGCCAACAGATGGGTCAGTGAATAATCCAACACTTTCAGAACAACATTCCCCAAAGACAAATCAGTAGGATTTTGGGAATTTCACCTTACAATGCACAATATAATTAAAAGATTCAAAGAATCCAGTCAAATCTTGGTGCATAAAGTTCAAGGCTGAAAACCACTTCTGAATGAACGTGATCTACGATCCCTCAGACGTCACTGTCTCCAAAACCTATATATAAGATGAGTCTGTAACAGACTGGCATGGGCTTGGGAATACTTTGGTAAATCTTTGTCAGTCAACACCATTTCACTGCTGCATTCACAGATGCAAGTTAAGGCTTTACTATGTAAAGCAGAAGCCATACATTAACACTGTCCAGAAGCGCCGCCTACTTCTCTGGGCTCGGTCTTATCTGTCTATTGCTGCGTGACTTACACCCTTTGCTTCATGTTCGCATTGCACCTAACTTGTAACAACAGCGCACATTTCTGTGTGCTGGTATTACAAAGTGGAGCGCAAATATCGCTTTCGCGAAAGCGATATTTTGTGCTCCACTTATAATCTGGACCATAATATTTAGCTGTGTGCTGTCTTAGGCACTTTGAAATTGTCTACCCCAAACTACCCAACCCCATCTTATATTTGTTTTAAATAGTTCTTACAACATGCATGCATCCCCTCTAAACAACCAAGAATAATCGAGTTGTTCTAAAAAATAAATATAGAGCAGAAGAATGGGAAGGTATTAACAATCACTCAAAATTTGATCCTACTCCCAATTGTAATATTTTTCGATTTAAACAAAAACGAATATCCAAATAAATGCACAAGAAATATTTAAAGAAGACAAAAAAATACTGATTAAACTTATTTGTTTGTTTCCTGTAAATTACTTTTAAAGGCTTAATACTTACCTTAAATTGCTCTAGGGAGCGTGCTAACCCGGTTAAGACTGCTGCTCCCTAAACTGTCTGTCACCTTTTAGCTGCCGGATTTAAATCAATCCGATACGATCAGGATGATTGACAGCCCCTGCTAGCGGCCGATTGCCCTTCAGTGAGCAGAGGGTGTATGGTGTCGACATTTAGCGATGTCGAGCGGACACTATTTGCAATAGCAAATTATGTTCGCTCAACATTTAATAAATCTACTCCTTGGTGCACTCGCCACCCAGGACCTGACTTTAGTACAGGTCCTAGGAGCCAAATGGCTAAGCTTCCTGTTAGCGCAGCCAGGGCTATGGCAAGAAGAGGAACAGGTTAATGTACTCTCCAGAGCGCGTTATGCTAAGTATGTAGCTACAGGTGAATTTACATTTGTTTAAAGAAAACAACATTTTCTTCCTTGCACATGTCTAATACTTATAGCCCTATGCATATCACTAAACAAAGTCAACACTATCTTAAAATAGCCAGCATTTAAAATAGTTGATATTTTAAAAGTTAACATTTTAATAATGAGATTTTATTATTAAAAATACATTTTACTTAATGGCAGCATTTCAAATGCACTTTGCTTCATTATGGTCATGCAAATTAAAAGTTAAAGTTCAGTCATACGCCTCCCCTACTCCAAACAACAGTTCTTACCTGCATAGTGTACTGAACAAAATGTTTTTTTATCTCAGGAATCTTACGTCTTACATGCAAATATTGTTTTGTATTTGTCTGCTGCTGGCGTGCTCATGTTCCCTGGTCACTTATTGCTTAAGTCACACAATAAGATAAATGTAAATAGCAGTTAAAAAAACTGTGATTCATTTCTCAAACAACAGTTACGGCTAGATTACGAGTTTTGCGTTAGGCTTAAAAAGCGGTGTTGGCCGGTTCCAACGCTGCTTTTTAACGCCCGCTGATATTACAAGTCTTGCAGGTACAGGTGTACCGCTCACTTTTTTGTCCAGACTTGGACATACCGCAAATCCACTTAGTCTATTGTGTATCCTATTTTTTCAATGGGACTTGCACAACGCCGGTATTACGAGTCTGCCAAAAAGTGAGCGGTACACCCTCTCCTGTCAAGACTGGTACCGCATTTTAAAGTCAGTAGTTAAGAGTTTTACACTACAACGCCGTGGCATAAAACTCTTAACTAAAGTGCTAAAAAGTACACTAACACCCATAAACTACCTATTAACCCCTAAACCGAGCCCCCCCCCACATCGCAAACACTAAAATATACTTTTTAACCCCTAATCTGCCGAACCGGACATCGCCTCCACTATAATAAATCTATTAACCCCTAAACCGCCACACTCCCGCCTCACAAACATTAGTTAAATATTATTAACCCCTAATCTGCCGTCCCTAACATCGCCAACACCTACCTACATTTATTAACCTCTAATCTGCCATCCCCAATGTCGCTGCCACTATACTAAAGTTATTAACCCCTAAATCTAAGTCTAACCCTAACACCCCCTAACTTAAATATAATTTAAATAAATCTAAATAAAATTCATATCATTAACTAAACAATTCCTTTTTAAAACTAAATACTTACCTATAAAATAAACCCTAAGCTAGCTACAATATAACTAATAGTTACATTGTAGCTAGCTTAGGGTTTATTTTTATTTTACAGGCAAGTTTGTATTTATTTTAACTAGGTAGAATAGTTATTAAATAGTTATTAACTATTTTATAACTACCTAGCTAAAATAAAGACAAAAGTACCTGTAAAATAAAACCTAACCTAAGTTACAATTACACCTAACACTACACTATAATTAAATAAATTAACTAATTTAACCAAAATTAAATACAATTAAATAAAATCTAAAGTACAAAAAAACCCCACTAAATTACAGAAAATAATAAACAACAAATTACAAGATTTTTAAACTAATTACACCTAATCTAATCCCCCAAACAAAATAACCCCCCCCAATAAAAAAGCCCTACCCTACACTAAATTACAAATAGCCCTTAAAAGGGCCTTTTGCTGGGCATTGCCCCAAAGTAATCAGCTCTTTTACCTGTAAAAAAAATTACAAATCCCCCCCAACATTAAAACCCACCACCCACACAACCAACCCTACTCTAAAACCCACCCAATAACACTAACCCCTTGAAGATCACCTTACCGGGAGAAGTCTTCATCCAACTGGGCCGAAGTCCTCAACGAAGCCGGGAGAAGTCTTCATCCATGCCGAGTGAAGTGGTCCTCCAGACAGACAGAAGTCTTCATCCAGACGGCATCTTCTATCTTCATCCATCCGGCGTGGAGCGGGTCCATCTTCAAGACATCTGACGCAGAGCATCCTCTTCATTCGACGGCTAACACAGAATGAAGGTACCTTTAAGTGACATCATCCAAGATGGCGTCCCTTCAATTCCAATTGGCTGATAGAATTCTATAAGCCAATCGGAATTAAGGTAGAAAAAAATCCTATTGGCTGATGCAATCAGCCAATAGGATTGATGTTCAATCCTATTGGCTGAACCAATCAGCCAATAGAATGCAAGCTCAATCCTATTGGCTGATTGGATCAGCCAATAGGATTGAACTTCAATCCTATTGGCTGATTGCATCAGCCAATAGGATTTTTTCTACCTTAATTCCGATTGGCTGATAGAATTCTATCAGCCAATCGGAATTGAAGGGACGCCATCTTGGATGACATCACTTAAAGGTACGTAGTGAAAAAGGGTGTGTGTACAAGCGCTAAGGTAATCCCCAAGCTGTATCCAAACAGAGATCCTAACCAACCTCCAAAAAATATGCACAAGTAGTAAGAAGTGAATAAAGCGCCAACAAGAGGCCAAGGGATAAATATACTCACAGAGAGATAAAAGAAGATTATTTAATGAACCATGTTAAAAAGCATCAGTAATAAAAGACTATATATAAAAAATGTAAAAAGCACATATAAATAAAATTACAAATACAGGAATATCTTGCAGAAGTGGCTCAAAGGGCCAAAGCTGATAATTACAATAAAAACAGAGGTAATAACAGGTGATCAGTGTGAGTGGTACACCAGAATAAGAGTGTATACTAATAAAACAGAATTAGCCTAAGTACAACTGTAGCAAGTGCATCATGCAAAAAACTAATAAACAATAATACAAACAATAGTGTTCAAAATTAGTGTTACAAAAATAGTGTTCCAAAAAATAGAAAAATGCACTGCAGTGCAAAAAAAGGGGGGTAGCAAAATAATTGTATAGATACAATCAAATAGTGAGTGAGTGCAAATGGATATAAAAATGCTAGCTACTTAATCCAGTGAGGTTAAGATATAATTAAATAAAATACACAATATGCAATAACATAAGAAATAAAATACACAATATGCAATAACATAAAAAAAAATATATATATATATAAAATATAATCCAAAAAGTGTTCAAAAAGTTGATCAACAAATGATAGTGAAGAACAAAAATAAGTCAATCAAAACTAAAAAATGAAAAAAATGGGTGATGAAAAGCAAGGTGAAAGTGAGGAAATTGATTCCTTCCAATGTTAGTTACTTTAACAGATCCAAATTCCTGAGTGTGGTTGCTGAAGTAGCTGATTGGATCCTAGCACCTGTCAGCTGCTCCTATGGTATCCTAAAAAGTGTCCCTGTAAAAAAAGAAATTCACAACATAGTGTATCCAATATGAGAATGAAGTAAAGATTAAAGTAATGCTTACCAATATGTCAACGCGTTTCTGCCCTCAAAAAAGGGCCTTTCTCAAGACTAGAATATTGGTAATGGCAGCTAGCTTTATATACAGTTTAGAAGTAGCCTATATGGTAGTTTAATTGATTAATTGTATTGTTTGGGCGCCAAATCCCTCCACTTCCTGTGTAACATCTAAAAGATTCCCTTATAAAGTGTAGCATCACTTCCTGTGTAACATCTAAAAGATTCCCCTCCACTTCCTGTGTAACATCTAAAAGATTCCCCCATAAAGTGTAGCATCACTTCCTGTGTAACATCTAAAAGATTCCCCTCCACTTCCTATGTAATATCTAAAAGATTCCCCCATAAAGTGTAGTATCACTTCCTGTGTAACATCTAAAAGATTCCCCTCCACTTCCTGTGTAACATCTAAAAGATTCCCCCATAAAGTGTAGCATCACTTCCTGTGTAACATCTAAAAGATTCCCCCATATGGCAAACCGGAAGTATATAAATTTTCCCGGATTAATTTTATACATATCTAAATATATAGGTCATTCAAAAGGCATGTATATGGCCTTAGATTTATCCAGTTGTTTCTTTCTCAATTGCCGGTATCTTTGTTTTGGCTTACCAGTTTCAAGCCCAATATCGGAGCTACCTGGTAGTGACGTAACCGTTGACGTCACTTCCGGTCCGGCGATATTACATAGACAAGCCGCTAGCAACATTAGCATGCTGTACAATGCTAATATATGCGGCTGTCAGTTACGCCTCCCATCTAGTATATTAAATCCTTAGAGAGCCCTGGGGATAAAGATGTCAGAACAATGCCCACCAATGTGTCAATAAAGGGGATAAGTGTCAAGGCACTATTGGCCCCCAAACGTTATAACGATAGATAAAGGCTATGTAATCACAAACATTGAGATTTACAAAAAACTAACACATATTTTATGTCAGTGGGACAAAGGAAACAATAAAAACAATAACGGCAAGTATTTTTGGAAATGAAATAACGGTTTTGTTATCTATTTCTCTTAAGTCCAAAGGGGTCAGATAATATTTTCTTTCTATAGCCATATTTTATATATCCATCATTATACTAGTAGATGGATTGAATGATCTCAAATATTATAATATGTGTTAACATATTGTCAAAGTGTGTTTAAGATACACTGGTAGTGGATTAAGTGATCTTAAATATTATAATATGTGTTAACATATTGTTAAAATATTTTGAGATATGTTTGACATTTCATAAAGAGAAGAGAAGTTGTATATACTTTTATGGATCCTTCAATGTCATTGAGCCATGCTCAGATGGTAAGATATCACATATTTATAAGAAATAAAGTTATTTTAATTTATTTTATAAAAGATCAGAATCATAGTGAGAGGAGGAAGAAATTAACCTGTGATGAATTATTTACAGAGGGCAAACTGCTTAGTTATTAAAAAAAGTCCTAGAATGTATATATATATATATATATATATATATATATATATATATATATATATATATATATATACATATATATATATATATATATATATATATCGTTTGCTCCAAAATTTGAGCATAGAGAATACAAAGTCCCAATAGAAACAATTTGGACTTAGTTGTCCATCTATCTGATATGTATAATTAGTTATATGAATATAAAGATATAGATAAAACCAGGACATGGTATCTCATATTTAGCGAGAAATAAAAGGGTTATGTACCTGATTCTGGTCGCATAAATGTATTAGATTACAACGCCATCTTAGTAATTGAATAAGGAAACTAGTGATAGCTGGACAAGTCCAGTGTATAAATTTCTATGTCAGAGAAAGAAACATACAAGTGTATGCTCATGAATGTAATTAAGGGTATATATATATAAAAGGGTATATAAATAGGAAACAGTCTACATTTGCTGATTAATAGTTGAGAACTAGAACAATAGAGGAAAATAGAGGAAAAAGCCTTCTTCTTATGTTAATAGGATAACTGTATAGATGTCCACACTAATTGCTTTGAAGATTGAATCTGCAAAACCTACTTTTAAATCATTCTAACCCACAATTATATAGTATTGTGGAGCTTAGATTTTAATGGTGATCAGAAGATCAAACAGAAGATGGTAAACAAATATGTGGTAGGGTGAAGGGTAACCTTAAGCAGACAAAAATTGATACACAATTAATGAGTAAAAATGGATGAACTTCTATATATTTGGGTGGAGGGCTACAATGCCTATATAATGAGACTTTGGATTGGATATATACGATACCGGACCTTCTATAAATTTAGGTCTTTATAAAGGCTAAATTGTGTAATAACCCAGAAGCTTTAAAACAGCGGGTTTATAGAATTCTAAATGATACAGCACTATCTTATAAGTCTAGCTTGTGTCTTTATATAGACTAGTTTTTCAATAGCCCAGATGATTCAAAGGTCTTTTTGTTTTTTTAAAAAGTCTTTGGAGAGGAATTTTATACTGTCCTATGAGGACATTGGCAGATACATATCATAAATTGAAGAGGTAGGTAAGATCCTCCCTATTATTCAGACCTTTCGGGTGTAAGCAGTCTAATAAGAAGATCCATTTGGATTCTGCTTTTAAGAGGCTCTTTTCAAAATTACCCCCTCTCCAGTTCTTCGCAACTTTTTGTATACCTATAAATTTCATGTCTTGTATTCTACCATTGTGCTTCGTGGCAAAATGTTTATAAAGTGTTGTTTCTTTATTTTGTTTTTCGATCAACAGTATGTGCTCTCTTAGCCTATCTCTGAGGCTTCTAGAGGTTTGGCCGATGTATTGGAGCCCACATGAGCATTCCATAAGGTAGATTATCCCCGTATTTTGACATCTAATCAGATCTTTGATAGTAAATTCTTCTCCAGTCTGATTGGACTTGAATTTTTTAGTCTTTACCCCTCTTCTGCATGCTTTGCAGGTGGGGCATGGAAAAAATCCCTTTACTGGTCTCCCCATTGCATCATGTGTATTGGTCTTCTTCTTCTTGGGTAGACTTGGTGCTAATCTATTTTTGAGATTTCCTGTCTTTCTATAAACGAATTTTGGCTGGTTGGGGAGTTTATCTCCAATAATGTCGTCATTTTTTAGAAGGTGCCAGTGTCTTTTAAAGATATTTTCAATGATGTATCGATTGCTGCTGTATTCTGTTATTAATGGTACATTTATAGCATCCTCTGTCTCATATTGCTTATGATCTTTGTATTTGTTTAGCTCTTTCCTCTCCACCTGTCGTACTTCTTCTATTTTTTGGTCTAGATGTTCCTCCTTATAACCTCTTTCCACAAATTTCTCTTTTAGTCGTCTCACTTGTTTTTCCCAGGTTTCGATATTTGAACAATTCTTTCGGACCCTTAGGAATTGGCTCTTTGGGATATTTTCTTTCCATTTCTCATGGTGGCAGCTCTCATAGTGTATATAGCTGTTACTGTCAACCGATTTGAAGTACGTAGATGTTACCCATTTTCCGTTTAGAGCTTCTATTTTTAGATCCAAGAAAACGATTTCCTTAAAGTTCCAGTTGTAGGTGAACTTCAAATTCTGAAGGTTTTGATTCATGACCTCAATTGTGTACAAGAGATCTTCTGTTGAGCCCTTCCAGACTATTAGGACATCATCAATATATCTGCGGTATAGGACCAGGTCCGCGCTCACTGGGCATGAATCCCAGAAGATGCTCTCCCATCTTCCCATGTACAAATTAGCATAGCTGGGCGCGAACCTGGTCCCCATAGCTGTCCCGCAAATTTGTTGGTAGTACATCCCCTCATTGTTAAAATAGTTGTGTGTAAGAATGTACTGGATGCTATCCAATATGAATTCTTCTATCTTCATCCATCCGGCGTGGAGCGGGTCCATCTTCAAGACATCTGACGCAGAGCATCCTCTTCATTCGACGGCTAACACAGAATGAAGGTACCTTTAAGTGACGTCATCCAAGATGGCGTCCCTTCAATTCCAATTGGCTGATAGAATTCTATAAGCCAATCGGAATTAAGGTAGAAAAAAATCCTATTGGCTGATGCAATCAGCCAATAGGATTGAAGTTCAATCCTATTGGCTGAACCAATCAGCCAATAGAATGCAAGCTCAATCCTATTGGCTGATTGGATCAGCCAATAGGATTGAACTTCAATCCTATTGGCTGATTGCATCAGCCAATAGGATTTTTTCTACCTTAATTCCGATTGGCTGATAGAATTCTATCAGCCAATCGGAATTGAAGGGACGCCATCTTGGATGACATCACTTAAAGGTACCTTCATTCTGTGCTAGCCGTCAATTGAAGAGGATGCTCCGTGTCGGATGTCTTGAAGATGGACCCGCTCCGCGCTGGATGGATGAAGAAAGATAGAAGATGCCATCTGGATGAAGACTTCTGCCTGTCTGGAGGACCACTTCGCCCGGCTTGGATGAAGACTTCTCCCAGCTTTGTTGAGGACTTCGGCCCGGTTGGATGAACACTTCTCCCGGTAAGGTGATCTTCAAGGGGTTAGTATTAGGTTTTTTTAAGGGGGTATTGGGTGGGTTTTAGAGTAGGGTTGGCTGTGTGGGTGGTGGGTTTTAATGTTGGGGGGGATTTGTATTTTTTTTTTACAGGTAAAAGAGCTAATTACTTTGGGGCAATGTCCCGCAAAAGGCCCTTTTAAGGGCTATTTGTAATTTAGTGTAGGGTAGGGCTTTTTTTTATTTTGGGGGGCTTTTTTATTTTGTTAGGCGGATTAGATTAGGTGTAATTAGTTTAAAAATCTTCTAATTTGTTTATTATTTTATGTAATTTAGTGTTTTGTTTTTTTTGTACTTTAGATATTTTTATTTAATTGTATTTAATTATATTTAATTTAGGGAATTAATTTAATTATAGTGTAGTGTTAGGTGTAATTGTAACTTAGGTTAGGTTTTATTTTACAGGTAACTTTGTATTTATTTTAGCTAGGTAGTTATTAAATAGTTAATAACTATTTAATAACTATTGTACCTAGTTAAAATAAATACAAACTTGCCTGTAAAATAAAAATAAACCCTAAGATAGCTACAATTTAACTATTCGTTATATTGTAGCTATCTTAGGGTTTATTTTACAGGTAAGTATTTAGTTTTAAATAGGAATAATTTAGTTAATTATAGTAATTTTATTTAGATTTCTTTTAATTATATTTAAGTTAAGGGGTGTTAGGTTTAGGGTTAGACTTAGGTTTAGGGGTTAATAACTTTAATATAGTGGCGGCGACATTGGGGGCGGCAGATTAGGGGTTAATAAATGTAGGTAGGTGGCGTCGATGTTAGGGCCGGCAGATTAGGGGTTAATAATATTTAACTAATGTTTGCGAGGCAGGAGTGCGGCGATTTGAGGGGTTAATATGTTTATTATAGTGGCAGCGACGTTGGGGGCAGCAGATTAGGGGTTAATAAATGTAGGTAGGTGGCGGCGACATAGGGGGCAGCAGATTAGGGGTTAATAAATATAATGTAGGTGTCCACGATGTTGGGGGCAGCAGATTAGGAGTTCATAATTATAATGTAGTTGGCGGTGATGTCGGGGGCAGCAGATTAGGGGTTAATAAGTGTAAGATTAGGGGTGTTTAGACTCGGGGTTCATGTTAGGGTGTTAGGTGTAGACATAAAATGTATTTCACCATAGGAATCAAAGGGGCTGCGTTAAGGAGCTTTACGCTGCTTTTTGGCAGGTGTTAGACTTTTTTTCAGCTCTCCCCGTTGATTCCTATAGGGAAATCGTGCACGAGCACATTACACCAGCTCACCGCTAATGTAAGCAGGGCTGGTATTTGAGTACGGTAAGGAGCAAAATTTTGCTCAACGCTCACTTCTTGTCTGGGTTGTAAAAACCCGTAATACCAGCGCTGTCTGTAAGTGAGCGGTGAGCATAAACTGCTCGTTAGCAGCACACAGCTCAAAACGAAAAACTCGTAATCTATCCGTTAGAAAATTACAGATGTAATTACTGTCCCTTAGACTTTTATCATAAATCAATAGTCTCAGTTAAAAGGATATTAAACAGTGCTCATTTTAGTTTTAATTTATTTATATATATACAGTATATATATATATATATATATATATATATATATATATATATATATATATATATATATATACACATATATATAAATATAGAAACAGACCACACTCTCAGACTGGACAGGGTACACATCCTGTGAACTTATGAACACAACACAAATAAAACCTGACACTCACTTGTATTTAAAAGCAAAAATGGGAGAGTCAGCTGCTTTAGCTGTCTTATTATTATGTTATTATTATTATGTTCACTCTCTTATACCAAGGCAATGAATTGCTTAAAGGGACAACTTTTCTTTCATACAGGTGATGAGAGTCCACAATCCATTACTCTTGGGAATAACTCTTCTATAACACTAGGAGGAGGCAAGGATTCACTAACCCCAAAAGCCCATTAAAACCCTCCCTCCTCACACATACCTCAGTCTTTCCTTTGCCTCCGCTGGAGGTGGTTGAAGAATGAAGATATGTATATAAAATTTCAGTTCTGAGATCATTCAGTTCTTTCTCATTACAGCTAATATTGCTTAAAAAGTTAAATTAGGGGGCGGAGCCGGAACACCGTCTAAGATGGCTGTATCCTTCTGAAGCTCCTGCTGGTGGCATGCCGTGAGGCCTATTAAACAATATACAGATCACCTGAAACGGCTTAGAAGAGGTGGTATAAAGCTCCGGACAAGCAGCCCTGCAGATTGGACTCTTTATATATCTGCTTCGGAGGAGTAGAGCATAGCGTCGAGTGCGGCCTATACACGGAGGCTCCCAGTATCATGGCGGAATCCGGATGATCTAAGGGAAAGGAAAGTGCTCAGAGACTTTATTTAGGGTAAGCCCAAAGATCGCTGTAGCGATATTACTAATCCACTCGATGATACACAGCCGCAAATGCAGGGATTATACATGCTGTGATAATGGGCATATTATAGTAAGGGCCCACGTGGATGCTGACATGTTTTAGAACGCAGATGGCTGATCTGCTAGGGCTGTAACGGAAGACATTGCTATTCATTGCCCATGTAAATACCTGCGACTGTCAATTTATAATATCTGATATACATTGAGCAAATAACAGGAGGAACAAAATAAAAGATCAGGGGAATGTAGTAGATAGACATTCTTATTAAATATTACATCCAACTCTTTATTAATGAGAGAAAGCAGGCCATGTTCAGCATCTAGCATATAAACAGAAGCAATCAGAGAGATTACCACAGATAGCTGCATCAATGACTTCTAGAAGAATGTCTAAACAAGATAAACCCACTAAAACAGTCCAAGTCTCCACTTTTTTCAAAACAGCAGATAAAACAAAATCTAATGATGGCGCCCCAGAAACTACAACTTATAATCCACAGGATAACAGTAGCTTGGTTCTTCAGACCCCTGATGGTGACTTAGATCATATTGAAGGAGAGCCAGTAACACTAAAAGCAATTGAATCACTTATTAATCAGGTGAAACTGTGTATAAAAGAGGAATGTGAAAATCTTAAAAAGGATCTTAATGATCTGGACATGAGAGTGGAAACATTGGAAGGAGATAGAGAGGAGATGACCTCTGATTTTTTTATCAATACATAACAAAGTGCGCACTCAACAAAGGCATATTCTTGAACTTGAGTCTAAACTAGACGATATAGAGAACAGAACGAGGCGCAATAATATTCGTATAAAGGGAATACCTGAGAAATGGGCCTGCATTTACGCAATTATTTGGATGGAATGTTCAGGTCATTATTGGGAGAGGAACACTCAAACACATCTTCTATTCTAATAGAAAGAGCTCATCGCTCCCTCAAACCGAGACCCACAGGTGACAGCCCACCCAGAGACATCGTTATCTGCTTCACAAGATATCAAGAAAAAGATCTGATCCTGCAGAAAGCTTGCCAACAACCCTCCTTTCAATATATGGGTGCATCTGTCAAATTCTTTGCTGACCTCTCAATTCGCACACTACAAATGAGACGTGAATTCAATCCACTAACTGTACATCTACGTAATCTTAACATACCCTACAGATGGGGGTTCCCTGTGCAAGTTCAAGTAGTGAAAAATGGTAGAAGATATGACTGCATCCACCCTACAGACTGTATCTCGTTCTGCAACAATTTGGGCATTAATCTTCCCAACGCAGCCAGATCAGAAAACTCAACACTGTCACGACAGATAAACAAATCACTGCAACCCTCCAACTCTCAATCCTGGAGTGACATTGCTAAATCACCACCCAGCAAGAAACATCAATCTCAAGAAATACAACCTTCATCTCGAATTACTTGAAGATATGTTCTCCACTGGACAATCAAAGTTATAGACATATAGCATACTTGGTCTACACATTGTGGTCAAAAAACAGCAAGGCCTTAGCAGGGCATTTTCTGCCTCTTTGCAAAAGGATACAAATCTTCACAGGCTCACCAGGATTATAATATTGGACTTCCACTGGTTCCTGGGCACACAAAACCTACTTCAAAGGTATTTGAGTTGTGGTCATTTAAGCTTTATTGACTTACAGGACAGGTAATGGCGCATATCTATTTTATGGTTGAGACTATAAATGGTAAATCCCTACAAGGGGATCAGTCCTGAGGCCAATTCTTATTATATAGTTTAATCCAAGTTATTTATCCATACCTGCTAGTTATAAATACTAGGTTGTGCAAACTGTTGGTTATTTCAGGTTATTAACTAGTACAACCTCCTTGCTAGGCTTTACAGGTCAGAAATCAACATGATTTGTGGGACTGATATTATGAACATTATCCAAGAAGAGGAGTACTAAAATATTATGTTTCAGTTTTAATGCTTTGATGTTACCATGTCAGAACCTGATACCCCAGTAATAGCATAATCTTGATTAGTAACTAGTAATGTGTGAAGACATTAGAACTCATGCTTATTATATACATACTGGTTATTATATATGTCTGGGAATGTGTTGATTTGTTAATTTAACGATGGTTTATAGTTTAGTTGTTCCATATCAAACTCTGTTCCTTTAATATCACTTATATACTTATAGAAGTACATTGTTCCATATTAGTATAGAATGTTTATAAGACCTAAGCCTTACGATATAACTGATGTGTGAATATAGCTTTATTCTAAAACATTATTTACCTCATATATTATGGATACACTATATATATACCTAATTTACATTCTTAGGACTAAAACCCTAGACTTAGAATACCCCTCACTTTTTTATATAATATAAATATTTACCTTGCAACCGCCGGGTAATACAGAGAAAGCCTCCTTAGGCCACCCCTGGACCCCTTACCGTACCTTCCTCAAACCCGTTAACCATTGTATTTTCTTTTTTACTTACTAATCCTTATATCCTTCACACCCTACTGCTTGCATACTCTCCCAGTCCCTCCATTTTTGTCTTGCCAAGATTTATACTAGCGAGAATCCCTTAGAAGACTACTGTCTTTATTGTAGGGACTATTTAGAGACTAATCTAGTACTACATGACTCAAAAAAATACTTCCAACAACCTTGTTATAGTGACTCAGAATGTGAAGGGTTTCCTCTCAGCTCAAAAGCGATCAATAGCACTACATAACTTCTATAAGAAACAGTTAGATATAGTCTTTATTCAGGAGACTCATTTTTAGGAAAAAGCATGAACCACACTTCTCCACCCTATACTATGATAACATTTTCACAAGCTCTAATACCACCAAGAAAAATGGAGTTTGTATCCTTTTCAAAAAGAATATCTCCTTTGACTTATTATACAAGAGTGATGATGCAGAAAGCAGATACCTGCTTTTGGTGGGGCTCTGTTTTGGTAGACCTATTACCCTATTAAATATATACATACCAAACAAACCTAGCCCCTCCTTTTTTAAAAAGGTGATGGCACTTTTGTTAGAACATGCAAAAGGACCAATATTTATAGCAGGAGATTTGAACTTTCCTCTTAATCCTTTGTTAGACACTTCCTCTGGAAGATCATATCTCTCATACAAAACTATTAAAGCCAATTGTCAGGCACTTCAAACTATCCCCACATTTGACACATGGAGATTTACACATGATTGTATCAAAGACTACAGCTTTTTTTCTCACCCACAAAAAACTTACACCAGACTAGATTACATACTGACTGACCAATCTTCTCTTCAACTACTCATTGACTCAAACATTTCCCAAACCCCATGGTCAGATCATGTGATGGTCCTTAGTTCCTTTGCGTGGCCTCAAAAGCCTGGAGTTCGTAATTCTTGGAAACTTAAAGATACGATCTTTACAGACCCCATTATACTCAAAAAGATTACAGATGAAACAACCTTATTTTTTGATATCAATGACCCTAAAAATACTTCCCAGATCACTAATTGGGAAACCTATAAGTGCTTCATTAGAGGTGAGATCATTAAACAAACCATACAACATCATAAACAAATAAAACAATTATACTCTACTCTGGTCGATAATTTAAAAAAACATGAGGAAGAACATAAGAGAGACTCTAAGTCGTTAGATCTCATGCAAAAAGTTAGACAAGCAAGAGAAGACTTGAATCAACATCTCACAAAAAATGCACACAGACGGGCTCTGGCCTTAAATGCTAAATTATTTGCGGAAAAAGATAAGGCGGGTAAATTAATGACTAGATCCCTTAAAAAGAAAATGTTTAAGTCATTTATTAGATCAATACAATCCACAGATAAACGTAGCTACCATAATAGTTCAGACATAGCAAACACCTTTTCAAATTATTACAGTAGACTATACAATTTAGAGGTAAATAGCAACATGTTGCGAAACCGAAACATAGAACAATACTTATCTCAAATATCATTGTCATCCCTGACAGACACGGACAAAAACAATTTAGCATCTCCCATTTCGAGATCTGAAGTACAAAATGCCATCAAACAAATAACTCCAGGGAAAGCCCCTGGTCCAGATGGCTTTACCCCCAAATTTTATAAACTTATGATGCCCCATATTGATATACATCTGCTATCACTATATAATTCCATTGACAAAACTACCACCTTTTCGAAACAAATATTAGAAGCTAATATAATGGTCATACCAAAGCCAGGTAAAGATCCCACTCGTAACGAAAATTATCTACCAATTTCCATTCTAAATGTTGACTTGAAGTTATATTCCAAGATTTTAGCAAACAGACTTAAACCCTATCTACCTAATTTGATTAATTATGACCAATTTGGATTCATTCCCAACCATGAGGCCAAAGAAAATACTACTAGGCTCCTTAAAATCATACACCATACCTCATATCGGAAATTACCTCTCACCCTATTGTCAACAGATGCTGAGAAAGCTTTGGATAGGGTGAGTTGGGAATTCCTGTGGCTGACATTATTTAAATTCAGCATCCCACAAACATTCATTGACAAAATTATGGCAATATATGTTTACCCAAGCGCTAAAGTGATAGTTAATAATACATTTTCACGTCCCTTTACTATCACCAACGGAACACGCCAAGGTTGCCCCTTATCTCCTTTATTGTTTGCACTTTCAGTAGAGGTCTTAGCTACAAAAGTCAGAGATATCCAGGAGATTATGGGGATACAAATGGGGCCATACAATAACAAGTGTCTTTTATTTGCTGACAATATTCTTTTCACCATGGACAACCCTAGAGTTTCCAGCACTAACCAAAATACTAGAAGAATACAAAATACACTCCAATTTTTCCATTACCATGGATAAGTCGATGATTATGACATCCCATACAACCTTGGAAGAGAAACAGTTTATTATTAAACAGACTCCACAGTATCAGAAATAGTTAAGACTAATTTCCAAAAATTAAAACAACAGATTGATGTAGAGCTCAACACATGGCATAGGTCGGGACATCTTTCATGGCTAGGATGGGTCAATGCAGTCAAAATGACCATTCTCCTTAAAATTCTATATCTGATGCAAACACTGACTCTTGTACCATCTATATAATATATAACCAATTTACAAAATAGTATAAGCAAATTTATATGGTCCTTCTCAAAACCTAGAGTCCCCAGACATACGCTTTATTTACCTAAGGAATTGGGAGGTCTAGGAGTACCAAATATTTTTAATTATTATATCGCAATACATCTCCCGCATAGTGTCATGGAATAAAATACATAGGCCAAAAATTTGGGTTGGAATAGACAACTACACTATTACCCAGGTCACGATTAGTGATCTTTGTTGGCTACCAAACAAATACCGACCTTGTACCCCACTCTCTAATCCACTAATAGGAGAAACCTTAAGAATTTGGGATAAAATATTAGCCAAAAATAATAGAATCTCAACCACCTATTCTCCACTCTTGCCACTTCTAAACAAGTATATATTTCCAGGATTATATTCTAAAAATCCAACTGATACACACAACATAACCACCTGAGTTCCAATTTGTTCCATACTGAGAGATGGTCAAATTAAAACAATGATGGAAGTAAAAGATGAAATTGGAGCACCCTTAGATACCTGGTTCTCATACTTTCAGGTCAGACACTTTCTATTAAATCATCCATACACCTAGGACCTTGGAAGGCCATGTACTCCCTTTGAGAGAATATGTCTACTCCCAGAAACTCCAAAACACCTGATATCATTAATATATAAGATGTTATTGGAGTCCGATTCACAAAAACCTTCAACCTTTCGCTCATTCTGGGAAAAGGAATTGAATCTCCAGATTAGTGAGCCATCCTGGAAATATTATTTTAAAATTATCAAAAAGTCATCTATATCTACCAGTATAGTGGAGACTAATTATAAACTACTTACCAGGTGGTATTTGACTCCAGTACGTCTACACAGAATTTATCCCACCGCCTCTCCTTTGTGCTGGAGGAGATGCGGGAACCATGGTACTTTGTCACATATTTGGTGGGACTGTCCTGTAATTAAACCCTTTTGGGTTCAGGTTGAAGCCTATATCAATCTAAAACTTAATCAAACCATAGCTCTTGATCCACAAATGGTCATGCTTCACAGAGTCCCACACTTACATTGTCAATATAAAACTGGACTGTTCCAATTAATGTTAAACAGTGCCAAGAGACTTATACCACACTTGTGGAAGAAGCCTCAAAGCCCTACTATACAACAATGGTTAGACAAAATCAAACATGTTATGGACTTAGAAGAAATGTATTTCAGTTTCAATAACAAATAAGAATATTTTACAAATATGCTTTTTATATGGAATCAACACACACATTAACTTTATTAAGTTGAGTTTTATGAACAAATGCTGAGTACTCAATATAAGGAGGTTAGTTTATCCCTTACATATACTTACCCCAACCCTTGACAGACTTCCTTGCCAATCCCTACTGCTTTCCTACCCCTCCCTTTTCCCCCTATTGACATAATCCAGAAATGGACATCAGTTATAACTAGTTATTTATTATTAAAGTAATATATAAGTTAAAAGTTATTTTTGATGATATTGTGAAAAGACTTGATTTGAAGAATTCTGTACTATTCTTAATGTGATGGTTCAACTGTCTGATTTATTGTAAATGGAATTCTTTTGGATCAATAAAAAATATTTACACAAAAAAAAAGTTACAATAATAGACAGGTTTCTTTTTCTAGTCTGTTTCAGATCTGGAAGCTATGGGAGTGATTGTACCAGTTTGTTTGCCGGAACAGAGGATGGGATTGTATTCAAATATTTTCATTGTTCCAAACAAGGAAGATACTTTCAGACCAGTCCTGGATTTGAAAGCTCTGAACAAGTTTGTAAGGATTACATCTTTCAAGATGAAAACTATTCCGACTATTCTGCCTTTTGTTCAGCAAGGTCCACAATAGATTTAAGGATGCTTACCTTCTTGGTTCAATTCAGAGGGAATATTGCCAGTTTCCGAGATTTTCCTTTCTGGACAAGCATTTTCAGTTTGTTATTCTACCATTTGGTCTGGCTACATCACCAAGAATATTCACAAAGTTTCTGGGTGCCCTTTTGTTTGTGATCAGGATTCAGGCAATTGTAGTGTTTCCATACCTGGCCGATATCTTGGTTCAAGCTCAGTCTTTTCCTTTAGCAGAATCTCACACCAATTGATTCTTGTTATTTCTTCAATACCATGCATTTCAATCAAGTGACAGCCAACAGACAATCACAGATTTATATACATATACAATGTAAACTATAGCACATGCTCGATGGGTGCTGGTACCTCAAAAAGTGTGCATATAAAAAGATTGATCACAATTTGAATTGGATATTTTTTAATTGTATGTTCTATTCAAATCATTAAAGTTTAATTTTGACGTTAGTGTTCCTAAAAAGAGATGCAAACATTGATCCCCAGGACATCTGTTCTTTATAAGAACTGCTTCACCCTAACAAAAGACAAAACAAACAAGAAACTAATCAACATTCTGCTGCTAGTTGTATGTTTATTTTAAAATTAAAGTTTGTTTTGTTTAATTATTTGCTTTCAACCCCCTTAATCCTTCACTTTTGTAGCAGACAATATATGTCTGCAATACTATTAGACTTTTAAAAAGAGAAAGCCACGCTCTATAAAATATAACTCAACTTTATTAAAGGAACAGTAAACACAGCAGATTTGCATAATCAACAAATGCAAGATAACAAGACAATACATTAGCATTTACTCTGAATTTCAAATGAGTAGTAGATTCTTTTCTAACACATTTCAAAGTTATGTATATTTCCACTCCCCTTGTACCATGTGATAGCAATCAGCCAATCCCAAATGTATATATGTATAGTCTGAGTTCTTGCACATGCTCAGTAGGAGCTGGTGACTAAAAAAAAGTGTAAATATAAAAGACTGTGAACATTTTTTTTAATGGAAGTAAATTGGAAAGTTGTTTAAAATGACATGCTGTATCTGAATCATGAAAATGTAATAAAACCTGAGTGTCCCTTTAAAGCATTTAAAAAAGGATAACAAAGCCACCCTTGAAAAAGACTGTAGAATGCGCAGCACAGATGACTTACACATTTCGGCAGGTTGCCATAGTCATAGCCTGCTGTGTGCAAACTCTGTATGCCTTAAAAAGAAATTTAAGAATACCTGATTGGTTAATTGATTGCGCATCACAGTCCTAACTCCTGAATGAAAATTAACGGAAAGATTGCAGAGACAGTTTCTTTAGTATCCTATGCTGATTTATGTTACAAATTCAAATAAGATAATGTTCTATACATCTGAATACTTCAATATGAGCTGCTTTCAAACACATTCACGTTATTACATTCACATCTATGAGTGTGTAAGGCTATCAGCCTAAGTACACTGAACCAGATATACTGTATACACTTCCTAAAATTAAAACAGCATCATATGAGGACGTAATTCCACACTACAGCCTAGTCCCATATATCCACTAAAAAAGGTTCAATATTGTGTCCAATTTTGGGACCAAGTTAATAAACATAATAGACAGTAGAAATGGTACCAACATCCTAAACAATATAATTTCATGTGACAACCCTAAAATATGACCTATATATATTCATCCACTCACTATGTGAGAAACCCATTAAAAATTATTCCACCAAGGTGGGAAGGGTAAACCAAACGGTTATCCAATACATCCCACAAAAAAGGGGGGGTTGTGGACAAGTATCTACAGATCAATTTCATGTATGCATTCACTAGTGCCAACATTATACTTTAAAAAAGAAAAAAATGTAAATATGAAATGGAAAATGTGTGCATATATGCATATAAACACATACATATATACTCCTAAACATTACTCCCAAAAGTTCATGATGTCATATCTGGAGTTGAGACCATCTGGAAACCTTTTTCTCAATTTAAAAATCCAGAAGATCTCTCTTTTGGCTAGGAGCTTATCAACATCTCCTCCCCTCCTAGGTATTTTGACCTTCTCAATTGCACACCACTTGAGAGAATTCAAGTTGCCATTGTGCTTCTCCGAAAAATGAGAGACAAGGGGGGTGGTTGATTTGCCCCTGCCAAGGGTGGATAGGTGTTCATGAATCCTAGATCTGATGTCCCTAGAGGTAAGGCCTATATATTATACCTTGCATAGGTCACATTTTAACATGTAGATTACCCGAGTGGACATACAGTTCATGCAAGTCTTTATAGGAAAAATGTCTCTAGTAACAACAGAACTAAACTCTTTTGTCCTCTCCAGGTAATCACATGGTTTACATTTCTTGTGACCACATCCAAACATGCCGTTGCTCGTTAGCCACAAGCTGACTTGGGTCACTCCCTGTCTGAGTTGGGTAGGAGACAAGATTGAACCTAATGTTGGACATCTCCTTGAGCTACATCTCACCCCCTTTTTAACTAAATCAGTTAACTTATCATCCGCTGCTAGAATAGGAAAATGTTTTCTGACTATTCTTGCTATCTTCGGGAAGTGTGTGCTGTAGCTAGTGACAAAATTGACTCCCTTAAATGCTGATTTGTCCTTATAACTACCATGTAATACATGTGGTCTCTGTTTGAATTCTGTTTGTTGTCTGACTGTTGCTATAGTTTTTCTAGAGTACCCACTCTCTTTCAATCTTTTCCCTAGGTCATTAGCTTGTGTTAAGTAGACCTCTCTATTGTAGCAATTCCTTTTTAGGCAGGTAAACTCCCCTTTGGCCACAGCAGCCGCCGTGTGCCTGGGAAGACAGCTTTTTCCACATAGGAGGAAATTTCCAGCAATGGGCTTCCTATAAACTTTAGTGATGAACTTCCCATCATGAGTTCCAATTAGGGATAGATCCAAATAGTTTATAGCAGAAAGATTACTTTCAAATGTTATTCAAATAATCAACAAAAGACGAGATCCTGACGATTGAACAGCTCCCTATAAAAAGGAGGTCGTCGTTTCTATCTCCAAAGATGTGGAAGAATTCCCACCAACCTAAAAATAGGTTGGCATAAGATGGGGCAAATTTTGCTCCCATCGCTGTTCCACATCTTCGGAGATAGAACACCCCTTGAAACTGAAAAAAATTATGGCTAAGCAGAAACTTAGTGATTCTCAAAATGAATTTTTGGAATTTCGATGTATATTCTGTAAAGTACTGCAAAAAGAAGCTTACTGAATTAATTCCCTCCTCATGGGGTATTGCAGAATAGAGTGAGACCGCATCCACAGTGATCCAACTGTATGTGTCTTTCCACTCTTGATTCTCTAATATGTTGAGAATGTGTTCGGTGTCCCTTACATGTGATTGAAGTGCAAGAACTAAAGGTTGTAAGATAAAGTCTAGCCACTGGGATAGGTGCTCAGTAAGAGACCCTATCCCGCTGACTGTTGGATGGCCCTGTACATTATGCAAAGATTTATGAGTCTTGGGTAGATGATGGAAGAGGGGAATTCTTGGGTATTGTACATTTAAATAGTTAGCTGTATTCTCATCCAAGAATCCTTTCTCTAATCCATCATCTACAATCTGCAAAAGCTCTTTCCTAAACTCTGTAGTGGGATCCTTAGGTATCACTAAATAGTTTGCATACAAAGAGACAAGCGCTCTACCAGGAACGAACAACAGCTCAGTGGCTTGTTCTATGGCGATTTACCACCCGGAAGCAGCCTCTTTTAGACCAATGTGCTTTTCACAGAAGAAAACTTTCCTGAAGTATATCAGTCTGATCCCGCCAAGTAAGGTCAGTCCAGCCCCGAAATACCAGGCAATGCTCCTCTGAACAAGGAACATGACAACCCCAGACGATCGTTTCGGCCTCCTATGGGCCTCGTCAGTGAGGTGCAGCCACATTCCTCTAAGCACACTGGGCAAGGAGTCCATGTCTGGTTTCCCCCATAACCCATAGGGAGACTTCCCCAGGGTCATAATAATTTGCATACAAAGAGAGAAGCGCTCTACCAGGAACGAACAACAGCTCAGTGGCTTGTTCTATGGCGATTTACCACCCGGAAGCAGCCTCTTTTAGACCAGTGTGCTTTTCACAGAAGAAAACTTTCCTGAAGTATATCAGTCTGATCCCGCCAAGTAAGGTCAGTCCAGCCCCGAAATACCAGGCAATTCTCCTCTGAACAAGGAACATGACAACCCCAGACGATCGTTTCGGCCTCCTATGGGCCTCGTCAGTGAGGTGCAGCCACATTCCTCTAAGCACACTGGGCAAGGAGTCCACGTCTGGTTTCCCCCATCACCCATAGGGAGACTTCCCCAGGGTCATAATAATTTGCATACAAAGAGAGAAGTGCTCTACCAGGAACGAACAACAGCTCAGTGGCTTGTTCTATGGCGATTTACCACCCGGAAGCAGCCTCTTTTAGACCAGTGTGCTTTTCACAGAAGAAAACTTTCCTGAAGTATATCAGTCTGATCCCGCCAAGTAAGGTCAGTCCAGCCCCGAAATACCAGACAATTCTCCTCTGAACAAGGAACATGACAACCCCAGACGATCGTTTCGGCCTCCTATGGGCCTCGTCAGTGAGGTGCAGCCACATTCCTCTAAGCACACTGGGCAAGGAGTCCACGTCTGGTTTCCCCCATCACCCATAGGGAGACTTCCCCAGGGTCATAATAATTTGCATACAAAGAGAGAAGCGCTCTACCAGGAACGAACAACAGCTCAGTGGCTTGTTCTATGGCGATTTACCACCCGGAAGCAGCCTCTTTTAGACCAGTGTGCTTTTCACAGAAGAAAACTTTCCTGAAGTATATCAGTCTGTATACAGTTGTAATCAAAATTATTCAACCCCCATTGCAAATCAGGTTTATTGTCAAGATTTACATACTTTCATCTGTTTACAATGAACAAATCAAACAAAAGCAATTAAAATGGCTCAACACAACAAATGCGTCGAGTGGTTTCCCCATATTCACTAAATAGTTGTCAGTGTTACTCAGTTGTCTGAGGGATTCTCCGATGTAATCGGTTTTGTCTAATACGACCACTGTGCCCCCCTTGTCTGAGTTCTTGACAACTATGTTAGTGTTGTCATGTAAAGTTCTTAAGGCTAGCCTCTCTCTCCTAGTTAAATTCTGTTGAGTAGCATTGGATGTCTCTTGTAAGTCCAACAGATCCTTTTCAATACGATTAAAAAAGGTTTCAATTATGTTACCCCTACTATGTATTGGGTAAAACTTAGAAGTGGGTTTCAAAGAGACACCCCTATTGATAGACCCATGTCTACCATCAGTATGCACTGACAGTTCTTGTAGTGCAATCACATCACAGGACTCTCTGAAACTAAGTGTATCAGTCTTACCCACCGGAGAGTCCAGGGAGACTCCTGTCTCTGGATTAGTGTATAAATCTGATTCACTGAGATGCTTCTTAAGAGTAATGTTGCGAATCAAATGATTCACATCTACTATTGTTTGAAAAATATTGAAATCTACAGTGGGGGAGAAAGAAAGACCATAGTTCAGGACCTTATATTGTTCTGTTGTTGAGCTGATATCTCTCTTGACCCTGTTAGGTTTTTATGTTGGGTGCCTGGGGTCCACAGTCCAAGGGAAAAACCTGATCTAAAACTGGGGCATCTGTCCTGTCTGTGGTAGAAACTGAAACTGAAGGGATGTATCAATTAGTCTCAGAATTTATCTCTGTGGTGGATCTTTCTTTAGGCCTTACTAGTTGTGAGACCTCTAATGTTTGGTGGTTAGTATTCTTAAGGATCCCTGTATGTGTGCTAGAGCTATCTTCATTACCTGAGGACTTATCGTCTGAAGAGCAGTCACCCTCGCTGTCACTAAATTATACTGATTTATCACTATTACTGCTCCTGCGTGACGGATGACCCTTGTTACTACTCTTATTATTATTATTTTTTTCTTATTTGTATTCTTGTTGGTGTCATTGTTTGTGTTAATTCTACGTCTATTAAAAGCATGTTGTTTCCTGCTCCATATGTACACTGTTTTATTTATTTAATCTGATTTGTCTCTGAGATATTTATTGTGTTTATTTTCCATAATCGTTGATTTTAAAGAGGCTAGAGTACTCATTAATAATTTGTCAAACCTAGGAAAATCAAGATCACCACTTCTCTTATTTATCTCACATTGTGTGGTTTCTATTTCTTTCCTAATTTCTATTAGCATCTTGGATTTGTAATCAAAGAGTAACAACATTAATCTACTTGAACATTCTGTCAAAACTTGGTTCCAGGCCTCTATAAAGTCTGTGTCTTTAATGTCCACTTCAAATGTTGGAAATTTGAAGACTCTGAGGCCCTTTGGTATCATGTTGTTTTTTTTTGTTTTTTTTTTATAAGACATTTTTATTGAGGAAAAAACAAAAGTTTACAAGCATTAAATCGGGCTATAATTTCCATAATTACATATTTCGTAATAACCTCATGAAACCTAGATGGAAAATACACACAAATACAACCTACTGCATAGGTATCACCTGTATGCTGTAACAAAACATAATACATTCTAATCCTCTGTTTTATATCTCCATATTACAAAACACACTTCATCTGGCAGATACAGAACATAAAAACAGACAGTTGAAGGCTAATATGTTACAGAGATAATAAGAACATTTATGGCGTTAGAGTATGTTTTAGAACACCTATGTTGTCAGTATAATTCACTTTAAATACAAACTGTAATTGCCTTTAAAGAAAAACAAATTAACCTCATGTTTTCATAATAAGAACAGTCAATAAATCCCCGTATATTAACAATTTGTTTTATAGAAGCAGCAGCTTTAAGTCAGAGCAGCCTTAACCTAAAATGTAATGTAAATTTCTAAGGCAAAGATAGAGCAACTAGCCCTTTAATAAATCACTATAAATGAATGGGTATTTTTCAGGGAATAATGCGCTCTCTCGTTAGATGGATCCAGTAAGTAACTATTGTAGGGCATAATTATATAGTATAAAACTAAGTAAAGGGACGTACAACAGTAAAGCTGAACATATATTTCACTGAAACCAAACATAGCTATGGAGCATATACTATCCTATGCTATCAAGTCCCAAGTTATATAACATAGTAATTATTGGGAGACATAGTAAGTACTTGTATGCCCTTAATGAATCTGGTATATGGCATTAAATGAAAGATTTCTTAAAACCAGAGGGTCAGCTGCTATTAGATATAACCTTGGGTTTTTAGATTAACAATGCAGACATATACATATACGAAATTATTTATATCCCCCAGAGTTCTTCCACAACAGTATAATGACAGTAATCTGGAGAGGGTTTACATTATAGATATGGCACTCTAATGACCAAGTATAACTATGAAACTGACTGTTGCATGTACCTACATTAGAGCAAATAAATCCTAAAGTCATCGGCCTCACATAATTGCACTCCATTTCTGCATTATAGGCTGTCAATATAAGCCTAACCCTTCTACCCCACTCCGGTTTTATGAATAGCTGTGTGAGATGGCGTATATGCGGTACTGAGTCCTTGTATACCAAGTTGGCTAGGCATCCGACGGACTCGTTGAGCTCTGCAGCGAGGCTCTAGCTGAAGTGAGGGCCGAGGCATGCGACTCCAATGAAGGCCTTGAACGGCATGATCTCCAATGCCGCGGGCAGAGGCAGCATCTGGAGGGTGAACAATCCTCAGCCATTTCAGGGGTCGATCAGCTTCACGTTGATGTGAGACAAACGTTGTGGGTATGGACTGCATCTTTAGCGTCTTCTTTTTTACACTGCCCAATCCTATGTTTCCAATGCCAGGAATGTGGGACCGCAGGTCTCCAGTTACCTGGACGTACACTTTGTCTCTCTGTCCTGACTCTGGCCCCAAACTGTTCTCCGATGTAACCTCTCCACCCGCAGCATCAGGCAATAGCGCATTGGTCAACAAAGCGGGTGAGTGTGTTACTGGGGTGTTAGATCCTATGGACATCGTCAGAGGTACAGAAATATTGGGTGATATTTCCGTTTGTGGTTTCTTAGGGTGATCGTGCATCTCGGAGGTATCCGAACTGTTCCATGCTAACTTCATATGCTGTATCATGAGGTCCGTCCTATCTGACAGCCATTTATCCAAAGCCATGACCAGGGATATTTCTGTCGGCTGCATTTTGTTTGTTGTAGGGAAAGGGGTATAACTTTTAGTAGTTATTGTGGAATGATCAGCATATACAGCTGCTTGTCCTGTGTCTGCAGGATAATGGGGAGGGCTAGATGAAGGCTTAGGCCGGTAGTAGGCCTCCGCTGCGCACCACATCTGTTAGGTCTTCCGGGCTGAAATCTGGGTGAATAAGTATATTTTTCTATTCAGTAGGTTCTGGATTGTAAAATACTGCTAAAAAATAGCTCAGTTTATGAGATCTCAGAGCAATAATCAGCGGTCTTATCTGCTCATGTAACCAGCCTTAGAGAAAAGCAGCCATCTTGGTTGCTGTTTCGACACGCCCCCCGGTATCATGTTGTTTTTAATGTATCTGTCAAATGTCCATATATTCCATTGGACTCTAGCCTTTTTTGATAGTAGATTTTCCATATTATCAAAAAGGGAGCTTAGTGACAAAACCCCCTTGTCATCTGAAAAAAATCTGTCATAATCTGGTGGATTAGCTGATCTTGCCGTTACAGGCATCAGAGAAAAAAAATTGGGGCTGATTGTTATCCATATCTTAAACTGGCTTTACCTAATGTAGTGAACAACTGGCTGGTGCTTGCCGGTAATGCAACTGGTAAATAATACAGGAAAAATCAAGGTGCAGGGTTGACTACTTTTAGTTAGCAATAAATTCTTATATTTAAAAAAATGGAAAGGGCAGGAATGTGAATGTTATTAACCGTGAACAAAGTAGGAAAAAGGAGTGCGTGGGTCTGGCGCTAGTATATGCACCTACAGCTCTCTCCAGAAAGGGTGCCTAGTCAACCTTGGGGTAGTGTCACAGTGTGGGTAATGGAGTGAGCGCCAATGGCAGAGGTGAAACTAAACACTAAAAATGTATATAAAAAAGTGTAAAAAAAAGTTTATAAAAATGATTTATAAAAATAGTATTTTGCTAAAAATATTTTGCTAAAAATATTTTAGCAAAAAAATATATATTTTGCTAAAAATAATATTTTAGCAAAATATTTTTAGCAAAATACTATTTTTATAAATCATTTTTATAAACTTTTTTTACACTTTTTTATATACATTTTTAGAGTTTAGTTTCACCTCTGCCATTGGCGCTCACTCCATTACCCACACTGTGAATGTTATTAACCCCTGTATCTCTGTTGGGTAAGACAGATACACTTAGTTTCAGAGAGTCCTGTGATGTCATTGCACTACAAGAACTGTCAGTGGATACTGATGGTAGACAAGGGTCTATCAATAGGGTGTCTCTTTGAAACCCACTTCTAAGTTTTACCCAATACATAGTAGGGGTAACATAATTGAAACCTTTTTTAATCATATTGAAAAGAATCTTTTGGACTTAAAAGAGACATCCAATGCTACTCAACAGAATTTAACTAGGAGAGAGAAGCTAGCCTTAAAGAGATGGTAAACTATGCCTACCTCGAATTAGTGATCTTAAATGAAGTCCCAAAATAATGTAAGTTTAATTCATCATATCCGCATATTCGCTGTATATATCTAAATATTTACGATTATATATCTACATTTTTTATTTCCATCCTCCTCCCATAGATTGTCCGCCATTGTTTTAGTCTGGTCATGTTTTTTTGTCAACCAATGACAGACCAGGCCACTCAGCGACACACCCCTAACCAAATATACGCCCTTCTAGACTTATGCCCTACCTAGTGTATCTCTGCATGAACACAAAGTATACAATACATTATGTATTGCATACATTTATCTAACGCATGCGCAGAGAGAGGAACGAATATTGACATGCCAGTGCTGTGACGTGGAAAGGGGTGTTTTAGCTCTCTCGCCAGGATGAAGATAATACCAGGAAGTAATGCATGGGGAGGAGCAATGAGCGTTACAACTCTGTGAGTAAAATATTCATTTATTATACATACGAACATCAGAATTTAAAAATTATATTCGCAAATTGTGTGATCAATACTTGGAGAATAATAATTTATTGCTCAATTAGTAAAAATGTACCATCACTTTAAGAACTTTACAGGACAACACTAACATAGTTTTCAAGTACTCAGACAAGGGGGGCACAGTGGTCGTATTGGACAAAACCGATTACATCGGAGAAGCCCTCAGACAACTGAGTAACACTGACAACTATTTAGTGATACCTAAGGATCCCACTACAGAGTTTAGGAAAGAGCTTTTGCAGATTTTAGATGATGGATTAGAGGAAGGATTCTTGGATGAGAATACAGCTATTTACACTTCAATCACATGTAAGGGACACCAAACACATTCTCAACATATTAGAGAATCAAGAGTTGAAAGACACATACAGTTGGATCACTGTGGATGCGGTCTCACTCTATTCTGCCATACCCCATGAGGAGGGAATTAAGGCAGTGAGCTTCTTTTTGCAGTACTTTACAGAATATACATCAGAATTCCAAAAATTAATTTTGAGAATCACTAAGTTTCTGCTTACCCATAATGTTTTTCAGTTTCAAGGGGTGTTCTATCTCCAAAGATGTGGAACAGCAATGGGAGCAATATTTGCCCCATCTTAAGCCAACCTGTTTTAGGTTGGTGGGAATTCTTCCACATCTTTGGATATAGAAACCCTTTTAAAGATGAAATTCTAATGTACAGGAGGTTCAATCGTCAGGATCTCGTCTTTTGTTGATTATTTGAATGACAATCAAATTGGGTTAAGCTTTACATTTGAAAGTAATATTTCTGCTATAAACTATTTGGATCTATACCTAATTGAAACTCATAATGGGAAGATCATCACTAAAGTTTAGAGGAAGCCCATTGCCGGAAATTCCCTCTTATGTGGAAAAAGCTGTCATCCCAGGCACACAGCGGCTGCTGTGGCCAAAGGGGAGTTTACCCGCCTAAAAAGGAATTGCTCCAATAGAGAGGACTACTTAACACAAGCTGATGACCTAAGAAAAAGATTGAAAGAGAGAGGGTACTCTAGAAAAATTATAGCAACAGCCAGACAACAAACAGAATTCAAACAGAGACCACATGTATTACATGGTAGTAATAAGGACAAATCAACATTTTAAGGAGGCAATTTTGTCACTAGCTACAGCACACAGTTCCCGGAGATAGCAAGAATAGTCAGAAAACATTTTCCTATTCTAGCAGCTGATGATAAGTTAACTGATTTAGTTAAAAAGGGGATGAGATGTAGCTCAAGGAGATGTCCAACATTAGGTTCAATCTTGCCTCCTACCCAACTCAGACAGGGAGTGACCCAAGGCAGCTCGTGGCTAACGAGCAACGGCATGTTTGGATGTGGTCACAAGAAATGTAAACCATGTGATTACCTGGAGAGGACAAAAAAGTTTAGTCCTTTTGTTACTGGAGAAAGTTTTCCTATAAAGACTTGCATGAACTGTATGCCCACTCTGGTAATCTACATGTTAAAATGTGACCTATGCAAGGTACAATATATAGGCCTTACCTCTAGGGACATCAAATCTTTTTTGTGGGATGTATTGGATAACCGTTTGGTTTACCCTTCCCACCTTGGTGGAATAATTTTTAATGGGTTTCTCACATAGTGAGTGGAGAAATGTATATAGGTCATATATTATGGTTGTCACATGAAATGATATTGTTTAGGATTTTGGTACCATTTCTACTGTCTATTATGTTTATTAACTTGGTTCCAAAATTGGACACAATGGTGAACCTTTTTGATTGGATATATGGGACTAGGCTGTAGTGGGGACTTACGTCCTCATATTATGCTGTTTTAATTTTAGGAAGTGTATACAGTACATCTGGTTCAGTGTACTTAGGCTGATAGCTTTACACACTCATAGATGTGAATGAAATAACATGAATGTGTTTGTAAAGCAGCTAGTATTGAAGTATTCAGATGTATAGAACATTATCTTATTTGAATTTGTAACATAAATCAGCATAGGATACTAAAGAAACTGTCTCTGCAATCTTGCCATTAATTTTCATTCAGGTGTTAGGACTGTGATGCACAATCAATTAACCAATCCAGTGTTCTTAAATTTATTTTTAAGGCATACAGAGTTTGCACACAGCAGGCTATGACTACGGCAACCTGCCGAAACGCGTAAGCCATCTATGCTGCACATTCTACAGTCTTCAAGGGTGGCTTTGCTATCCTTTTTTTTAAATGCTTTAATAAAGTTGAGTTTTATTTTATAGAGCGGGGCTTTCTCTTTTAAAAGTCTACTACGAACCAGTTCCACGCTGTATTACTACTTTCACTGGCTTACCTCCAGATTGGGCAGTGATTTTACACACCCCCAGTGACGTCATCACACAGGATCAGACGGAGATAGCAGCAGCGTGAACCCGTATCCACTGGCAGCTCCATACAGCGGATTTGTGAGAAATTTTGCACAAACAGAAGGCGGCGCAGAACAGTGCCTAATGAGCTGAGGAACTGATTAGCCAAGGAGCTTTTTTCACAGAGACTGAACTTCCGACTTACCCAGAAGAGGAACACACATGGACGGTATGGTAACCCCAGGAAGGTATGTGCTCTTATGTTGGTTTTGAGAACGTAATTTTGTGAGTGAGAAAAAGTGTTTTCAGGATCAGAAGCATCTGTCACCTAGTCTACATAGAGAGTGCAAGAGGGGTATATATCCCAGGGGGAACACCACATTTACTTCCACAGCAGACTACTATTATGTTATATAACAGGGGTAATAACATTCACATTCCTGCCCTTTCCGTTTTTTTAAATATAAGGATTTATTGTTAACTAAAAGTAGTCAACCCTGCACCTTGACTTTTCCTGCAATACTATTAAACATGTATTGTGTATTTAGTTACAAGTCCTTATCCAATCAACTATATATTATAAGAAATACATTAAAGTGAAGGTCCATTTTGATGAATTAGTGCCCAGTTTTTAATAAACCTTTTAAAAACAAGGGCACTTTAATTCATCAAAATTGACATTTCACTGTTTTCTTCAAAAACGTACCTTTTAATCCTGGCAGCCGCTCCGGCACTTCCTCCGCCTGTCACAAGCCATCTTCGCGGGTCCAAAATAACGAATCCGGCTTCCTCCAATCACAGCGTTGCATCAGGTCAAGATTCCCCTGGGGGGGGGAAGCTGTGATTGGAGGAAGCCTGATTCGTCATTTCTGACATCTGCAGAGGCTTCCTACGGCCAGGTGAATCGCTGGAGCGGCATTCAGGATTAAAAGGTACGTTTTTGAAGAAAACAGTGAAATGTCAATTTTGATGAATTAAAGTGCCATTGTTTTTAATCGGTTTATTAAAAACCGGGCACTAATTCATCAAAATGGACCTTCACTTTAAGATGTTTAATGAGAGCATCAAACAAAATATATACTAAACTGTTAAGTCAGCTCAAAGAAGACTGATTGAATTCAATATAATGACTATAAAGTGCCCCACAACATAAAGTACAATGAGCTAGATTAAGTGGAACACAATGGATAGCACAGGGTGCATTATCTTTCGTGTGACCTCATGCAAGGAATAAAGCACAATCTGGTATCACAAATTTTGACCAAAGCATCTTAACGTGGTGGTCAAAGCATTTTTAGCACGTCCTATACTTTTAATGAGTATGTGCATGTACTGCAATTAGCTTTGCTCGTTGCACTCGTTTTACAAGTGTTGTGTTCAAGCTCAATCCAAAATACCTCTGTAATATGTAGAACCATTATTATTAATAGTAAAGCACAGAACTACATGAAGAACTCCACTACTCACACCATTAACTTAATGTACAATCGGCTTAGCACTCAAGCAATATCTTAGATGAATTTTACTGTGTGCCCCATAGGAGTTTATTATGTGAGGGATTTAACACACCTATATAAGCAAAACATATAAGCACTACTGCTTGCGCTCAAATAGCTCTAATATTTTTGAGCTCCACCTCTAATCTAGGCCAATGTTTATAAAGTGCTCCTCAACATACAATGACCCCAAAAATAAAGATGCAGGCACTCATTTATTTTATTATTTATATAACAAGAAAGACGAAGCACTCAATCAGGGTGCAGTGTTTTAAGCCCCTTGGGGTATTTCACAAAAAGAAGAACTTTTCTGCAATATAGCAGGACAGTTCAGCCCCAAAATACTAGGCACTTCTCCTCTAAAAGAAAGATTTATAGCAGTCTTGCAATAACTTTACATAGTATATGACTTAAAACCTTTTTTTAATGCATGATTACCTAGTTGCTGCAATTGTTTTTCAATACCACTCACCGTTTAGAGAAGCCAATCAGGGCTTGTTACTAGACAAGGCTAACCATGCTCATTATTTTAGAAAATTCAACATTATTTTGCAGTTCCTTATCTGATAATGGGCCAAATTACAAGTGGCCCGCTAATGATAGCACATTCACCATAACCAATATCGCTTGACCATGCTACAATTAGCGTGCAACTTTGATATTACAAGTCCATGGAAAACTACGTTAGCCAGAGAAGGGTTAGCGCGGCCACCTTTGCTTGAGCGCAATCATTACTTTCAATGGATATCACAACCGTGCCACTTTGCTCTGGCATTATATATGTGTGTGTGTGCAAATATGTGTATGTATACATATATATATATTATTTTATTTTTTTTTATAACATTTTTATTGAGGTTGAAAACAGGTTACAACATACATGTCATGCTTCAAGAAGTATGTTAATATAGGAAAAAATAAGCACAGCAAAATTATGTCCAATATGCTTTCAAAGATATAGTCATAACCATTGTAACACAAAGAAATTTAAACATACAGAACAAGTACCTCATATTTTCAAAATTTAGTTTTGCTTTGAAACATTCTGAAGGCATGCATGACTAATTTTATAAGATAGATGATTAAGGGATTCCCTTATATCTTAAAACAATCCATAGTCATACTGTATACTTGTGTTACCGCTTAAATGAATTTACTGAGTGCTACATTGATACTTGTAAGACTCAAGGGAAACGTTTTATAAACATGCATGACTAGTTGTGTAATAGAGAAAATAAAGAAAATAAAATGAAAATAAAATGAAGAGATTCCATAGGGGCTACAAGAAGGTTTGAGTATACATAGGAGGAATCTCACAACTTCATACTCTACTACAATACTTTGGAACATTCTGTAGACATATATAACTAGTGACACAGTATAGGTGAGTTTAAGGGATGTCACATTAATACTTTTACTATTTAGAGTTGCGGTACATGCCTGGTAAACCTGAAGGTATGAATGACCAATTGTGCAAGATGGAGAATTAAGGGACTACCCTATATCTTGAAACAATTCATAGTCATGCTGAATACTTGTGTTACCGCATAAATGAATTTAATGGGTGCTGCATTAATACTTGTAAGACTAAAGGGAAACATTTTATAAACATGTATGGCTAGTTTTGTAATAGGGAAAATAAAGAAAATAAAGTGAAGAGATTCCATAGGGGCTACAAGAAGATTTGAGTATACATAGGAGGAATCTCGCAACTTCAAACTCTATTACAATACTTTGAAACATTCTGTAAACATATATAACTAGTGACACAATATAGGTGAGATTAAGGGATGTTACATTAATACTTTTACTATTTAGAAGTGCGGTACATGCCAGATAAACCGCATGAGTGGCCCTCCTGAACAAGGAGGTACATTATCTAGAGATGGGGGGGGGGAGGTGGTCATTTGAATATGATTGGTAATATAGACTAAAAACTATGGCAAGAGGATAATTGTTAATAGTAAAAATTAAAAGAGGAGTAGCTCAGCATAGAGGGAGATTGAAGGAAATATATAGACATTTAATGTCTGTCAGACTGGACTGTAATATAATATAAGTATACACGTCATGATAAGATGGGGGAGACCGATTACAATAGGAGTTTGCAGTTGTTACTTATTTTGCATAAAATATTAACATTAAGGATTCAAGCATAAGGTACTAGGCCAAGTGACCAGGATACAAATAGTAATAAAAAAATGCTTAGCCTCTCAATACAAAGATGGCTGTGTTAATAGCTATAAGTGGTAAATATCATGGTTATACATTGTGCCAAAAATTAACTGGAGAGTATGAGTTGCCCAACCTTCCTATTAAATATGTTACTTTAAAGCTCTTAAGGAACTTATTAAAGATGGGATAGCTTACATCATGGGGTGACTTAGGGGCTGCAAGCTTAATTGTAAATTCTTCCACACTTAGAGATACAGTTATATCTATAGGTCTGTGGCATTTAAATCTTCCGCTATCAGGCTGAGATGCCCATCCAATTAGATAGAAATAGAAATAACTCTAGGCTTGTAAGCATGGCAATTGATTAGGCATGATATTATAAATAGGGAATATGGTTTGTACACTTACTTGGAGCTTTGAAACCCTGCTGTCTGGACATGGGCCCTATGTCCAAACAACGAATAAATCAGTTGCATGAATAAGCGTGTAATTCAATAGTTGTTCCCTTAAAATCCCCTAATTTAGTTGAATAACGTTTTTAATGCCAGAACACTCGTTATAATTAAACATTAAGCCTCTAAGTGAGCTTGAAAAGGGGCTAGTTAGGGTACAGGGGCAATCAGTGTATCACATGAATATAAAGAGAGTTATTTCAGAATACCACTGTAGGTAGAGGTAGGCTATAAGGTCAAATAAAGAGAGGCATACAGTGTAAAAGATATTTGTGAAGCTAGGAGAAGACAGATCTCAGACTCTCAGAGCAGGGCTGCAGACAAACTAGGTGGTTAGAATTATTATATACAACAAGCCAAAATGGTTAGGCATCTTTCATTACAACCCAGTCTTTGCTGTTATCGACAAAATTATAAGTACCCCCTGATCCTTAAATAAAGTAGCATGTTCATGTCCAGAGGTGGGTTTCTATCAGAGTTAAGGTTTAGCAAAAAATTAGGCAAGAAATATCCTAGGGGAAGTCCTCAGTGGTATTGTGAAGCTCACATATGTTCCAAATGAAATTAATGGGGACAATATTGAGGACCAAACAAAAGGTTGCTAGGTTGTACTGTAAAGAGGCTCTGAGACAATTCTACACAATTGCGATAGCATAGCTAGTGTCACATGTAATCTCTCCAGTTTAGTTCGGGCGGCTATAGACGCATTATAGTTATATAGTTCAGATATGTCCCAAGTGCGTCACCAATTATGCCATGGAGAAGATAGAGGAAGAAACCGCCGGGGTCCCACTGTAGCTTCAACAAATGTGCATAGCGGTAGTAGCAGCAGGGTTGTTGGACCGATGCTAGAATGCCTCTGGCCAGGAGCCAGAGATGACTAGGCTTGGGGTATCTCCACTGACTGTTCCACTTATAGAGGCAAGGGAGGCTTAGCGGGCTCTTCATTCTAGTGTGCTGCGCTAGCCCATTTAACAGGTCTAAGTGCGGAGGCATGTAAAGGGCCTCATTATCATCGTAGCTGTTCTGGGACTCACCTAGAATCCTTTTTGGAGTGCGGGTAATTAGCGGTGTTTCTTTCAGATTTAGCGCTTTGAACTGTAGGTTGTGCCACTCGACAGTAGAGATCTGCGCAATCTCGGCTCCCCGCTCCTCTAAGCCTATTGTTTCTTGAGGCCGTGTAGCGTGCTCCTCATTTGTAAGCAAACATGGCGGCTCTCGCTGGTCATCTGTGTTGTCCGGGCACTTCTCCTCGCAGTCGGCCAGGGTAGATGAGAGAGTATTATGAGCAATGAGGGGATTGAAAGCTTCAGATACTGCTTGCAAGAGAGCTTCGCTGTGACTATCCAGCAGCTCCTGTATCTGTCTGTAAAGGAGAGCCGCCATAACTGCTGTAAATGCGATGTAGCGGGCAAAGCTAGAGAACAGGGTCCTTCATGAATATCTAGCGCTTCCAAGCCATTTCTTTATCAGCAGAACGATAGTATACCTAATAGGTCTTAGAAAAAAGGCTGTAAAAGGACCAAACACCCCTGAAATCCTTGAAAATAGTGAGATATTTTAGGAGCTTCTGAGAAGTGCGTCTAGCTGCAGTGCCAGTTGGCTCCGCCCCCATATATATATATATTATATACAGTATATATATATATATATATATATATAAATACAGTATATATATGCTTGACTTAAAAAGATAGGGTCCCAAAGATATATGTGGGGACAAAGAAGGACAAGGCTGCACTGGAAATCACTTTTAAACCAAACGTTTTATTGAAGGGGAGATAAGAACTCCGGATCTGCCTTTACAGATAAAATAAAATACAATATTAAACCAGACAACAGGTGAAGCTGATGGTGCACTTCACAACACTGCAGTATTCACAAAAAGAAAAGAAAGTTCACTGTTCCATGCTAGCATGTACTCTCAAAGCCAAAAAATAGGCCAGTATACTTTCTGGCCACTTAGTTTAAATTACACGCTCCGGTAAAGAAACAACCAGATACCGTCCCTAATACACTGATGTAATCCGGGCACTTAGGTGTTAACACACGCTCCGGCAGTTATATTAAAGTCTGGTCTCCTATATATCTTTGCTGGGCTGATGACAAACTTCCAACAGGCTGTATGCTAAACACAGTCCTCAGGGAACAATTACCGGATGCAAGACTTAAACCGCACGGCTTACCTTCACCGTCTCGACCATTTGGGCTGATACTTCCAGAATATCACTTGCCTCTGTGTCTTGTGTGCGTGATGTCTGTGCCAACGCGGTGCTTCACTTGCTACTCTCCGGAAAATACATTGTTTGTGAACAGGTACTCCAAAGCTGCTTCACCTGTAGCGTTCTCCTTAGCTGCACAAATTAGATTCCACACATTACGCAATTCTCCCCTTTGTGGGTTGGACTAGGGCTTCGTCAGATGTATGATGATCCTACACCTTAGGTGCTTAAATACGTATTCAATTACTTTGTTGCCAATCCCTTGTAACCACATCTTAAAGGGATATAACGCCTCAAACAAAATAAAGTCTGGTGATACTTTTGATATATACTGTTATACAACATACGCATTGGAGGTGACACTTTTATATGGCATATTTACACATGTTACTATCAGCATATATACGTCAACTTCTTCAATTCTATATACAAAGGAGATCGATATATTTACCAACAAGTCTCCCATAACATGTTCAAAAATTTCATATACATCATATGACATTATTAGTTCAAATGACTACAGGGTTACAGAAAGCATGCATATTCAATCTTTTCATTAAGGCCTGTGGGCGACAATGTGTTCAATCTAGCGTTATTCACGCTGGAGTAATATTTGATCCACATTGCCCCCTCTCCTCTTAGGTCTCACATGTTCAATGCCAAGTGCTTTTAGTTGTGCATAATCTGAATTATAGAATATCTGAAAGTGTCTTGCCACAGGGCTATCTTGGTCGTTATCTTTGATGCTATCCCTGTGAGCAGCAATGCACTACTGGTTTCTAACTGAAGACATGGGTGAGCCAATGAAAATCAGTATATAAATATATGCAGCCACCAATCAGCAGCTATAACCTAGGTTCTTTGCTGCTTCTGAGCTTTCCTAGATAAAACTTTCAGAAAAGGATAACAAGAGAAGGAAGCAAATTAAATAATTGAAGTAAATTGGAGAGTTGTTTAAAATTGAATGCTCTGTCTCTAAATCATGATTGTCTAATTATGTCTGTAATGTCCCTTTAAGAAACTTTAGAATTTACTTATATTATAATTTTTTCTTCGTTCTCTTGGTATCTTTATTTGAAAAGCAAGAATGTAAGCTTAGGAGCAGGCCTATTTTTGATTCTGCACGTGGGTAGCGCTTACTGATTGGTGGCTAAATGTAGCCACCAATCATCAAGTGCTACACAGGGTGCTGAACATGGCTCCTAAGCTTACATTCCTGCTTTTTCAAATAAAAATACAAAGAGAATGAAGAAAAAATGATAATAGGAGTAAAATATAAGGTTGCTTAAAATTGCATGCTTTATCTGAATCATGAAAGAAAAAAATGTGGGTATCATATCCCTTTAACTCCTGTTTAAATGGTGCCCTTTCACAAAAAAACTGCTTGACTACCTTTGTGAATTGAAACATTGGCAGATATGTCGTTAATATGTAATTAATAGTGCAAGTTTACAGTAATTAATGAGAGAAGTATGACATATGTACTATTACATTTTTAGGTTTCCATTAAATCCGTCCCATACAGCAGATTCTGATCTGATTGAATGAACAAAAGACTCATTTTTAAACAGTTACCACACATACACTGGCCATCTGAGAAGATTAGTAATTTCATGGTTTAATCTATTTACTTTACATATGAGATGTCTTGTTATCTGTGTAACCACTAATCTTTGTTAAAATAAATTGATGTATAAGGAAACAATGTTTGAATTAAAAATGCAGAAGTCCTTTTTAGTTTGATTAGAAGCATTTTTGGCAGTACATATTAGCAAGAATTATGGGGCCTAGTTATCAAGCCGTCAACCTCAAATATGCTGGAATTCCGCAGCGTATTTGTGGCGAGGCTGATTCGCCTTAGTTATCAAAGGCTAGATCCCGGCAAAAGTAGAATTTTGTGACGTAAACTTTGATCCACCGGACTCAGTCCGACACAGATCGGTTCTTACGTCACTCCAGATGTTCCGCACACAAGTGCGGCACAATCTGACTACTTTTGCTAGTTATCAAAAAACTAGCAGGTACGCTCTGCACTTTTACGGCCCAGCGTACCTGGTTTTCAAACCGCCACCCTGGAGGCGGCGGATCCCATAGGAATCAATGGGAGTCTGACCATAGCGAAAGTACAAGTTCGCTGCTGACAGACATCCCATTGATTCCTATGGGAGCTGTCTACACCTAACACCCTAACATGTACCCCGAGTCTAAACACCACTAATCTGTCCCCCCCTACACCGCCGCAACTAAATAAAGTGTTTAACCCCTAAACCGCCGCTCCCGGAGCCCACCGCAACTATAATAAATGTCTTAACCCCTAAACCGCCGCTCCCGGACCCTGCCGCAACCTATATTAAATTTATTAACCCCTAATCTGCCCCCCCTACACCGTCGCCACCTATAATACATTTATTAACCCCTATCCTGCCCCCCACTACACCGCCGCCACTGTAATAAATTTATTAACCCCTAAACCTAAGTCTAACACTAACCCTAAATATTAATTAAATAAATCTAAATAATATTTCTATTATGAACTAAATTAATCCTATTTAAAACTAAATACTTACCTTTAAAATAAACCCTAATATAGCTACAATATAAATAATAATTATATTGTAGCTATCTTAGGATTTATTTTTAGTTTACAGGCAAATTTCAATTTATTTTAACTAGGTACAATAGCTATTAAATAGTTATTAACTATTTAATAGCTACCTAGCTAAAATAAAGAGAAATTAACCTGTAAAATAAAAACTAACCTAAGTTACAATTACACCTAACACTACACTATACTTTAATAAATTATTCCTATTTAAAACTAAATACTTACCTGTAAAATAAACCCTAAGATAGCTACAATGTAATTAATAATTACATTGTAGCTATTTTAGGATTTATATTTATTTTACAGGTAACTTTGTATTTATTTTAGCTAGTTAGAATAGTTATTAAATAGTTATTAACTATTTAATAACTACCTAGCTAAAAGAAATACAAAATTACCTGTAAAATAAATTCTAACCTAAGTTACAATTAAACCTAACACTACACTATCATTACATTAATTAAATAAATTAACTACAAATAACTACAATTAAATACAATTACATAAACTAACTAAAGTACAAACAATAAAAAAAGCTAAGTTACAAAAAATTAAAAAAATAAGTTACAAACATTTTAAAAATATTACAACAATTTTAAGCTACTTACACCTAATCTAAGCCCCCTAATAAAATAATAAACCCCCCCAAAATAAAAAAATGCCCTACCCTATTCTAAATTTAAAAAGTTCAAATCTCTTTTACCTTACCAACCCTTAAAAGGACCTTTTGTGGGGCATGCCCCAAAGAATTCAGCTCTTTTGCCTGTAAAAGAAAAATACAACCCCCCCCCAACATTAAAACCCACCACCCACATACCCCTAATCTAACCCAAACCCCCCTTAAAATAACCTAACACTAATCCCCTGAAGATCATCCTACCTTGAGTCGTCTTCACTCAGCCGAGCAGCGATGGAACTGAAGTGGACATCCGGAGCAGAAGAAGTTATCGAAACAGCCAATAGAATACAAGCTCAATCTGGATCAGCCAATCGGATTGAACTTGAATCTGATTGGCTGATTCAATCAAACAATCAGATTTTTCCTACCTCAATTCCGATTGGCTGATAGAATCCTATCAGCCAATCGGAATTAAAGGGACGCCATCTTGGATGACGTCCCTTAAAGGAGCCTTCATTCGTCGGTAGTCCGTCGGTAAAGAAGGATGTTCCGCGTCGGCGGGATGAAGATTGAAGACCCGGCTTGGAAGATGACATCGCCCGGATAGAAGACTTCTTCAGCGCCTCTTGGAAGATGACATCGCCCGGATCGAAGACTTCTTCAGCGCCGCTTGGAGGATCACTTCATCGGATGGAAGATTTCTTCAGCGCCGCTTGGAGGATAACTTCTTCCGCTCCGGATGTCCACTTCGGTTCCATCGCTGCTCGCCTGAGTAAAGACGACTCAAGGTAGGATGATCTTCAGGGGATTAGTGTTAGGTTATTTTAAGGGGGGTTTGGGTTAGATTAGGGGTATGTGGGTGGTGGGTTTTAATGTTGGGGGGGTTGTATTTTTCTTTTACAGGAAAAAGAGCTGAATTCTTTGGGGCATGCCCCACAAAAGGTCCTTTTAAGGGCTGGTAAGGTAAAAGAGCTTTGAACTTTTTTAATTTAGAATAGGGTAGGGCATTTTTTTATTTTGGGGGGGTTTGTGATTTTATTAGGGGGCTTAGATTAGGTGTAAGTAGCTTAAAATTGTTGTAATATTTTTAAAATGTTTGTAACTTATTTTTTTTATTTTTTGTAACTTAGCTTTTTTTATTTTTTGTACTTTAGTTAGTTTATGTAATTGTATTTAATTGTAGTTATTTGTAGTTAATTTATTTAATGAATGTAATGATAGTGTAGTGTTAGGTTTAATTGTAACTTAGGTTAGGATTTACTTTACAGGTAATTTTGTATTTCTTTTAGCTAGGTAGTTATTAAATAGTTAATAACCATTTAATAACTATTCTAACTAGCTAAAATAAATACAAAGTTACCTGTAAAATAAATATAAATCCTAAGATAGCTACAATGTAATTATTAATTATATTGTAGCTATCTTAGGGTTTATTTTACAGGTAAGTATTTAGTTTTAAATAGGAATAATTTATTAAAGTATAGTGTAGTGTTAGGTGTAATTGTAACTTAGGTTAGTTTTTAGTTTACAGGTACATTTCTCTTTATTTTAGCTAGGTAAGCTATTAAATAGTTAATAACTATTTAATAGCTATTGTACCAAGTTAAAATAAATACAAAGTTGCCTGTAAAATAAAAATAAATCCTAAGATAGTTACAATATAATTATTATTTATATTGTAGCTATATTAGGGTTTATTTTACAGGTAAGTATTTAGTTTTAAATAGGATTAACTTAGTTAATAATAGAAATATTATTTAGATTTATTTAATTAATATTTAAGTTAGGGGGGTGTTAGGGTTAGTGTTAGACTTAGGTTAAGGGGTTAATAATTTTATTACAGTGGCGGCGGTGTAGTGGGGGGCAGGATAGGGGTTAATAAATTTATTATAGGTGGCGATGGTGTAGGGCGGCAGGATAGGGGTTAATAAATTTAATATAGGTTGCGGCGGATTCAGGGAGCGGCGGTTTAGGGGTTAAACTATTTATTTAATTGCGGCGAGGTGCGGGATCAGCAGGATAGGGGTTAATAACTTTATTATAGAGGGCGACGGTGTAGGGGGGGCAGGATAGGGGTTATTAGGTATAATGTAGGTGGCAGCGGTGTCCGGGAGCGGCGGTTTAGGGGTTAATACATTTATAAGAGTTGCGGCGGGGGCGCCGGTATAGGGGGTAGAACAGTATAGTATAGTGTGAGTGCTTAGTGACAGGCTAGCAAGAAAGCTGTCAAAAAGCCGAAGAGCAGCGAGATCGGATGAGTGATAACTCTCACAGTCCGCTGCTCATCGCCCCGTACTTGGTGCGCGGCTTTTTGACAGCTTTTTTGATAACTTAGGCAAATTTTTGCAGGTCCGCGGCGGCGATGTGAGGCGAGCTTAGGCGGGCGTATTGGGCCGGCGAAGGCAGGAAAAGTAGACACGTTGATAACTAGGCCCCAATGTGAGAGTTTTTACAATGCATGACTTATAGAGCATCTGTCGTATGCACCCACACTGATTGTTTGCTCTGCCATATTGAACAGGTATTTATGCAAATCAGGGTGGCAATGAGAAATTTAATTTGTGTTTTATTTTTATTAAATCTCAGGATTTGGGAGTATTTACTTATATATTAAAAGGACATGAAACCCACATTTTGTTCTTTGATGATTCAGATAGAGAACACAATTTTAACCCCTTAAGGACCGGGCATTTCAGTCTAAAACTTGCCCAAAAGACCAGAGAATGTTTAGCATATTTGCCATCACTCCATTTAAACAGAAATAGAGCCTTGTTTTGTTTTTTTTACCTATTTACCTATCAAAACTATATATTTTGTTTTAGTATACAACCCAAGGTATTGATCTATGACCATTTTGGTATATTTCATGCCACCGTTTCAGTGCAAAATGCGATAATATTTAAAAAATTGTTAACTTTTTCACAAACTTTGGGGTTCTCACTGAAATTATTTACATACCGCTTGTGCAGTCATAACATTAATTGATGTAAAAGCTTTTCTGGGATCCCCTTTGTTCAAAAATAGCAGGCATGCATGGATTTGCCATTGCTTTTTGGAAATTAGAAGGCCGCTAATTGCAGCTGCGCACCACACATCTGAAATTCCTGGCAGTTAAGGGGTTAATCAGGAAGCTTGTAAGATTAAGTTTAGCTGTATAGTAGAGATTACCCTATAATCAGATCCCTCCCACTCACTGATCCCTACCTGATCTTTCCTTAACAGCTCTCTTCTCTCCCTCGCCCCCCACTGGTCACAACCATCTTAGGTATTGGCAGACAGTCTGCCAATGGGAAGTTTAAGTCCTTTTATTTAATAAATGTTTTATTATTATTTTCTATCTATGTATCTCTTTATTTACACAAAAAAAGAAAAATCTGTTGTGTAGCTGCCCCCTCTCATTTACCCCCCTCCAAGCGATCTTTTCCCCTACGCTCTATTCCCCCTCTCCATCCTAGGACCCCCTATCCGTCCTTCTCCCTCCCTCCTGCTCTCAGAATTGTTTTTTGTTCTGCAGCGTAGCGGTGGTCACTGGAGCACTACATGAAATATTGATGCCATTTAGTGCTCTTGCTAATGTATAACATTGTTGCAAAACTGCTGACATACAGTGCTGCAGGCACGTGCACATTCCTGTGCTTACATCCCTGCTTTTCAAAAAAGGATAACAAGAAAACAATGACATTTTGATATTAGAAGTAAATTGGAAATGTGTTTAAAATTGTGTGAATCATGAAAGAAAAGTGTTGGGTTTAAAATAAAATGGTGTTATGTGTTAGGGAATTATTATTGCACTATTGCTTACGTATAATTATGGCCTTGATCACAATATATTGACTATTTTTGTATCGGCTGAATTTGGGGTTGAGCTTCTTGAGTGATCACAATGCTATATTGATACAATGGGGCATATCTATGATTGTGCGAGCGGAAATGATCCGATATAGCGGATTATGTCCGCTGCACATCGATAAATGCCGACAGCATAAGCTCTCAGCATTTATCATTGCACCAGCAATGTCCACCCCCTCAGAGCAGGCGGACAGGTTATAAAGCAGCGGCATAGCTTCTGTTTCCGGCAAGCCTGAAGGCTCGTACGGAGCTTGATAAATATGCCCCATTGTATAGTTTGTTAAAAATACACCGCCGTGAACAAGAATAGAAAAGTTCCAGAAAAGAACTTTGAGGGTTAACGGCTTGTTTCTTAAAATAGAAATGTGAGGTTTCCCAAAGCTGACAAATACAATAGCCTATTCATATTTCTTAAAGGGACAGTTTACCCTAATTTTGTTCCCAATTATCCATTTTATCAGCTGGAATGTATTACATTGTTTATAAATAGCTATTTTACCTTTATTTCAGCATTTGAAATAGCTGATTTTACCTAATGTCTCTACCTATACTGAAAGATTCTAGCCAGCAGAAGTAATTACAATCCCAGTGGGGGGTTAGGAGAGATAAAACGTTACTTTTTAATTGTTCTCTCTAAATATTGGGCTTTGATAAACAGACAGAAATAATTTAAGAAGTATTTTTGTGTACAGAAAGTAAGAAAATAAGGAGCTTTGATTTCACCGCAAAAATGACCTATTCTAATGGGTGGTGGTTTCTTTTCATGGAACCTCTTTGTTTACTCAGCAAGGAAATTCACCTATTATCATCATATGCCACCCTCAACACTCAATTTTCATATGAATACAGTATATACCTACCTTGACAGGATGGACAGACACTTCAGGACAACATCTACAAATGGCGTGATTTTTATATTTCATATTTAATTGTAGTTCTCACTTGCAATGTCGTGATTGTCACAAACAGTACAGGCGTAATGAAATCGGGTTTTATACAGGAGATTGCATAATTGCGGGTTTCAGCGTTAACTATTGCAATTTATTTCCATCTGCACCACTCCTTTTAAATTGGAAATTTTTACCCTGCTTCCTGGCTTAGAAACTCTAATGAATCAATGCCACATATGTTAAGAAACCTCTAAAATTACTCCAATGGCCATTTCAAAGTGATTAATATATGTGCAATGTAAAAGAAATAGCAGTGAAAAAGTCTAATAGGTGGCGGAAAAGCCCTTAAAAGGACTTACGAGGTACCAAATTTTATGCCCTTAAAAGGACTTACGAGGTGCCAAATTTTATGTCAAAATAAGTTTTCAGCTTCATAGTGTAAGTAGGGATTTTTTTGAGCAACCAAAAACCTTTTTGCAAGTGCGAGAATCAGCTGAAATCAAGCTATTATGAGTGAGCCGAATCGAGAAGTAGCCTTTTGGCCTGAAAAACAGCAGAAACTGTGGCTCCTGATAGATTGTGATTGAGGCCAAAGGCCTCTATTTAACAAAGTCTGGCAGACCTGATCCGACAGTGCGGATCAGGTCCACCAGACCTCGTTGAATACGGAGAACAATACGCTATCCGTATTCAGCATTGCACCAGCAGCTCACAAGAGCTGCTGGTGCAACGCCGCACCCTGCAGACTCGCGGCCAATCGTCCTCCAGCAGGGAGGTGTCAATCAACCCAATCGTACTCGATTGGGTTGAATTCCAGCGATGTCTGTACGCCTGCTCAGAGCAGGCGGACAGGTTATGGAGCAGCGGTCTTTATGACCGCTGCTTCATAACTGCTGTTTCTGGCGAGTCTGCAGGCTCGCCAGAAACACGGGGCATCAAGCTCCATTCGGAGTTTGATAGATAGGCCCCAATGTGTTTAAATCCTGCAGGAAAGCACTAAGGTGACCTAGCTGAGCCCATCGAGTAGGCCAATGACAAGAAGCATATGTGTGTAGTCACCATTTACCAGCTTGCTCCCAGTAGTGCATTACTGCTCCTGAGACTACCTAGGTATGCTTCCTAACAAAGAACTCCAAGAGAATTAAGTACATTTGAAAATAGGAAGTTAAGAAGTAAATTAAAAAGGCTCTAAATTTAATTTTGACTTTTATGTACCTTTAATTACTCTGTACAAAAACTTTATTTACTGTTCAAACCATAATGTTTTGTACTTTTAAGCAACACATAATATATTAAAAACAGACTATCATACATATAAACTTGACAATGAACAAAATGTTTTGTTGAGCATTAATTTTACCCACAATACCTGGGTACAATACTTTATTGTTTTACAGGTTTCTGCTGTTGTTGTTACAAACCAGACGCTATATTGGAACACAGCATAAGTGTTAGAAAGTTCTCCTAAATGAAACTTGTTACTTATCAGAAGAGAAAATGTTAATATGTTAATTTTGATTCTTCGTTTTCTTAAATAGGTCTTGAAAATTGTAAAAAGGGTTGAACAAGGAATTCCTTTGTTACGTTTAAAGTTTTCTCATGGTTCTTAGTGGAATGCAAAAAATGAATTCTGCGTAAATAAAATATATGCTTACCTGATAAATTCATTTCTTTCATGATGGTGAGAGTCCACAAGCCATCACATGTGGGATTAAAGTCCAATCCTATAGGAGGAAGCAAAAGCTTTTTTTTATTATTATTATTTTTATTGATTATTGAAATCGCATACATTCAAATAGGTAATATCATTGTAAAAAAGATAAACAAATATTGGCAAATAACAGAAAATTATGAATGCTTCAAGAAAACTACTATTTTCACCCTCTGATATTTACATAAACATTCCTTATATCAACTATATAATCATAGTATTGAGACAAATTAATATCATGATATTCCATAATTTATTAAAGCACCAGTAGGTACGGTATATTTGCATAATCAACAATGTCCGGTGGACATGATACACTGCAGCGTATCATGTCCGCCAGACATTGCTGAATGCGGACAGCATACGCTGTCGTCATTCAGCATTGCACAAGCAGTTCTAGTTAACTGCTTGTGCAATGCTGCCACATGCAGATTCACAGCCAATCGAAGGGGGTTTCAATCAATCCGATTATATCCGATTGGGTTGATTGCTGTACACCGCTCAGAGGCGGCGGATCCAATTAAGGAGCAGTGGTCTTAATTGCTGTTTCTGGCAAGCCTGAAGGTTCACACGGAAACAGCTACATTGGAGCAGATTGACAGTTTGGTAAATCGGCTCCTTAGTCTGAACATCAAATGAGTAATACATTTTTTCTGACAAATTTTAGTTATGTCTATTTCCACTCCCACTGCATCATGTGACAGTCATCAGCCAATCACAAATGCATATAAGTATATTCTATGAATTCTTGCACATTCTCAGTAGGAGCTGGTGAATCAAAAAGTGTAAATTTAAAAACATTGTGCACATTTTGTTAATGAAGTAAATTGGAAAGTTGTTTAAAATTGAATGCTCTATCTGAATCATTAAAGTTTAATTTTGATTTGAGTGTCCCTTTAAGTACTAACTCTATATTTCCTGTAATCATTCTTGAACATTGTCTTTTCCTTTTTATACTTCTTTTATAACCAGAGTAAAGAAGAAAGAAAGAAAGAAACAAAGAAAGAAAGAAAAAATCTTCTTCCCCTCAGATATTCCCCTGCCTTCCCTATATAGTATTCAGCCCTTAAAATAGCATTCTGTATATATTCAGAATTTCTGAAATAAGAGCTATATTGCCTCTGTATATCCAATGGAGCAGATTAAATAAAGGCTATAAATCTTGAAAATAACTTCTTAAAGGGACAGTCTAGTCAAAATTAAACTTTCATGATTCAGATAGGGCATGCAATTTTAAACAACTTTCCATTTTACTTTTACCATCAAATTTGATTTGTACACTTGGTATTCTTTGTTGAAAGCTAAACCTAGGTAGGCTCATGTGCTTTCTAGGCCCTTGAAGGCTGCCTCTTATCTCAGGGCATTTTTACTGGTTTTTACAGCTAGACAATGCTAGTTCATGTGTGCAATATATATATAACATTGTGCTCAACTCCATGGAGTTATGTAGGAGTCAGGACTGATTGGCTAAACCGCATGTCTTTCAAAAGAACTTAGATAAGGGGGAGGTCTGCAGAGGCTTAGATATAAGGTAATCACAGAGGTAAAAATTATGCAAAACTGGGAAATGGAAAATAAAAAAAAATCTATCTTTTTAAACGATAAAAATTCTGGAGTAGACTGTCCCTTTAACATTTAACTTTGTATTAATTAAAAAAAGCATAGTGTTCAATTATCAGCTGGATTCTGATTTTAGCTATAAATCTAACAAAGCTAGGCCTTTTTTTTTTGTTTTCCAACCTCTAAGATCCAGTCTATCTTATGAATGGGAAACTCAGACAGTCCGCAAATTCTATTTTTTGAGCAAGTCTATATAAAGATAATTTAGGTTTCTTCTTACCCCAATGAACTTTCTGAATTTATTTAAGTAAGTCAAGTCCTTGGGGCCGATTTATCATTGCGTCAATCTCGACGTATTCGCTGGAGTTAATACGCTCGCCAGACATCGCTGCCGTGAATCTACATACGACGGCCTTATTTATTAAAAAGTCTGTCAAAAACACGCACGCCAAGTACAGCACGATGAGCATCGGACTGTTGATAAATAAGAGTCTTCGATGTTGCAGATATTCTGTTTTTTTCCAACTTTATTTATAACATTTCATTACAGTCCATGAAGAAGCACATTTCTCTAAAGCTTTAATTTTTCATCTGTTAATGTCCAAGAAATAGTTAGATTTATACCTGAACAAACAATGATATCTCATAGAAAGTTATTTATTTATTTGTTATACAAAAAATCTGATATATTATATTTTCACATAAATTAATATTTATTTGTATTTCTAGAAATCATGATATGCCTATCTCATGATTTTTTATTTTTTTAAAATGATTATTAATGCTAGAATTTGTACATATATCTTTACACATTCTTGTGTGTGTATATATATATATATATATATATATATATATATACAGTGGGGCAAAAAAGTATTTAGTCAGCCACCAATTGTGCAAGTTCTCCCACTTAAGAAGATGAGAGAGGCCTGTAATTTTCATCATAGATATACCTCAACTATGAGAGACAAAATGTGGAAACAAATCCAGACAATCACATTGTCTGATTTGGAAATAATTTATTTGCATATTATGGTGGAAAATAAGTATTTGGTCAATATCAAAAGTTCATCTCAATACTTTATTATATATCCTTTGTTGGCAATGACAGAGGTCAAACATTTTCTGTAATTCTTCACAAGGTTGTCACACACTGTTGCTGGTATGTTGGCCCATTCCTGCATGCAGATCTCCTCTAGAGCAGTGATGATTTGGGGCTGTCTCTGGACAACACAGACTTTCAACTCTCTCCAAAGGTTTTCTATGGGGTTGAGATCTGGAGACTGGCTAGGCCACTCCAGGACCTTGAAATGCTTCTTACGAAGCCACTCCTTCGTTGCCCGGGCGATGTGTTTGGGATCATTGTCATGCTGAAAGACCCAGCCACGTTTCATCTTCAATGCCCTTGCTGATGAAAGGAGGCTTGCACTCAAAATCTCACGATACATGGCCCCATTCATTCTTTCATGTACACGGATCAGTCATCCTGTTCCCTTTGCAGGGAAACAGCCCCGAAGCATGATGTTGCCACCCCCATGCTTCATAGTAGGTATGGTGTTTTTTGGTTGCAACTCAGCATTCTCTCTCCTCCAAACACGACGAGTTGTGTTTCTACCAACCTGTTCTACTTTGGTTTCATCTGACCATATGAAATTCTCCCAATCCACTTCTGGATCATCCAAATGCTCTCTAGCATACTTCAGATGGGCCCGGACATGTACTGGCTTAAGCAGAGGGACACATCTGGCACTGCAGGATCCGAGTCCCTGGTGGCGTAGTGTGTTACTGATGGTAGCCTTTGTTACGTTTGTCCCAGCTCTCTGCAGGTCATTCACTAGGTCTCCCCGTGTGGTTCTGGGATGTTTGATCACCATTATTGTGATCATTTTGACCCCACTGGGTGAGATCTTGCATGGAGCCCCAGATCGAGGGAGATTATCAGTGGTCTTGTATGTCTTCCATTTTCTAATTATTGCTCCCACAGTTGATTTCTTCACACCAAGCTGCTTGCCTATTGCAGATTCAGTCTTCCCAGCCTGGTGCAGGTGTACAATTTTGTTTCTGGTGTCCTTCGACAGCTCTTTGGTCTTCACCATAGTGGAGTTTGGAGTGTGACTGTTTGAGGTTGTGGACAGGTGTCTTTATACTGATAATAAGTTCAAACAGGTGCCATTAATACAGGTAATGAGTGGAGGACAGAGGAACCTCTTAAAGAAGAAGATACAGGTCTGTGAGAGATCTTGCTTGTTTGTAGGTGACCAAACACTTATTTTCCACCATAATATGCAAATAAATTCTTTCAAAATCAGACAATGTGATTGTCTGGATTTGTTTCCACATTTTGTCTCTCATAGTTGAGGTATACCTATGATGAAAATTACAGGCCTCTCTCATCTTCTTAAGTGGGAGAACTTGCAAAATTGGTAGCTGACTAAATACTTTTTTGCCCCACTGTATATATATATATATATATATATATATATATATATATATATATATATATATAATCTGAATAGGAATAAGCACTCACTGGATTTCAAAACCACAAATATTTATTCGGCAGTGACGTTTCGGGGCATTCACCCCTTCCTCAGACGAATAAATATTTGTGGTTTTGAAATCCAGTGAGTGCTTATTCCTATTCAGATTGTTCATTCCGTTAAGCACCCTGGTCTGTGTCTGGGTTGGCTAGTGAGAGTGCACTAAATTGAAGTCTCTCTCTCTCTATATATATATATATATATATATATATGTGTGTGTGTGTATTATGTCATAAATATTTTGCAAACATATTCACATGTCCCTAAATTCCTTTTTTCTTCTAAAAAATGTTGTCTTTCATATCTCTGAGTTTATTTATACCACTATATGTATATAGTGTAAACATAATTATTCTGAGCAAGAATAATTGCGACTATAACATGAAATCAAAAAAATCTTGATTCTATAAAAAATAATAAATAATAAAATAAAATGATGACTCAAAATAAATGTTATCTTTGTAAAAGTGAAAGTCAGTGATTTGTAATTATATTAAAGATACTACTAATAATATATTGATCTTATACTGATACAGTATATAGAAGATATATATATATATATATATATATATATTTGTGTACATAAATGTTTAAAATAAAGTTTAATTATATTTTATTTCCTCAATAGTGTGATAACTAGTGCTAGTGCTCAAAATGTGATGTTCCCTCTATTTAAATTGATCATTCCACAATGGAATTCAAATCCAGCTCTACATTAAGTCCCTGTGGTTCTAAACTTTTAATAAAAATTTTTTGTTCCGCTTCTACCCTTAACAATTTTTTATTTATATCTCCCCCCTTGGGTCTCCTTTAATTATTCTTATACCCCAGTATTTAAAACCCCTTGTACTCTGGTCATGACACTCTATAAAATGGCGTGATAGCAAATATCCCTCGAACCCGTGCTCTATGTTGAGGAGATGCTCCCTTATTTTATTTTTCAGGGGGCGGGAAGTCTCCCCAAAATAATTTTTTTACAAGGGCATTGTGCTAAGTACACCCCATTCCTATCTGTACACCTAATGCAATCTCTTATTTCATACTCTTTGTTTGTTGTGCTTGATGTTACCTGTTTAATTTTATTACTAAAACTACATGCTTTACACCCTATGCATGGGTAAAAACCCATCAGTTTTTTATTGTGCATATCAACCTCTATATATGTACTGCTTGGCTTCCTCGGAACACTCAGTGCTAATATAGATTTTAAATTCTTGGCCTTTTTAAAAAGTATCTTTGGTCTTTCTTCAAGGAGTTCACTCATAATAGGGTCCCTTTGGAGTATGTACCAATGTTTATTGAAAATATTTCTTAGTTCTTTGTGATTTATGTCAGTGATGAAGGGTACCCATAATGTATCCTTAATTTTATCTGTTTTGGGTTTCCTTTTTAGTAATTCAGTTCTTTCCCTACCTCTTGCTAGGTCCCTGGCTTCCTTTATCAATTCCCTATCATGTCCCCTCTGATGGAACTTAATTTCTAGTTGATCAGCTTGTGCCTCAAAGTCAATGAGTCTAGAACAGTTTTTTCTCACTCTTGTGAACTGATTCTTAGGTATATTTTCTACCCATCTTTTTAAATGACAACTGTCATTATGTACATAATTGTTTGAATCAACTGCTTTGAAATGAGTTTTAGTGTATAAATTACCATCTATGATGTCTATATCTAAATCTAAATAATTTATATTGGTTTTACTGATTTCATAGGTGAAATCTAGACCAAAATGTTTATCTTTAAGATCATGCATAAAAAACTCAAATAATTCTATGTCACCCCTCCAAATGATAAAAATGTCATCAACGAATCTGCGATAGAGCACCAAGTTTGTCACCCAAGCTTCGCTAAACACGAACTTATCTTCTAGATAACCCATAAATAGGTTTGCGTAGCTTGGGGCAAACTTGGTGCCCATCGCCGTACCCTGAACTTGGACGAAAAATTGGCCATTTAATTAAAATAATTATTTTTTAAAATGAACTTGATGCACTGTTTAATAAAATCTATTTATTCTAGACGCATGTCTCCCTCTTTATTTAAAAAATAGTCAATAGCTTCAACTCCTATTTCATGTTTAATACTTGTATACAAAGAACAAACATCACAAGTAATTAGAAAATATTCATTGTTCCATTTAATATTTGATTATAGATTAAGGAGATCAGTTGAGTCTTTAAGGTGGGCATCGAGCTTCACTACATAATTTTGTAAAAAGTGATTGATATACTGTTACAAATTTGAAGTTAGAGATTGGATTCCCGAGATAATAGGTCTCCCAAGTGGATTGGTAAGACGCCTATGTATTTTGGATTAGTAATACAACTCAGGATTTCTTGGGTGTTTCTCAATAAGAAATTCCATTTCTTTCCCATTTAATATACCTTTCTTGTATGCTAGTTTTAATAGTACTTCCAGTTCTCTTTTTTGTTTACTCAATGGATTTTGTTTTATCTTTTTTTTTTTTAATTTATAAATTTTTATTGAATTATACAAGACATTGACAACCATAAAATAATATATATAGTTTACAATGATGAAAAATGGTTTGCTGTAAGTAAGATATCAAAATCAGTACGGTCTTCCAATGTCTATTGAAATCTTTTAAATCAATGCTTAAAGAACAAACGATATTTTTAGAGAGAAAGAAAAGTAGAAGGAAAGAAGAGTAGAAAGAGAGGTAGAAAGAAGGAAGAGGGGTGGGAAAGGGAGGTGGGGGAGGGGGTGGGAGGGTCGGGAAGGGGATCCCTGTTCTCTTATCCTCTGGTGTTATCAGCGTTCGTAGTGATCATCTCCCAGTAAAACTTTACATTATGGATAGTGTCAGCTCTTCCCATTTTAAGGTATGCATTTTCCTCTAATAGGATTAATTCATGGTTCCGTAGTTTCCATTCTGTTATTGTAGGGATTACTACTGACTTCCAGTTCCTAGCTATAAGGGATTTCGCTCCGTTAAGGCAAATTTGGAAAAGAAGTAATCTAATTTTACAGCCGTCCTTAGGCCTATCGTTAAATAATACAGAGGATGAAGTGAGTCTAAATATAGGGTTCCACAATATTCCTAAAAGTCTTTCAATTGATGTCCAGAAGCCCCGTAATCTGGGACAAGACCACCAGATATGCAATAGTGTTCCAGCCTCCCCGCACCCCCTCCAGCAAAGGCAGGACGCTGTACCATAAATCTGTTGTAATCTCACTGGTGTGAGGTACCATCTTGACATGATTTTATAATTCATTTCTAAAATTTTTGTAAAAGTGGATGATTTGTGTGTGAGTTCAAAAAGCCTAGTCCATTTGTCTGGGTGGATCTCATCTGCTAACTCTCTCTGCCAGCTTCTGGTGTATCCTGGTAATTCCCTATATAGTAGACCCTCAATTGTCTTCTTAGCCAAAGCTAATGAACCTCTCAAAGCTTTGCCCTGTTTACAAAGGCCCTCGAAACGTGTCAACGGTCTCTGAAAGGAAGATCTGTGAGTGGAGAGTCTTAGTAGATTCTGAAGTTGTCGGTATTTTAACCAATTGGTATAAACCCCTCCTAAAGTGTCCGCAAGGTCACATAATGGTCTTAACTTTCCCTGCTGCATTAAGTCTGCCACTGGGGAAGAAAGGCCTAAGTCTGCAAAGCTTGTATTACTATTAGATGTGTATAGGTTCGCCAGCAGTTCTGTGTTTTGATAAATCGGAGACATGGGGGAGAAAGGGGTGGAGATTCCGGGGACCCGTTTAATGGTGTTATCCCAAGTTGAGAAGATGTGTCTGTAGAGTGGAGACATTCTGGCTCGGTTGGGTCTATACTTAGAAGGAAGCCAGCATAAGGGGCCTAACTCAGGTGACTGAAGGATATGGGAATCCAAAGGTATCCAAGCTTTATCCTCTTTCCTCGTGTGCCAATCTAGTATACGCTGCAGTACATTAGCTTGATAAAACCGTAGTATGTGTGGCATGCCTAGACCCCCATTTTGCCTAGATCTGTATAAAATGTTACGGGCTACCCTAGGTTTTTGCCTGTTCCATACAAACCTATTTAAGGCTGTCTGTAACTGGGTTAAGTAGGAGTTTGGTAAATTGATAGGGACTGTCTGTAACACATATAGGATTCGTGGTAGGATAGTCATCTTGACTATCTGAATTCTCCCCCACCATGAGAAGGGTTTTTGTTGCCAAGTCTGGCAGTCTTTTTGGATGTTCTTGAGCAATGGGACATAGTTGGATTGGAAAATGGAGGCAAGTCTGGGTGTTAAGTTAATCCCTAGATACTTGATGTGTTGCTTCTGTAGCTGGTAAGGGCAGATCTGAGACAGGTCTGCAAATTTCTGCGGGTTCATATTGATGTTTAGGACGTTTGATTTTCGATTATTGATAAGGAAGTGGGATAGCTTGCCAAATTTTTTGAACTCCTGCAGGAGAGGGGGTAATGAGCTGGCGGGGTTAGTAAGGGTCAGAAGAATATTGTCTGCGTAAAGGCTAATTTTATAGTCATTGGGTCCTATGGTAACCCCCTTAATTGTCTGGTTTTGTCTAATATGCTGCGCTAAGGGTTCCATAGCCATGGAAAATAGCAAGGGCGAGAGTGGGCACCCTTGTCTAGTACCATTCTTAATGGGAAACGACTCCGAAATGACCCCGTTGACCTTTATTTTAGCAACAGGGTCACTATATAGACTAAAAATTCTCTTTATCATGAGGTCTCCCACCCCGAATCCTCTCAGTGCTGACTTAAGGTATGTCCAATTAATCCGGTCGAAAGCTTTCTCCGCGTCGGTAGAGACCAGCACCATCTCCTGTCCTGAGCTGTGGGCATGGTCTATCAGATGGAGAGTTCTGATGGTGTTATCCCTGGTCTCCCGATTTGTTTTATCTTTTTATATGTACTTTCGTCATTCAATAATCTCTCAGACTCTTTAAGTACTCTTTGTCCGCTTGCTTTATCACCATATTTTTATTACTTTTGAGTTGTTTTAATGTTTCTTGTTCTTTTTGGGTTAAATTTGATCTTCTAGGTTTATCTATTTTTAAATTCTCAATATCTTGTTTTACTAATTTTTCAAAGAGTTCAAAAGGTTTTTCTTTTTCATTTGTAGGGTAAGAATTTGACTTAGGTTTCAACTCTGTCTGTATAAATTCTTTCCTCGCTGGCTGTAAATCTCTAGTAATTGTTTTTTTTTTTAGGAAATATCGTTTTTGCGTTAAATTTTATTATAAATTTATTTACATTGATAAGTGTATCACATTTTTGTAATTTAGTCGTAGGTTCAAATGATAATCCTTTTCTCAAAACATTAGTCTCTTCCTTTGTTAATTGTATATTACTCAAATTGATTCCTTACTATCTACCTCATTTTCTTGTGGGGTCCCCTTAATTCCCCTTCCTCGATTTCCTCCTCTAAGAAAAGATTTTGATGTCCCTTGTCTGTTATATGACTCTTTCTTGTACCAATTATAGTTAAATAAATCATTTTATTTCTAGACATGTTTATGTTCATTCTCTAGTGGTGTAAATCTATTTCTTGTTGGAATTTTCCAATTACTGTTACTTTTATTAGGTCCTTGTTTGAACCCTTTTCTTGGAGTGATCCAATCTTCTATTTTATATAATTCATTTATATTTGGCCTATCATAATATATATGTTCTTTATCTATGTTTTCCCTTTGTTGTCGATTATCATATGTGTTATTTGTCCATTTATTAATGTTACCTTCCTTTCTCCATGTGTTTTGGTTACCTCTGGATTGATACTCTACAAAATTCTTTCTACCATGATGGAATTCCTTATTATTACTTCTTTTATAATTATCAAAATATTTGTCTCCTCTATACTCCCTTTTTTCTTTTTTAATTAGATTTTTTTTTAGAAAAAACTTTCCAATTATCATTTTGGATTTCCTGTAAAATATCTATATTTTCCCTTTGTTCCTCTGGTTTTTCTAAATAATTCCTAGGGGTGATATCATTATCAGATTTACTAAGATTATTATAATCTGAGGAGTCTCTGTTCATCTTTTTATTTTTTATCTCTAGAGTGTCTTTTTTTATTGATTTTAAATGTGTAATAATTTCTTTCTCAATCGATTTAAACTCTTCTTCTTCTCTAAATGGAGATAATTCATTACTAAAATACTCAATTGTATTCTCAAAATCTCTAAGTGATATATTTCTGTATTTAATGAAAATTTGCATTGTTGTTGTAGCCTCCCCTTATGTTTCATACCATTCTTTCTGTAAATTTTCCTGCAACTCAAATGTACAATCCTTTATCAACCTTAGTCCTCTTGGGACCATATTTAGATTGATATATCTTTGCAAATAACTTACTGCTAATTTTTGTTTTAATTCTTTGGTAAGAATTTTTTCTAAGTTTTCACATGTACCTTATAAATCCAAAATAGCCAAAGGATAATCAACTATATTAGTATTTTCAAGTTGTTCAATATCTGCAAACTTGTTTTTCCTAATATTGAAAATATCCATTTTATTAATAGGATCTCTATGAATAGGGATGGGATGAAAAGTGGTTACAAACAATGAAGAAACCATATAGATATAGCCAAGCTTCCCCTAACGAAGTGAAATCCCAATCACTTCAATGAATACAAATAAAAGTCAACAAATGAGGGGAGCGCTACAAGAAAGCAGCTATATAAGAGATCAATAGTGCTAAGGAAAAACACTGGTAAACAAAAAACTCTATATATAAAATAGTAAAAAATACTATGCATTACATACATACAACATGAGTTTATTAATTGACAAAAATGTTACATATGACCACCGGTGGTGTAAAATGTTAAAAAATATTAAAAAATGTGTGTAAAAAAATGGCCCCTAAAAAATTATTCAAAAAAGACGTGGGCTTTCCAGGAATGAGACCCTAAATGTCCAAAAATGTATTCTAAAACAATTTCATGAGTCACTGCTAGCAAATGATCTGTAATGGTATTCCCATGTAAGTAGCATATAAGGAGGGGTATGGGTGAAAGTTCTGCTGTTGATAAATGCAATATAGTGTGATACACTTAGCTTTAATACTTTACATTCCTGATGTCTGCTGAGTCTGTGACTCTCACTTTCCCCGGGAATCCGAAAATCACTATTGATTTCTCTGCTCTTATGTTCCGTTACTTGGCTTCCCTTAGATTCGGCATCTGGTGTATCACCTTTCAAGACTCTGCCATTCTTTACTGCGGGTTACTTGTTCCAGATCCTAGTTCTGGGTCATGCGTTCAAGTTACAGGTTGTTAATGAACAAATGGAAGGAGCTGATTACCAGGTTGATGTAAGATGATCTTTGAGTAAAGTATATCATGTATACAGAGTATCCAACATGATACTCTTGTTGCATTGAACTCATCAGAGCGCTCTGAACCTGGAGTTAGAAACGGCTTATCATCATCTACGAGTTTCAGCTTTACAGCCTTTTTCAAGATGGAACTTCTCTTACCCATACTCCCCTATTTATCCGCCAATTTCTTAATCAATGTTCTTTCTTCTTTCCATTCTTTCTTAAAGTTGTAGTCATTTGTTATAGTGATATAGGGAGATATGGGAAGTCCTCTTCTAATATGCAAATATGTAGGTGCAAACAAAAGGTGCAAACAAATAGATGCTGTTGTGTCCGGGACTTACCCTAAAGGAGCCTAACTGCCCACGGAATCTGTGTATGTCGTGCAGTGCCTCAGACAGGAGTTCTATGCAGCCGGGGGACCTCCGTGGTCAAACCGAAATCAGAACGGTGGGCTAGCAGCTCCAAACCAACCGGCAATGAAGAAAATCTCCAGCAGCGCTTCAGGCTGTTCACAGGTGCACTGGGGCGTCCGTTTGTGACGTAGCGGGATCTCCGGTCTGGGGGCGGTGCTCTTTCTTCACCCGGGCTTCACAACAGGTAGTTTTCATATACAAGGGCTTTGAGCTGATCCAAAACTGGTGCAGGTATAAACAATCAAAGAAGAAAGGTAGGATCCAGCTTTATGCAAATAAAATCCATCTTTATTGGCAAAGTTAAAACGCCAAATTTGGCTCAGTGAACAGCATACAGTGATAGCAGGCAAAACAGGTGTGTGAGCGTGACACCACGGCTTACATGTTTCGGCACTCAGCCGTAATCATAGCCATAGGTGTCATGCAGGTGAATGCAAGTTTAAAAAGTCTGTGTTACAGTTGTGATTGGATAAGAACAATGAATACAAAACACGCCCACACACCAGGTAATGAGTAATTTTAACCCTTAATACCCTAGACACGCTACAGCAGGAGTACACACATTAAGGTTTATATACATGCAATCTATAAATATCTATGGAGATGAATCCTTATAAATATAAACATTATACTTCTAGAGTAGAAAACACATATAAATAATGTGGTAACAATAGAGAAAGAAAGCCCAGAGGTAAACTTAACCAAAAACTGGATATAAAATATTTTACTGTAATCACCATGGTTCTATCTACGATAAATCTTAGAAGTATAACGGAATATGTGAAAAATATACCACATGTGTATGAAACAAAATGTTGCAATATACACTTGGTGTGTTAAATTGTCAAGGGTGTTTAGCCAACATGCGCATATTAGTTATAAAGGGGCAAATTATTACCTGTAAAGTTATATATATGATTGCAGATGCAATATAAATATAGACAACTGTGTGCGCATGTGACCAACATCCAGACCTAGGTATATAAGTCCACAGATGGTAGAAAAAAATATAATATGATAAGAATCACATGAGGGAGGTACATGTAGGTAAGGATCCTCCATAATAATGAGTTCTATAATTAGCAAGCACTAAATCAAGATGTATATAGACTAAGTATTTCAAAGATGGCATAATTAAAATGAAATATTGATAATGCTGGTTAGCTGGAGTATATTCCCATTACAGAGTAATGTCTCAAAGGTGTATAACACTTAGAAAAAGTAAGCACATACACATATACACAAACATACACATACTGATGTATGTCTGTATATATATACATATACACATGTACAGGGCAGTCTAGTATGTAACCAACCATCAATGCACATTAAAGTGTAATTAAAGTTAAAAGTACGGAATATGTGTTAGAATGTGAGAGAGAGGGATATAGCAAAGTGGACAATACCCACAGTAGAATGAGATTTAAAGAGCTGTGTGAATGATCAGTATTTGTACTCTCAGATCATTCCCAGAAATTGATCAAATCGTATCTTGAGTTTAAACCCAATGTTAGTCTGGTTTTGAGGGTGTATATCCAATACACTTCCCTTTTGGCAAGTATGTTTTCAAGATTATCACCTCTCTTGGGCACCTTGGCTTGTTCTATTGCCGCCCATTTAAATGAGTTCAAACTACTGTGATGTTTGGTGGAAAAATGTTGAACAAGTGGTGTGCTAGATGTACCTTTTGTAATAGTCGAGAAATGTTCTCTAATGCGGGAATTTATATCCCTTGAGGTTAACCCTATGTATTGAATATTACATAAGGTGCATGTAATGATATATATGACATTCGTGCTTTGGCAGTTTAAACAGGTTTTGATTGGATATGTCTGTCCCGTTATTGCTGAGGTGAATTCTTTAGTAACCCATGCAAAATCGCAGGGTTTACATTTCTTATGGCCACATTTAAACATGCCCAGATGTTGTAACCATGAGCTAGTGTAACAAGAGGTCTGTTTTAATTCTGTGGGAGACAGAATAGATGCCAATGTGGGGCTTTTCTTGTAGGAACACCTAACGCCTTGTTTTACAGTTTCAACCAACTTCTCATCGGCTGCCAGTAACGGGAAATGTTTCCTGACTATCTTTGAAATACTTAGTCTATATACATCTTGCTTTAGTGCTTGCTAATTATAGAACTCATTATTATGGAGGATCCTTACCTACATGTACCTCCCTCATGTGATTCTTATCATATTATATTTTTTTCTCCGATCTGTGGACTTATATACCTAGGTCTGGATGTTGGTCACATGCGCACACAGTTGTCTATATTTATATTGCATCTGCAATCATATATATAACTTTACAGGTAATAATTTGCCCCTTTATAACTAATATGCGCATGTTGGCTAAACACCCTTGACAATTTAACACACCAAGTGTATATTGCAACATTTTGTTTCATACACATGTGGTATATTTTTCACATATTCCGTTATACTGCTAAGATTTATCGTAGATAGAACCATGGTGATTACAGTAAAATATTTTATATCCAGTTTTTGGTTAAGTTTACCTCTGGGCTTTCTTTCTCTATTGTTACCGCATTATTTATATGTGTTTTCTACTCTAGAAGTATAATGTTTATATTTATAAGGATTCATCTCCATAGATATTTATAGATTGCATGTATATAAACCTTAATGTGTGTACTCCTGCTGTAGCGTGTCTAGGGTATTAAGGGTTAAAATTACTCATTACCTGGTGTGTGGGCGTGTTTTGTATTCATTGTTCTTATCCAATCACAACTGTAACACAGACTTTTTAAACTTGCATTCACCTGCATGACACCTATGGCTATGATTACGGCTGAGTGCCGAAACATGTAAGCCGTGGTGTCACGCTCACACACCTGTTTTGCCTGCTATCACTGTATGCTGTTCACTGAGCCAAATTTAGCGTTTTAACTTTGCCAATAAAGATGGATTTTATTTGCATAAAGCTGGATCCTACCTTTCTTCTTTGATTGTCATTTGATATAGCCATACTCTGAAAGTTTTTCTTGGGGCCAATGTTTTTAAAAACAACTCTTTCCAAGTCACGGAACATAAAAGCGGAGAAATCGATAGTGATTTTGGATTCCGGGGAAAGTGAGAGTCACGGACTCAGCAGACATCAGGAACGTAAAGTATTGAAGCTAAGTTTATCACACTGTATTACATTTATCAACAGCAGAACTTTCACCCATACCCCTCCTTATATGCTACTTACATGGGAATACCATTACAGATAATTTGCTAGCAGTGACTTATGAAATTGTTTTAGAAAACATGTTTGGACATTTAGGGTCTCTTTCCCGGAAAGCCCACGTCTTTTTTGAATGATTTTTAGGGGCCGTTTTTTACACACATTTTTTTATATTTTTTAACATTTTACACCACCGGTGGTCATTTGTAACATTGTTGTCAATTAATAAACTCATGTTGTATGTATGTAATGCATAAGATTTTTTTGCTATTTTATATGTAGAGTTTTTTGTTTACCAGTGTTTTTCCTTAGCACTATCGATCTCTTATATAGCTTAGCTAAGGATATTATTGCAATACAAATGCAAATAAAAGATAGACAAATTTAGAAGAGATTAAATTATAATGTTTTCAATACTTATATTCTGCAGAGGCTATAAACCTGCCAAAAAACAGCCTTTTGGCAAGAGATTAGCTTACATTTAATTTCTAATGAAAAGATATAAAATTCTTCTATATCGGAGACAGAAGTTCAAAAAGCAATTAACAGAATGTGTTTATATAAAGCACTAGGCCCCCGATCAATTACCTCAGAATTTTAATAACATATTAAACACAGAAATAACACCTACGCTTACCAGACTTTTGTATGATTACTACATTTACTGTAAATAACCCTCACAAGTTTTTGCAGATTCTTTGATAACGCTAATACCTAAGAAGGGAAAATATTTAGAATCTGTAGACTCCTACAGACCTATATTGCTACTATTATAAAATATTTTCTCCTTTGATTGAAAATAAATTTGTTTATCCATGCTCTTTAAAAGCCCTATTAAAACTGCCCACTGAAGTCATTACCGCCAGAAGTTAAAAATCTTTCTGTATTTTTTAACATAATTAAAGCCTAGTAGAAACTTAAACTTCTTTTTTTCTTGCTGTTTTGTAACTTAAAGGGACAGTTAACACCAGAATTTTTGTTGTTTAAAAAGATAGATAATCCCTTTATTACCCATTCCCAGTTTTGCATAACCAACAGTTATAATAATACACGTTTTACCTCTGTAATTACCTTGTATCTATGCCTCTGCAAACTGCCCCCTTAGTTCAGTTCTTTTGACAGACTTGCATTTTAGCCAATCAGTGCTGACTCCTAGGTAACTTCACATGCCTGAGCTCAATGTTATCTATATGACACACATGAAATAACACCCTCTAGTGGTGAAAAACTGTAAAAATGCATTCAGATTAGAGGCGGCCTTCAAGGTCTAAGAAATTAGTATATGAGCCTACCTAGGTTTAGCTTTTAACTAAGAATACCAAGAGAACAAAGCAAAATTGGTGATAAAAGTAAATTGGAAATTTGTTAAAAATTACATGCCCTATTTGATTCATGAAAGTTTATTTTGGACTTGACTGTCCCTATAATATATACCTAAAGACAAATGTATATCTCAAAAAAAATGCCCATTGTAGGTAACCCGATGTTCACAAAAGGATTAAAGACAGAAACGCAAAAAAAGTGCAGAATTATGTAATATTATCTTAGCGACTTTAAAAATCAAAAGATTGGATAGATTTTAGCCTTCAAAGTTGCACGTACCTGGTCTCCTCTCCAAGCTCTTCTGAGCATGTCTTCTTTTTCAAAAGCGGTTCGTAGGTGCGCTATCTAATCACAGTGCACCCGATCATGCTATTGAACTAAATGTTGCGCTCTCCCGCTTCCAGACCCGAGTGGCATTTAATTTTGAATGGGAACATACAGGGATAAAAAGGGGTCTTATAAGATATAAGGCAGGTAACCATTCAATCAAATTTTGGTATAATTTATTACTACAATCATCAGGACAAAAGATTAGCAGAAAATTGACAACAAGACCTGAAAAATGTAGATACCAAAGATTTTACACATAGTATTCAAAAGCTGGCAAAAGTGACAATTGCAATGGCTAGCTGGGAAGCGGATCTTAAACTAAATAACTGTTTCTATATAACCCCTACTAAAATTAATAGCCTTTACTGGGATTTATACAATGAGCTCTTGGGAAGATTTTTTTTCCCCTGCATATGGTAGGGTCAAATACAGTGAAAATGAGTTTGTTATATACCCTTCAGGACAGGCTAATAAGAAGCAAATAGGTATAGATATATATTGCAGCAACAAAAGAACTCTGGCAATCCTCAAGGCGCTTTGGTAAAAATTAAATTTATTAGAAACGATGAACAAGGTAAAATAAACAGCAGGAACATGATCTTAGCATGTAAACATCTAACGAGTTTCAGCAAATACAGCCTTAATCATAAACATGTTAGTGTCATAACTGCCGGAACTTAAATAGCCCCAGTCTTACACACTAATTAGCAACTGCTGAGATACTTAAAGGTGCCGTAACCTGACAGTCTGCATTCTAAAAACAGACAGACATTCAGAAAATGGGCACATCCTGCAGTGTAAATAATTACAACTATACAACTATACTATTGGTATCATTTTAGACTGCAAATTATACAGTGCTAAATATTATAAATGGACACAAAATGTACATGCAATTAAGTAGTATTCTTTAGTATTTTAGTTGGACCTCACACTGATTAGAGTATTAAAAGACAGGCAAAAGAAGCAATCTCCTTATCTTAAAGAATATTTACTAAGATGGCAGTGTGTGAGTGATCATGTGAAGAGGGCCATAATAACAGATAGTGGTTTCTCTACTGTCTTTGCCAGAAATTTATGATGTCACCATCAATATTGAAGCCTAGTGGTCTCCTTGTTTTTAACTGGAAGATCCAAAAGGCTTCCCTATACAGTAATCTGCTAGCCCCCCCCCACCCCCTCTTAATGGGGTTCTAACATACTCTATTACTTGCCATTTGAAACTATTAACATTTTGATTATGCATAAATATAAAGTGCAGTGCTAGATCAGAGCAATCAACCAACGTATTGTTTCTCACACAGGGAGCACTCTACCAAGTAAATGGCATATGCAGTTCTACAGTTAGTAAGGTCAAGTAGATTGTACATTCTTTGTGTTACTTTAGACTGAAAAGTGTGTGTAGTCTTAGCATGACTGCATGCTATGCACTTGCTGAAATGGCATTTGTAGTGTCTGTCCTTAACATGCTCGGGGAAAGGACATTGCCCAAGGTGCAGTCTCTTTTCCCGACAAATTTGCAGCCATTGGAGACATAATCCTTAAGGCTATCATCGGCTGTCAGAATGAGCAAGTGTTTATCCACAATATTACAGATTTCCTTGAACTGAGAAATGTATGTGGTTACAAAGACTGGTTTGGAGGCATCGAACAAAGTGTGTGTTTTTCCTCTCCTATCTGCCTGTAATATATCACTTCTTTTCATCCTAGTGACTTCAAGGTATGCTCTGTTAATAATTTAGTTTTTATACCCTCTCTCTTTTAGCTGTGCTATAAGGAATTCACTCTCTCTCTTTCAAAGTCTGTGTCGTTAGAGCAAATCCGCTTTATATGGATAATCTGCCCTTTGGCAATACCAAAACCAGTGTGTGGTGGATGGTTACTCTGTGTGTGTAGGGCAGCATTTGATGTGATTGGTTTCCTATACAAAACAGTGTTGATCATTTTAGAATTTGAATCCCCAATAAGTGTTACATCTAGGTATGGTATACTATGTGTAAGGTACGAAAATGTGAATTTTAAATTCACTACATTGTCGTTCAGATAATCTACGAAATCATTGGCTTCTTGTTCTGTACCAGTCCAAACCAATAGAAGATCATCAATGTATCTTTTATACATTTTAATACATTGACAAAAGGAATTTCTTTCTCTATAAACGTGGGACCGCTCCCACCAACCAATAAAAAGGTTGGCGTAGGCTGGGGCAAATTTTGCCCCCATAGCGGTCCCATGTTTCTGGAGAAAGAACTCGCCATTAAATTGGAAGTAATTGTGTGTCAAAAGTATATCCAATATCCGCATTATACCAAAATACCATCAGATATATGTAGAAATAATTATTTATGAATAAATAGAACATATTCTGCTATGTGAAGAACATTGGTGAAATATTCATATTTTCATGTCGGGTGGGTGCACTTGAGAATATGTGATCGGGATTGTGCGCGAGTAGGGTGTTAGGCTCTTTTCCACTTATTTTGCTCCATTGACCTCTATGGGGAATATGTGAACATGGGTGCGATATTCTAAGTTCGGCTTTTTGCATGCATTGGATTATAGCAGCAGCAAAAACTTTTGCTTTTCATCTTGTAATATGAGCACTACCCGACGCATGCAAAAAACTTACTTCTAGCGGAGTTAGAGCCAAGTGGGAGTATTAAATACCGCTCCACTTGTAATCTGGCCCTAAGTTGGAAACATCAATGCAGCAGCTAATGACCAAGTTCCAGACATTGGATCCTAACTATATGAAATTAGCATGCCATCAGGATTTTCTTGCCAATGTAATTAAAAACTACCCACTCCTTAACAAGGCTATGAGCCTCATTGAGTTAGCTGTGTCAAGAAGGACACTGTTATTATATTCTTTTACAACTAGTAACAGAATTTTGGCTTTCACAAAGATTTAGAAATTATCGTCAGTTGATTACACTGTTAACCCCTTGGACGACTGATTAACAGACCTTTACTAACATTTTGGAGCACCGTAGTGCCAGCTTTGCAGTTTACATCTGGCAGCTATGGTGCAGAGTTTCAGGCATTCATTATTATTATTATTCTTTATTTATAAAGCGCCAACAGATTCCGCAGCGCTATCCATGGGTAACAAAGGTAAAAAGGACAGTACAATATGAGACACCAGACAAAATTTAACAAACAAATACAGGGGGAATTGGGAGCCCTGTTCCCGTGGGAACTTATAATCTAAATGGGTAGGAGGGTGAGAAAAAGGAGGTGGGGACTGCAAAGGTGGGAATGATGTTAGTGTGGAGTTGGATGAGGGCAACTATTAGGCAAGTGGAATTCATTAGTTACTGATTTGGTGATAGACTTCCTTGAACAAGAAGGTCTTTAGGAAGCGTCTAAATGAGGGGAGGTTGGGGGAAAGTCTGCCAGCTCGAGGAAGTACGTACCAGAGGGTTGGTGCCTCACAAAGTCCTGTAGTCTAGTATGAGAGGAGGTGATGGTAGAAGAGGCAAGGAGTAGATTGTTGTTGGATCTTAGGGGACGGGCTGGAGTATATTTGTTGATGAGTGAGGAAAGGTATGGGGGGCTGCGTTAGTAAGTAGGTCAGAGTGAGAATTTTGAATTTAATTCTGCTGTGAATGGGAAGTCAGTGAAGGGACTCAAAGAGGGGTGCAGCGGATACATACATTTTGGGGACTTCATAACACTGTCCTTCAGATATAACTACCCTATCTTAGCAGGAAAGGTTATGGATCTGGCAAGTTGTTTTGTAGTGCAGTTCCCTGGATTGCTTCCACAGCTTTATGGAGCCGCTACAAGGATTGCAATGAGGGTATTTCCACACTTGTTACCAGATGCTGTAAAATGCAGCTGATCTGGTGTTATACTAAGCGGCTGTGTTTGTCACTCCAGGGTCCTCTATTATGGAGTGGAATTGGTTAAAATGTAGTCAATTTAGATATGCAGTATGGGTTACAGTGCTATTTTAGATGGTTTGTTGTTATAGGTACCTAGTTCTGTAATGTTTTTTCTTTATATGTTCTTTTTTTATTTTTTGTTAAATAATGTTCTTTATTTTCTCTCATTACATGATGTATGAAACATTTTGCATATTACACCTTGCCACACTTCTTTTTACAAAATATGCTGCAATAAGTTGTTGTTGCTCACTCACAGCTTCTTAGAGTTTAGCTAATGACGTTAGTCATTGCCCCAGATCTAAGATTTTATATTGCACAAACCAATATGGCAGAGTGGAGCTATTCGTTCTGATGATATAGCTTCCATAGCATTAGCTCCACTGTCTTATCTTTATGGACACTTTACTCAGCTCCTGAACAGAGTAGAATTGGTTACAATTTAGTTAATTTAGATCCAAAGCAGGGGCTACAGCCCTACTTTAATAATTCTGTATACTTACTGAGACCCTTTCTGCGTAAAGCTCACAGTCTTTAGGCAGCTGCTGTGATAATTTACTATGATAACTCTTTATTATATTTTATGTTCACTTAGATTCAGTCATATACTGTATATGTTTAAACAGAAATAACATTGGGATGTATGTATTCTCACATATTTCTACCACGGGCTTGGAATAAATTTACAACAGCGCATGATAATATTATTTTCAAAGCTGCAGTTAGACTCACCCTGGCTCATAGTATTAGATATAGTAATTTACTTTTTGGAGGAATCATTGTGCTTATTATAAAGTGAGTGCACTGCGTGAAATAAAGGTAGTATATTCTTGATCCATTTGCCTCATAAACATTATAGAATAACTCTTTACAGTAATATTTACCAGGTCTCAGGTAAACATGCGTACTTTATATACTTTTTATTATATATATATATATAACCTCAGTTCGGTAAAACTGGTGCCGGTTTTTGTATCCACTGTCATTTTTTTCCAAACTACGCTGGGATGTGGCTTTATACTTTAAGATTTCAAGAAACTGTTTAATCTCTTAGGCTACCTGTTATGCTCTATAAGTTTGTATTATTAACTTTTTATTACTTTCATTTTGTTCTGTTTTATATATTTAATATAAAAAATTGGAAACATGGGTATATCCCTTAAGAAACACAAAATTGGATAGTCTCAAGCAAGAGTCTTAAAAATATTATACACAGAGAGAAGTGCACTCACAGGAACGAACAACCAGCTCAATACCATTGTTAGCCTGTTCTATGGTGATTTACCACCTGGGTGCAACTTCTTTTAGCCCAGTAATGTCTTAAAAATATTATATATGCCTCTAAATAGTTCTGACACTATGGGTTTTATTTATCAAGCAGCGGTTGCTGCTTCGGAGGCTCATCTTTGCAGGCTCGCCTGAAACTAAAGTTAAAAAGCAGCGGTCATAAGACCGGTGCTCTTTAACCTGTCCGCCACTTTGAAATCATCCCGATCCGATATGTTCAGGATGATTGGTAGCCCCAGCTGATTAGCTGCCAGTAAAAAGAGGGCAGCATTGCACAAGCATTTCTGAAATGCTTGTACAATGATAAATGCAAACAGCGTATATTGTCAACCTGCAGTGAATAATTTCAATCGATCGCCATTTTTAGCTGCTACAGCTGAGAACGGCGATCGGTTGAAACAAATAAAGGAGCTTTCTACATGAAGTATCTTATACTTTGTGAATGAAAGTCCCCTTTATTTGTTTCAATAGTCAATCCTAGTGTTTGTGCAACGCTAGGATTTACTTTCACTTTAAAAGTAAATTTCACATGAAAAAGGTGTCTGCCGTGGGCTTCTGACGCATTTGTGGCTTACATCGAAACGCGTCAGGCACCCACGGCAGACACCTTTTTCATGTGAAATGTACTTTTAAGGCCTCCATACGTTGCATTGGAAACGCAACTTTTTAAGGATTACCAATAAAGTTTATGGTTTTACCATCTCTGCCGGCCATCCTTCTTTTTACTATGCGGATTGTTACTATTGATGAAGTTCGGCTCAGAGATTGCATTGTCTGTTAGCTCACTCGTCTCAGGCTACGAACACGGCTGTACACGCCGGATTGCACAGTGGTGACATCATCGACAATTTAGGAGAGCACTGTCCCAGCACAGAGTTTCTCAGAGAGGCTCAGAGCAATTATAAGTAAGGTATGATCTTTACTGTTCTTTTTTATGATGGATATATCCCAGGAATGCACAAATTTGCCCTAGAGACCTAGTGCACTTACATAAATGCTGCATATATCTCCTATACGGGAGTGACTTGGGACTGCTTATTTGCTTATCAACTTACAGCATTAAAGGGACATAAAACAAGTTGGGATAGAGACAAAATATAATAATATGTACTTTAATTACTTTACCTGCAAATTGTAAAGCTCTAACAATTCCTTTTATGGCTGCATCTATTTCCACCATTGATATGGTAGAATGCAAGACTTTAGCACCCATTATCTGCTGGAGCACGCCTAGAAGCAAATAAGCTGCTGTGAACTCAGTTGAAATACAATGCCGGTGTTTCTGATGTTAAACACTGATAAGGGGGGATCGGTCTACTCCAGAAAGCACAGCTATGTAAGTCATTTTGCTTATTTTTGAAAATGATTTTAAAATAATTGCCAGCAATTTTTAAATATTTTTTTATGCAAACTATTTTTACTTTATTAGCTCTTTTAGAATATGCACAGATCTCATTGTTTTATGGCCCTTTAAGGCAATTGGGCACTCTATAAACTGTTACTGCACTCTCTGACTAATAGACGCCCACTTATAACAAGTGCTTGCCGTTTCACTGTTTATTTAATCTCTCTAAGCTCCCATCTGTCTAAGTGACCATCTTTAAGTGGCAGCACTAAGAATTAGACAAGAATTGAACAATATTTGAAGAAGATTTGAGGCGAGCTAAATATTTTCACTTCAAAAACAATCTTTTGCACTTAACATTCTGCTATGTTTTCAGGACTGATTTTCCTTTTAACAGTCTCGTCTATTCCACAGGCAGGCTCCCATGCTCATACCTTACCCTTCTCCACATGCAGTTTATATAGACCCCTCTCTCCTTTCTTCTCCATACCTTAGCTCTCATGAACTACTTTCTATTTTAAACTCTATATAAATAAACTGCACCACCTCCCAGAAATACCCACACTGCTATAAATCTCATTCTCACCTACTCTTACTTTCCATCTTGCTGCTATTAACATCAGGCCCACCCTCATTCCCACCATTACCCAATCATGCATTCCTTATAGAAACTTTAATATAAGCAACACACATAACCTCATTTCCATCCAATATCTGCAACAAACTTACAACCATTCATGACCTGTTTATATCATATGCTTTCACCTTTTTAGCAATTACCAAAACCTGGCTGTCTCCTTCTGACACCGTTTCCATTGCTGCTCTCACACATGGTGGTCTTCACTTTAGCCATACCCCTAGACCAGATGAGAAACGTGGTGGCGGTGTTGGGATCCTGCTCTCCCCCTCCTGCACTTATCAGTACCCACCTCCAATACCATCTCTCTCCTTCTCCTGCTTTGAAGTCCACTGTATTCCCTGTTCTTCCCCCTGTCCCTCAAAGTGGCAGTCATCTATCGCCCTCCTGGACTGACTTCCCATTTCCTTGACAACTTTGCCGCCTGGCTTCCTCACTTTCTCTCTTCAAATATACCAACCCTAATTCTTGGGGACTTCAACATTTCCATTGACAACCCATCTGCCCCTGCTGCCTCTAAACTTCTTTAACTCACATCCTCCTTCGGTCTCTCACAATCCACCTATTCCCTACTCACTGTGATGGACACTCCATCGACTTGGTACTTTCCTACCTCTGTTCTATATCTGACCTCACCTGTCGCCCTTTTCCCATTTCAGACCATCACCTGGTCACCTATAATATTAATGCAACAGCTAAACCCACTTCTCCATCCCGCCCCCGCACCTGTAGAAATATACATGCTGTGGATCCGCTTCAATTTTTAAAAATCATTCAAGATCTCCTCCCTCACACTTTCACTATAACCTGCCCTGATCTTGCTACAGCCCACTATAACAAAACTCTCTCCTCTGCATAAGACACAATTGCCCCTCCCCAACTGTGTAAAACATTACGCCGTCAGTTACAGCCCTGGCATGCTTAGCAAACACGCTATTCGCAAAAATGCTCCTGTACTGCTGAGCGTGTCTGGAGGAAAACTCACTCTGAACCTGATTTCATACACTATAAGTTTATTCTTCGTTCATATACTTCTGCCCTTCACTTTGCCAAGCAAACCTACTTTTCTTCTCTCATATCTACTCTTTCCTTAAACCCTAAATGAATCTTCTCCATCTTCAACTCTCTCCTCTACCCACCTGCCCCCCCCCCCCCGGTCTGTCTTTAGTGCTCAAGACCTGGCAGACTACTTTTTAAACAAAATGCGTACTATCCGAAGCAACATCCCAACACCAACCTGCAGTATTCCAACAACAGGCCCAGTTATTCCCTTTGCCACCCTCTGCATCTTCTATCCAGCCACTGAGAATGAAGTTTCTTCCTTACTATCTTCCTCACGCCTCACTACCTTCCCATCTAATACCCGCCCTGTCTCTCACCCTCACTTCTGCTCTTACCCACATCTTCAACCTATCACTCTCAACTCATTCCCATCTTCTTTCAAACATGTAAAAGTCACTCCCATATTCAAAAATCCTCCCACGACCCTAATTCTCCTGAAAGTTACAGCCCCATATCACTGCTTCCACTAACATCAAAACTCCTTGAAAATCTAGTTTACAATTGCCTAACCCACTTCCTGTCCGCCAACTCTTTGCTTGACCCCCTGCAATCTGGATTCCGCTCCAAACACTCAACTGAGACTGCCCTTACCAAGGTTACTAACGATCTTCTCTCTGCTAAAAATATTGGCCACTACTCTATACTCATCTTACTTGACCTCTGCAGCTGCCTTTGACACAGCTGACCACCCCCTCCTCCTATAGACCCTTAGCTCTTTTGGCCTCTGTGACACTGCTCTTTCCTGGATTCACTCCTATCTTTCTCACAGGTCTTTTTCTGTGTCATTTGCAGGTGACTCCAATGCCTCTGTCTGTTGTATTACCTCAAGGATCTGTTCTGGGTCCTCTACTCTTCTCCATTTATACTTCTTCGCTAGGCAAACTTATCAACAGTTATGGCTTCAAATATCACCTCTATGCTGATGACACCCAGATCTACCTCTCCACCCCTTCTCTCTCTCTCTCTCTCCCTCTGTCCTTTCTCATGTCAGTGACTGCTTAACTGATATTTCTTCCTGGATGGCCTCTCACCACCTAAAGATTAACATGTCCAAGACTGTGCTCCTTCTTATCCCCCCCTCAAGCTCTACACCAACTTCTGACTTCTCTATCCCTGTTGACGGCAACATTTCCCCATTGCCCCAAGTCCGCTGCCTCGGAGTTACACTTGACTCAAATCTATCCTTCGTCCCCCATATCCAATCACTTTCTACATCCTGCCGCAACCATCTACGCAATATTTCCAATATTCACCCTTTTCTGAACGCTAACACCACAAAGCAAATAATCCACTCCCTTGTTATTTCCCGACTTGACTACTGCAATAACCTACTTGCTGGCCTTCCTTTTTCCCACCTCTCCCCCCTTCAATCGATCCTAAATGCCCCTGCCAGGCTGATCCACCTTTCCCGTTGCTCTGTCTCTTCTGCACCTCTCTGCGAGTCCCTTCATTGGCTCCCCATTCACAGCAGAATTAAATGCAAAATTCTCAACCTTACATACAAAACTCTCACCAACGCCGCTCCCCTCTACCTATCCTCTCTAATAAACAAGTATACTCCAGCCCGCCCACTAAGATCCAACAATGACCTGCTCCTTGCATCCGCTACTATCACCTCCTCTCATGCTAGACTGCAGGACTTCTGTCGTGCAGCACCTACCCTCTGGAACACTCTCCCTTGTGCTGTCAGGCTTTGTCCTAATCTTTCTTCCTTTAAATGCTCCCTGAAGACTTTTCTGTTCAGGGAAGCCTACCACCCAACTCAATAATACATTAATTTCACTTACCTAACATTTCCCTCATCTAACTCTGCATTAACATCTTTCTCAATCTTGCAGTCCTCCCCTCCTGTTTCACAACCTCCTACCCTTCTAGATTGTAAGCTCTCATGGGAATAGGGCCCTCAATTCCTCCTGTATGTGTTTGTAAATGTTGTGCTGTCTCTTACAAGTTTTATATTATTGTTTTATTTAAATGAATTGTATCCATGGGCAGTGCTGCGGAATATGTTGGCGCTTCATAAATAAAGTATAATAATAACAATAATAATAATAATAATGATCTGTTACGTTTTCTGTGATAAAAGATATAGTAACTGTTTTTTTTTTTCTTACAAGTGATTAGTTTCTTGACGTTTGTGTCAATAGTATTATGTATGTAGTACACTTGTTGTTAAATATTGTTTTAATAGCCTCTACATTTGTTTTGTTCCCCAGGCAATTTGTTTACTAAATTGATTTGTTCTTTATCAACAAAAGATAAGAAAGGGACACACTATAAATCATAGTCTAGTTTATAATTGAAATTGTAATCTATATTTATTGTTAAATCTTAGTTTATTTTGGAATTTTTGCTGTTAGCTTTGATGATCTTCATTTTTTTCTTTAGTCTTTAGTATTGTAAAATTATTTTTAGTTAAAATATACTTGCCTAGATTACAAGTGCAGTGATAGATTTGTATTGCTCATGAGTGCTAACTCCCTCTCCCCATTGGCTTCTATGGGATGTGCTAAAGAATGCTTTTTCTATTTTTTCGCTTGCTGGCTAACCCAAAACTGCGCTAGGAATACTTCAAATTCCTTTGTTCTTCACTTAGAAGAATTTATTCTTTATATATATATATATATATATATATATATATATATATATATATATATATATATATAGATAGATATAGATATATTTAAATATTGTTTTATAAAATTATAAATGTATACCTATATATGTCGCCTTGCCATATCCCTTCTTAATTCTTTTAAAACATTTTTTCAATTTAAATGTTATATTTTTTATTTAAAAATGTGTATGTATGACTGCAATACTTTATTTTAGTATGTTTTACTTTTTTTTGTGATTTTTATTTTTAACCCTTACACTTTATTTCAAGTCTCAGGTCACATTAATTCTTCTAACGCTAATAGGGCTTTCATTCAAAAGCAACCCATAACTTTAAATTAGTAAAATTAGAGCTATTTAGTGTGGTCACAATATCAATTGAAAGTAATGGTGTGCGAGAGCGTTTTTGGCTGCGCTAAGCCTTCTCTGGACTTGCAATATAAAATTGTATGTTAACTTTAATTCGCGATGCTGCTTGTTGTGTCCCATGCTAACGTTAGCGAACCACTTGTAATCTGGGCCACTGTGTTTTCCTTAACAGACGTTAAATCATCTTGTGCTACAGTCAGTGTCCTTTGGGAATTACAAATGTAGAATAGTAGTGAATTTATTGTGGTGATACACTGATTAAATTAGAACTATATAAAGAGAGTAATTAAGGTGATTAACTGTCAGAAAAAAGCTTGTATTGAAGAAATGTGTCAGTAACAGATGCTGCAGTAAGCAATGTTTAGGGGTCGATTTATCAAGCTGCGGCAGACAGGGGAGCACATACGTGCCCCTGTCCGCCGCAGCTCGCCTCTGGCGGGCTGAATTCCGCATTGCACATGAACCCTATTTTGCACTCGCGTGCAATCCCACCCCCTGCCCGCACACGCGCGGGCAGGAGCTGTCAATCTCCCCGTCGGACGAGACCGGGGTGATTGAAATTTGCCACCTAAGAGGTGGTGAAAGGTTAGGGAAGCAGCGGTCTGATGACCACTGCTTGTTAAATACAGACTGCAGGTTCTCATGGGAGAACCCGCAGTCGTAAGCAGGCAAAGCTTGCCGAAGGGGTTGATGAATCGACTCCTTAGTGTAAAGCCTGCAGCAAATGAGAGGAGTTGAGATCCTAACCAAGATAAGGAAATGTTCTCAGCAAAAGACATACAAAGGTTTTCTGACCCATTCAACCAATGGAATAATATGTGATGAAAGCTTTTTATGAAAACGTTTCCTGAAAATGTGCTAATTTTTGTTCAATAAACTTAGGATCTACATTGTTTGTATATGAGATCTCTTTGCCCCAACAGACTTAAATATGGTATTAGGATTTATCTGTCTACATTGATAAAGTTTATCTTTGGTTTGACTTTCTCACGTTAATGTATATTGCGGTTTCACAAAGTTGATGATCAGCTGAGATGCTGCTAAAATAGGAGATAAGCTACATTACTTATCAGTCCATCATACAATGGATAGGCCTAAATAATTCCACTACATCGGGGGTTACCCATAGCACATATTGATTGATGTTACAGGACTTTTCCCCTTACACAAACATTTGATTGTTAGTGAACACAGCATTATTCAGTCCTGCGCTGATCAAGCAATCACTTTGTAGAATGTTATAGGTGTCAGGTTATGGACACTGCAGGATGCAACCCAGCCTTTTAGAGAGCAGTGGAAAAAAAAAACACGTTTAGGGTTAAAAAGCAGGCAAAACAAATAATGAAAATAAATTGAATTTTTTTTTCTATTTTATGTTGAATTCCATTTTTGTGTTTGTCCGTTTTTTTCATGATTCAGAACAATTAACAAAAACTATCCAATGTACTTCTGTTGTAAAATTGACTTCATTCTCTTGGTATAATATGTTAAAGAGCATACCTAGGTAGAATCAGGGACTTTGCATGTGCATGGAGCAAGATATAGCAGCAGATTTGCAAGAATGCTTTCAATAATATTGAACACTGCTGCTGTCTAAAGCTTAAATGAGCATAATATTATTAAAAGCATTTTTACAACAATGCTGTCAAACCTTTTTCTTTCATGATTAAAGGACAACTAAAAACAGCAAAACAGCATAATCAATAAATGCATAATAAAGAGACAATACAAAAACACTTAGGGCCAGATTACAAGTGGAGTGCAAACGTTTGCACACAAGCGATATTGGGTTTTCCCATTTGCACGCAGGTTAAATTACGCTGGTATTACAAGTTGAAAGTAAACACGTCGGGTTAGCGCGTCCTCAGAGCTGTGGTTAACTGTTTAGTGAAAAACAAAAAAGTACTGCAAAACACATAAAAAATACATTATGAAGTATAGTTACAATCATAATAACACTATCTAATAAAAATTATTTTAAAAAATATATTGCACAAAAAAAGTTATAAAGACTCAAAGATATGAGGTCTCAGGTGTTACGGAAAAAAAGACAGGCAAAGGGCTTTAACATTAAGAAACATATATACATATCTAAAGATGTATATGTATGTATATATAAATGTCTGTGTACATATGTATTTATTTGTGCATATATGTATTTATAGATGTATATAAACATTTAAACACATAAATACATATGTATAAATATATAGACAGATACATAAGTGCACCGGATCCCTTTTGCAGTTGCAAAATTAATTTTCAATAAAGTGTTATACTGTGTATTTACTGAAAATATTTCACATTCCATGGTTCTGGACATAGCAGAATATGTTCTAAGTATTTGTAAATAGATATTCATATATATATATATATATATATATATATATATATATATATATATATATATATATATATATAAATGAATGAAGGAAAGCACTCTCTGGTCTTTTAGTGAATATTTAATAAATCAAGCGTGACGTTTCGGGGGACACACTCCCCTTCCTCAGACAAACAAAAGATGCATTCAACTGAAAATTTAAACAAAATAAGCCCCTCCCCCAGTGAGAAAATTGCGCCAACTGAATTAGACTTGATCATTTTTTATTTTGAATTACCCCTAGTAAATTGTAGTATATGATAGGCTATCTATGAACAAAGCGGTTATCGTAATAGTTCTCCACCGGCTGCTTGATGTATAATGTTGCTATGGCAACTAACCTCTGAGTGAGGTATGGTGCTTAGTGCTTGGTGTATAATGTTGCTATGGCAACTAACCTCTGAGTGAGGTATGGCGCCTAGTGCTTAAGTCACAGCATGGCCGTGAGGAGCGTGTTCCTAACTACAACTCAGTGCTCCACGCAACTGAATATACCAAAACAGGTATTTGAACATTGATTAGATTGATAGAGTTTGTATTCCTTTTAGTAACATAATTTAATCGTAAGGACTGGGATGTTTCTGTGAACTTCGATTTCTATGGTTGAACCCAAATACGGTCCGTGATGTTTATGTTATCTGGTGCCCATCTAGGTTGTTTTTTATTAACACTATTAATCACTAGACACTGCACGTATCACAGTTTTTGTAAAGTTCACCTCAACCAGGGTGTTAGATGTGTGATAGATGTATATATATCACGATTTTGTGATGATAGTGTTTTGATGCCATTATAATTTAGCACATTATGAGAATTAATGTACCTTTCATGTTTAACTGTTCACATCAATTGCTCTTTATAATGATTTATATATACAGAGCTCTTCTGTTTTGCACTTTGGCCTAGGCTTTAGTCAGCCAGTACCTGTTTATTGAGGATCACCATGACAACTGTTTTTGAAATTTGGCGCAATTTTCTCACTGTGGGAGGGGCTTATTTTGTTTACATTTTCAGTTGAATGCATCTTTTGTTTGTCTGAGGAAGGGGAGTGTGTCCCCGAAACGTCACGCTTGATTTATTAAATATTCACTAAAAGACCAGAGAGTGCTTTCCTTCATTTATATATACATATCTGCTAGCACCCTGGCATCTAATACTCTGGAAGTGAGAGTGCTCTCATTGAATCAATATATATATATATATATATACTGTATATATATATATATCTGTATACAGGGCTTCTTTGAAGAAAAAAAAGGTGTCGGTACTCTTTGATAGGTATGGCTATTTTGATGCTTCATTAGAGGAAAAAGGTGGCCGCTCGTGGCATATGGAGCTGGTTATCTTCTTGTGAGAGTGCAACACACTTTAGATGCTAACTAAGCATCCGAATACCAGTGTCTACTTATTGATGAATAATACATTGATATAGTATGCTCGCAGGTATGCTAGGGTGTTGGTTAGCGCTCTAGTGAAAAGCGCTAAATAGCTTTCCACTCATAACCAGGCCCTAAGTTTGAAATTCAATATAGAATTTTTTTCTGACCAATGTCAGTTAGTTACATTTTCCTTCCTAATGCATTAAATGACAGCCATCAGCCAATCACAAAATGCATATACGTATATCCTGTGAATCTTGCACATACTCACATATGAGCTGGTGCCTCAGAAAGTGTACATATAAAAAGATTGTGCACATTTAGATAATGGAAGTAAATTGGTAAGTTGTTTAAAATTGTGTGCTCTATCTGAATCAAGAAAGTTAAATTTTTACTTGACTGTCCCTTTAAGATAGTGTCTGCAATTTTAGACAACTTACTAATTTACTTCTAATATCTTATTTCCTTCATTCTCTTGCTATCCTTTCTTGAAAAGTATACCTAGGTAGACTCTATAGATACTCTGCTTATTAGTGGCTGCATGTATATGCTTCTTGCCATTGGCCCGAAGATGTGTTCAGCTAGCTCCGAGCAGTGCATTGCTGCACCTTCAACAAAGGATGCTGAAAGAATGAATTACATTTGATAATACAAATAAACTCGAAATGTGTTTAAAGTTATATGCTCTGTCTGAATCATGAAATAAAAATGATGTCCCTTTAAAAATAATATTATTCTTAGATTTGGATGAAAACAATATGTTTAGTAGGAACAATTAGCATCATTTATCCATAATATTACATTCAACCATTTTGGTCCAGGGGTCTTAAAATTATTTTAAGCAATGTACAGTACCAGCAATTTAGTCAAACTACAGAGGTAATCCCAGTTTAGTCTAATTTAGCTACTGACATGTTTAAACATCATATTATTAAATGTACAGGTGGCCCTCGTTTTACAACGGTTCAATTTACACCGTTTCAGAATAACAACCTTTTTTTCCAGTCATGTGACTGCTATTGAAAAGCATTGAGAAGCAGTGCATTTATTAAAATAGCCAGTAGGTGGAGCTGTCCGCTTGTGTTGCTGCAAAGCCAAGCAAGCTGAAATTAATCAGTTTAACCAGACCTGAGCTATCGAGCAGATTTCAAAGGAACAAGATCTTCCTGTCTATAAATTAGTCCAGATTGGAATGCATAGAAAAAACTGTTTGCATAAAAATGCAAGTTACGTCTTTGTTGTGTGATTATTAGGTTTATAATGCTGTTTAGCAAATGTTTTTGTTTATTTAACTTAGTTTAATTATATATTCTGTGTTGTGTGATTATTTTATTAGGTTTATAATGCTGTTTAGCATTGAAAGTCTTCATTTCAAAGCTTTAAAAATAATGTATTAGGTGTTACTTATGACAATTTTGAGAGGGGCCTGGAACCTATCACCCTCACTTCCCACTGACTTACATTATAAACTGGGTTTCAATTTACAACGGTTTCGATTTACAACCATTCCTTCTGGAACCTAACCCCGGCGTAAACTGAGGGCTACCTGTATTCAAGTTATGTGGTTAATTATAAAGTTCCAAGAAAATCAAAACATTGTTTTCTGGCTGGTACATGTGACATTTGAAATAAAATGTTATAATTGCTGATTTATTTAAAAAAATATATTTTAAAGTTTGAGTTTTACTGGACATTCAGTTAAAATACTGGACACCTGGCAAACATATCTACAAATAATATCAAACAGTGTCAGAAAGGCTATCACAAGGCACATAAAAGTAGGTACAAGTCATTATCACCTTTTGTTGACTAAATAAATAAATACAAATTCCAATTAAGTTTTATTTGTTCAAAATTAGGCTTCCTATTTCTTTTCTTTTTTCATCTTATTTCAAGTTAAAATTGTATAAAAAAATATTTTACCACAAAATTCCACACGCAAGAGAAAAAAAGAGGAAAAAGATAAAACATAAAATGACATCTAGGCAGGTATCCCTGCTTGCTTTTCCTCAGAAGTATTCTGTATACATTGTTACAAATGCACCAAAAAACTCTTGGTAAAATATGCAAATTAGATATACCTTTGATATTACAAGTCCATGGTAAAGCACGTTAACAGAAAAGGGTTTACTCATCCAACCTTTTTGAAAGCAGCCATTACATTCAAAGGATATAACGACCATGCTAATTTGCACTGGTTTTACAAGCTGAATATTATACTTTGTGCTCGAGCTAAAGCCAAAACTGTGCTATATACACTTTTTAATAAAAATATATAATTTTACTATTGATAAATATGTTTTAAAAAGGCTAAAAAGGGATATGGTATATGGCAAGGTGTTTGACAATGAACAGTATATAGTGATGTCGCGAACATAAAATTCTCCGTTCGTGAACGGCGAACGCGAATTTCCGCAAATGTTCGCGAACGGGCGAACCGCCATAGACTTCAATAGGCAGGCAAATTTTAAAACCCACAGGGACTCTTTCTGGCCACAATAGTGATGGAAAAGTTGTTTCAAGGGGACTAACACCTGGACTGTGGCATGCCGGAGGGGGATCCATGGCAAAACTCCCATGGAAAATTACATAGTTGATGCAGAGTCTGGTTTTAATCCATAAAGAGCATAAATCACCTAACATTCCTAAATTGTTTGGAATAACGTGCTTTAAAACATCAGGTATGATGTTGTATCGATCAGGTATTGTAAGGGTTACGCCCGCTTCACAGTGACAGACCAAACTCCCCGTTTAACGCACCGCAAACAACCGCAAACAGTTCATTTGCACAACCGCAAACTCCCCATTTGCACAAGGTTGGATACCAAGCTAGCCATGTCCCGTTCCTTGTCCCCACTGATGTAATTGAAGGTCTCTTCCTCCACCCAGCCACGTACAACACCAAGGGTCCCCAAAAGGTGACAACAAGCCCCCTGGGACGCCTGCTGTGTTTGGTCTTCCACCTCCTCAAAGCCACCTTCCTTCTCTTCCTCCTCTGCAGAGCCACGCATTCCATGCTTGGCAGCCGTCAGCAGGTTTACCCAATGCGCAGTGTAGGTGATATACCTGCCCTGACCATGCTTTGCAGACCAGGTATTAGTGGTCAGATGGACCCTTGCCCCAACACTGTGTGCCAGACATGCCATTACTTCCTTTTGCACAATTGAGTACAGGTTAAGGATTGCCTTTTGTGCAAAGAAATTTCGCCCGGGTACCTTCCACTGCGGTGTCCCAATAGCTACAAATTTTTGGAACGCCTCAGACTCCACCAGCTTGTATGGTAAAAGCTGGCGGGCTAAGAGTTCAGACAAGCCAGCTGTCAGATGCCGGGCAAGGGGGTGACTTTGTGACATTGGCTTCTTACGCTCAAACATGTCCTTGACATGTGGGCAGATGAGCAGGAACTGCTCAAGGTGAGAGACGGAGTGGCAGATGGTTGAGAGGGGGCAAGGAGGACAGCAGTGGTTGACGTGCCTGAAGATGCTGGACCAGGAGGAGGATGGCGGCTTTGAGTTTGTGTGCTGCTTGTACTCATGTGTTGATCCCATAGGCGTTTGTGATGTGCGATCATGTGCCTTCGCAAAGCAGTTGTACCTAGGTGGGTGTTGGACTTCCCAGGACTCAGTTTCTTTTGGCACAGGTTGCAAATGGCATCGCTGTTGTCAGAGGCAGACACACAAAAAAATGCCACACTGCTGAGGTCTGCAATGACGGCATTCTGGTGGTGGCAACAGCATGTGTTGATTGGCGTGCTGCCTGGCTGACCCTGGGTGCCGATGCATGCTGTCTGACTGTGCCACTAGCTCCTTGCGATGACCTCCCCCTGCTTCCAACTCGTCTCCTCCTCCTCTCTGTCTCCCCATCTGAACTTTCCCCCTGTTCTTCTTCTCTTCTAGCGGGCACCCACGTGACATCCACGGATGCATCGTCATCATCAACCTCTTCACTTGTATCCGACAACTCAGCAAAGGAAGCAGCAACGGGTACAACATCATCATCATCACACTGTACGTCCATGTGTGTAATGCTGCCTGACTGAGACATATCCCTGTTATCTACATCCTCTGGCAATAATGGTTGCGCATCACTCATTTCTTTCAACTGATATGTAAATAACTCCTCTGACAGATCAAGTGAAGCGGCTGTGGTGCTAGTGTTGGTGGTGGCGGCAGACGGGCGAGTGGTAACTTGAGAGGTGCCCGAAGCTAAGCTGGAGGAGGATGGTGCGTCAAGGTTCCGAGCGGAAGCTGTAGAAGATTGGGTGTCCTGTGTTAGCCAGTCAACTATGTCCTCAGAACTTTTCGAGTTCAGGGTACGTGGCCTCTGAACACTGGGCATTATTCTAGGGCCAAAGGGAATCACAGCACCATGACCGCGACGGCCCCTGCGGGGTGGCCTGCCTCTGCCTGTCATTTTTTTTTCGATTAGTGGTACTATGCGTGCAAGCTACTGTGACAACAGATATGAGTGGCACTGTGCACTGGCAGAGTAGACTCTGTAGGCCTGACACACACGCTTGCAGACAACTAACTGCTATTCAATCTATTACAGTCAAAATTGTATTTTTTTTTTAAATGTACACTACTGTTACACCAGATATGAGTTGCACTGGTGTGACACTGTGCCCTGGCAGGCCCTGAAACGCACACGCGTGAAGGAAACTGACTGCTATTATTTCACAGTCAAATTTCTATTTTTTTTTTTTTTTAATGTACACTACTGTTACACCAGATATGAGCTGCGCTGGTGTGACACTGTGCCCTGGCAGGCCCTGAAACGCACACGTGTGAAGGAAACTGACTGCTATTATTTCACAGTCAAATTTGTAGTTTTTTTAATGTACACTACTGTTACACCAGATATGAGTTGCACTGGTGTGACACTGTGCCCTGGCAGGCCCTGAAATGCACACGCGTGAAGGAAACAGACTGCTATTATTTCACAGTCAAATTTCTAGTTTTTTTTTAATGTACACTACTGTTACACCAGATATGAGTTGCACTGGTGTGACACTGTGCCCTGGCAGGCCCTGAAACGCACACGCGTGAAGGAAACTGACAGCTATTATTTCACAGTCAAATTTCTAGATTTTTTTTTAATGTACACTACTGTTACACCAGATATGAGTTGCACTGGTGTGACACTGTGCCCTGGCAGGCCCTGAAACGCACACGCGTGAAGGAAACTGACTGCTATTATTTCACAGTTAAATTTCTAGTTTTTTTTTTTTAAATGTACACTACTGTTACACCAGATATGAGTTGCACTGGTGTGACACTGTGCCCTGGCAGGCCCTGAAACGCATACGCGTGAAGGAAACTGACTGCTATTATTTCACAGTCAAATTTCTAGTTTTTTTTTAATGTACACTACTGTTACACCAGATATGAGTTGCACTGGTGTGACACTGTGCCCTGGCAGGCCCTGAAACGCACACGTGTGAAGGAAACTGATCAAAGGATGCATTTTACAGCTTTGCATGTGACGTCTTAAGCAACATGGCGCATCCGAAATTGTGTAAAAACGTAATCCAATCAAAGGGCACATTTTACAGCTTTGCATGTGACGTAAGCAGCATGGTGCATCCCAGATCGCGTAAAAACTTAATCCAAAGGACGCATTTTACAGCTTTGCATGTGACGTCTTAAGCAACATGGCGCATCTGAGATCACGTAAAAATGTAATCCAATCAAAGGACGCATTTTACAGCTTTGCATGTGACGTCTTAAGCAACATGGCGCCTCCGAGATCGCGTAAAAACTTAATCCAATCAAAGGACGCATTTTACAGATTTGCATGTCAATAAGAAACGTATTTATATTTTAAAAACTAGTATGTGCTATATTCTTATCTTTGAAGCGTGTTTGTTTTATGTAATGCACAGCTTCACATAATGTAACGCTAGATAACATAATACTGTGATATATGAAATATAATCCATTGTTGGTAATAAGTATATATTTCATTAGAATAGGAAGATTATGAACTATTTATGAAGCAACAGGGTTTAAATGGACATGAAACCCACATTTTATGTTTCCCGATTATGTAAGATATTGCAGTTTTAACAACCTTTAAAATTTAATTTTATTATTTAAATTTGCTTCTTTCTCTTGTTATCTTTTGATGAAATGTGTTTAGAGGTAATCTCAAGAGCAGCAATTAACCTATGTTCTAACTGCTGATTGGTGGCTGCATAGATATACCGATGGTTATTGGTTCACCTATGTGTTCATTTGGAAACCAGTAGTGCACTGCTGCTCCTTAAATAAATGATACCAAGAGACTGAAACGAATTTGAGGATTGAATCAATTTTAAATTTGTTTAAAATATTATGTTATACCTAAATGATAAAATAATTTATTGGGTTTCATGTCCCTTTAACGGAGAAAGAATGCTACGAGATACATTATGAAAATGTGTATTGGTTAAACATTATATGTTACCTATAGCTCTGGTGACCATCTTTCCACTTTAAAAAGGGACACATGAGAAATACATATGTCAGGGATGTTTTCGGAGTTGTTTAAAGATTTTTTTGGAATAAGAATAATGACACATGTATTTATCATATGTGTCACTTATTAAAGCGGAAATATGGTTAGCATACCTATAGCAATATATCATTGGATAATTAAAGAGAAGCAATAATAATAGAAATATATTAATCATCTAAAATATGTGCATTACACACAGTGATTTCTTTTGTTATACTACTACAATAAGATGTAAGTGAAATTGGAATACATGTGCTGTCAACATTCAACTAATAGTCTGTTTTAAACATATTCTATGTGTATGTTGATGTCAAAAGAAAATAAATACATTAGAAATGCATATCAATAAATTAAGAATTGTGGTCAGCATCACTTAAAGGGACATGAAATAGAAATAATTAAGTTCAGGATTCACAGAGAGGATACTATTTCCATCAACTTCATAATTTACATAGATTATCTCATTAGTTTAATAATCTTGGTATCATTTGTTAATGGTGCATCAATGGTTTCTAAATGAACACATGGATGAGCCAATAACAAACGATATATATATGCAACCAACAAACATCTTGAAACTAGGTTCTCTGCTACTCATAATCTTGCAAAGATAAATCTTTAAGCAAAGTATATCAAGAAAATTAAGCGAATTAAATAATAGATGTAAATATGAAAGTTTATTAAAATTGTATTATATATCTGAATCATGAAAGACCATTTTTTGGTTTTATGTCCCTTTAAGGATTAACCACATAAAATAATTTTTTAATAAATGACATGAATTAATAAAGAAGAAAAATAACATATTAATGACTTTATTTTTATTATGATGAATATGAAATAGGAATGCCATAAAACAAGGTGACATAGTGCATCACAGTCCTTGGAGAGAGTTGAAAAGGGCAAACAAAGGCCAACACAGCCCCTTTGGAGCCATCTGACAAGGTGACATAGTGCATCACAGTCCTTGGAGGGAGTTGAAAAGGGCAAACAAAGGCCAACACAGCCCCTTTGGAGCCATCTGAGAAGGTGACATAGTGCATCATAGTCCTTGGAGGGAGTTGACAAGGGCAAACAAAGGCCAACACAGCTCCTTTGGAGCCATCTGACAAGGTGACATAGTGCATCACAGTCCTTGGAGGGAGTTGACAAGGGCAAACAAAGGCCAACACAGCCCTTAGTATAAATCTGACAAGGTGAAATAGTGCAACAGGCACAACAAAAACTAGAACAATGGCCAAATGGCAACAAATAACATAAACAATAAAAAAAATAACATGTGGATGGAAGATTCATATCTGTTCCCTCGGGCCAGCTCCGGATCCTCCACTTACTGGGGCATCAGAATCACCTTCATGGTCCTGAGCCCCTCCATCTGCGGCTTCATGCATTGCCTCTAGCCGCATTATTCGGGCTAGAGTCAAGCGCTGAAGCCGCAGCTGGATACGCATGGTCTCATGCAACTAATAGGAACTCAGCATGGTTTGCTCTAGCCTTGCTAAAGCCTCTAGCGTCAACCATGCTGAGTCACAACCTAAACAAAAAGAAATATTAAAAATGATTAAGAATTACAGAACATAATATAAATATTGCAAAGAGACATTGTACTAATTTAAATACAATCATTATTATAATAAAATATACTATGGAGAAGAAAATTAAACATTAAATATGTTCTTGATCGATAAACCATTAAGATATTATTAAAAAAATAAACACTATGAATCTGTAAAAAAAAAAATCTTTTTTGGTTTATGACACACTGTGAAAATGGCGGAGATAACAAATACAAAATATTGGCATATATACATTATATATATCCAACATCTAGGCAATATCATTTAGATATTAGAAAATCAGGATGTTGATTTCATGAAATGTAAATTGTAAATATTTACATAAATGAAATAAAAAAAAGTTTGATAAATACAATTTCATCTTCAAAATCAATTGATGTATAATTAGATCAGTATAATGTCCCTTTAAGTATGTTCTAATGCTGATTCATAATGATACTTACATCGGTAGCTGGGAAGGACAATCCGACACCCAGGACAATGAAGGTGGGGATTGGGATCAGGGTAAAAGTGTTGATGGGTAGGGATGGGGGCTAGGTGGGGCAATGGGTTGCCGCTCCGGTGGAGCCTCCACAGCTGGGGAGTCAGGGGCCTGGAGAGTTGGTGGCTGTGCAGGTGGGGTAGATGCAAGACGAACCAAACGGGGAGAGCGGCGAGTGGGGGCAAGGAATCTTTTTTTTGGAGGGACAGGTCAGGAGTAAGAACGGGAAGGGCCGGGAGCGGGTTCAGTTTGGGAAGGGTCGGGAGTGGATTCTGGCTGGGAAGGGGCAGGGGGTCCTCTGGCTGGGGGGGGGGGGGGAGGGGCTTCTGGCTGGGAAGGGGCGGGAGGCTGATGCCCAGAAGTGGAAGTTCCATCTGAAAGATATAAAACAAATCTATAAATACATATATGATATGAAAATATATTATTATCTTGAAAGAAATCAAGATTCAACATTATTTAAAATCTGCATTCTTGTTCTCATAATATATTTAGACAAAGTCACAATAATGACTATGTTTTAAGTTATTGATTGATTGGAATCAAATATAATTAATAAGAAGATTTAATTGATCCTTTAAACTCTGACTGTTCACTGTTATTTTTCATGTAACATTTCAAAAATACATTACAAGGGGGCGGAGCATCTTACAACAGCTCCGGACTTGTTCCAATATTTTATGTGTTTTTGACCTCTCAGTGCAGCTTGATTAGCTCCTAACTGGAGGAGAAAGCTTTAGGGAGATATTATAAGCATACTACGATCTGGTTACTACAGACTGTCGCATCTCTCTGTCCCGAAGCTAGCTACAACAACGCTATGGATTCGGCCATATTGCTACCCACGTGGCGCTCCTACTGCACCTTACAGTTCTCTAGATACCGGATACTTGTAAAACATGGTAGAGTTTAACCTAGCCATACAAACTCAGCTGGAAGCTTTGGGCAACCTGATGGATCTCAGATTCGGCGACCGAATGGCAGTGCTCAAGGATCGCTCTACCCCTCTAACCTGCATTCCGGAACTAACAGCAGCCCTAAAGCTTCCGATGGCACACCCTTCTATACCACTGCGTCTCAAGCAAGAACTCACACGGAGCTCGGACAGGCTAGGCAGCCAATCTGGTTCGCTAGAGATGGAGCTAACTAAGAAGACCTCTCCAGACCTATCGGAAATTCCTGGAGTAACGCTGCCCCCATCCACCCTGGATGGAGATATCACCAGCCTCTCGGATGGAGTGGGGAGCCTTGGTCCGTTGCAGCCTGAAGTGGAGGGTACTCTGCAAAACTGTAAGACCCTTGATCACTTAGCAGCTACATCTGGTTTGACTTACAATATGGTGGAGTGGGGGCCCAAGCAGAGACTTCTCTTTCTCCCAGTTGGGAACAGAATGGCTAGCTTTCGGTTCTTAGTGCGGGGAAGAGCCCATTCTGTGCCTAGTGTACACAGTAGCACTGTGGAGAGACCATGCACCATACCTCACCCCCTACACAGTTTCAACGCAGGCACGTTATTATCTCCTATTGGGTCAGTCTCATGGCTGGAGCGCTGGAGCCGCTATGGAGTAGGATGACCTAAGGCTCATTTCTATAGCAGAGGATGTCATTGACCGTTACAAAAAGAACAAGATTGGTTGCAATAAACTGTTAGACCGTTGTTTTTGTATTACCCTTCTGCTCTGCAACTATGGTTTTTATATGGGATTCCACATTGACATTTGGTTTTAACGTTAATGTTCTTATCTTTCATAATAGCATTCAGTAATGTGTGTTCCGCTATACATTTCTCCACACATTTAAAATTGACCTTTATAATGTTTACTGCTTATCCTTTGTTTTTATATTTTCCTACTCTTTTACACAGCCCAAAGCCCCTACACACAAGTTACTTGGTTCTGAACATTTGTTGCTACGAATATAGTGATAGTTACTGCTTCAGCAATATTTGTTTTCACTGTCTACCCTCTCATTTGTCGCACAGCAAACTGTAGTCCTCATGCCTCTCACATGACAACTCTACTATGGACCCACATGACCTATAAATAGCCCCATAATCAGTTTGATAAGCCTGTTAAGTATGATAGGAATGATAAGTTGGATAGGCTTTATAGTTATTTATCACAGGTGATAGGCTGCTACACATAGATGATACACTACCACCAGCATATTAGGGTCTTAATTATCACCTGCTCAGTCCCAAGTAAATATGTCTTTTTCCCTTATCCTACCATTACCTTTTATGGCTACCTAGGGACAAACATACTCTAAAATATAAGGTACAACTACTCACACTACGTTAGCTAATTCTATATATAATTTTCTTGTGGTGTCGTTGCTGGTAGCTCATGTGTATCTTGGGGTTCCATGGAGCCCTATTTATTTATTAATTCCCAGCCTGCAGTCCCAACCCAGCTGTGAGAAGCCTGGATATATGCACGCGGCAGAATGAATGTTTATAATGTTTGGTTGCATATGTTTCATGCATAAAGGGACACTGTACCCAAAATATTTCTTTCGTGATTCAGATTGAGCATGAAATTTTAAGCAACTTTCTAATTTACTCCTATAATCAATTTTTCTTCGTTCTCTTGCTATCATTATTTGAAAAAGAAGGCATCTAAGCTTTTTTTTGGTTTCAGTACTCTGGACAGCACTTTTTTATTGGTGGATGAATTTATCCACCAATCAGCAAGGACAACCCAGGTTGTTCACCAAAAATGGGCCTGCATTTAAACTTACATTCTTGCATTTCAAATACAGATACCAAGAGAATGAAGACAATTTGATAATAGGAGTAAATTAGAAAGTTGCTTAAGATTTCATGCTCAATCTGAATCACAAAAGAAAAAAATTGGGTACAGTGTCCCTTTAAGCTTTGATATTAAGTAATATACTGTCTACATGTTTATATAGATATATAACTTAGAAGTTCTGCGCTATGGGAGACACTTAACTATGGGTCTGAAATTAAACAAGTAATCCTAGTCAGGTATCCATACTTAACTCTGCCTAGTGGGACACAGTTGACTAGGCTGAATCCTTAACCGTGAACCTAGTACTTATTATGCTCTTATTACTACTTTATATCTTCTTTACCATAGTATTTATTTAAACTCTATGACTTAGCTGCAAATACTTAGCAATGATACCCTATTTCATACCATGCCCAAGCGTTTTTAGCCATTTCACAATATTGTTGCATAAGGGTTTCTAACTATAACTTGACAGTTTATCAAGTTTATGACTATTTGACTTATGTGTTTAAGTTTTGTATTTACTTATCTCCTCATGTGTATTTAGTTTGTTACTGGCTCTACTTACATGGGCCATAACTACTCTGCACATCCCAAGATTGTATATTTGATTCCATATATAAGTTAGATAGGTCTCCCATCTCATATTGATATAACCATCTATCTATAATATTGTAAAGTGTGTCCCCACTAGGAATTATCTCTGGATCCCATAACCGAATGTTTCCAACATTCCACCCTCAACACTAATATGCTCCCCACAGACAGCCCCCCCTTCCCTCTTTTCTAATAAGAGCAGCTCTAGCCCGCTGTACTCTTTTTTCCCCTCTCTATACTTTAACCTGAGAAGGAACAATTCATAAGCTCCCACCCTACATTTTACTCTCACTAGATTACTTAGGTCCAAGAGTGACCCCTCTGACATTGGGGGGAGTATTCTCATCTGTTTTCCTTTGTTCTTCGACTTAACATAAAAAAGAGAAGTCCCATTTTCTTTCGTCCAGTCCGGTTTACCATACTGTAGAGGAACCTATCTGAGAGTCTTATTTTTTCATTTATACCCCTCTTGGTGGACTCCAATACACATTGGCAGTTAGCTATAATTTTGCATACAGACCTCGAAGTGATTAAGACAGCCTTAATGCTCAATTAGCTTAACATCCTCTCATTGTAGCTGTATGTTATGTTGTGTAATGTTCCTGTTCTATTAAAGTATACTTTATTTGTGTATTACTCCGGTCTATGGACGGACCCTGTGTGTAATTTTGACTTACGACTTCAATAAAAAAATACATTACAAATCATATTTTTCAAAGTCAACATTATGTGCTAATCTTTCTGATTTTATAATATATTTATCTTTTGGATAATATATCGGTATGCATGTATGCATTTGAGATTGAAATGCAATAGAGTTCTTTTAGACACATGCCCGTGGATTGAATTTTTAAAATCCAACAATTGAATAATATAGGAGTGTGTAATATGATCAAATCTAAATGGCCACTCCACCTAGCCTTTGAAATCATGTAAACACTGATTTACATATATATTTTGTTGATTGCCTTTGTAATCTTAAATGTAAAAATTTGAAGCTTGATGGTTCAATCAATTACTATTCAGAATATATACACGGTAGATGCTACCGTTCATATTAAATATTAAGAATATAATTTTGTTTTGTGAATCTCTATTTTACATTAGGATTAAATGTATGTCATCCCAATATTATTAGACACATTCAGAAATGCATGCTTTAATTTTGATGAATATTAATGTTTGATTGAAATAGACAGTTTACACATAATTTAAAAAAAAATCCATTTACATATCATACATCATGAAATTAACTAAAGGAATTTCAACACAATTATGTTTTATGTATACTTAGAAGTGGCTTAGAAGTTCAAAACAATGATGACATAATGATATGGTCTGCATCTAGGCACTCAGATGAATAGCAATGACTGTCTGTACAATCAGACGATGATTATTGGTGTTTTGCATGTAATATGCATGTGACATCATGATGTCATTAATGACAAATCATACATATATTTGAAATATATATATATATGTTCATGCTGCATGATAGTGGGGCAGTAGTGTATTTGAAAAGAATTGAATAATTTATTTGAAAGGTACAAAGCTGTAGACTTTATTTTTCGTCAATGGTATGATTTAGAAACAATACACGTTATATTAGGGTGACCATATTCCTGCTTTAAAAATGGACACATGAAAAATACAAAGGTCAGGCTTCTTATACAAAACCTTTCTTGAAACAGCCTTGAAAACAGCCCTGACCTATGTATTTTTCATATGTGTCCCTTTTTAAAGCGGCAATATGTTCAACCTACGTTATAAACATGTTATAAATATTTGACTACCATCAGACTCCAAGGGGGCCACTTCCTCCTCCATCGTACATGTTACATCGATCTCTGTAAAACATAATATGTTGTGTACACGTTAAAAACAAATATTATAACATGTGTTACTGGTGCTCAAGGACACACATCAATGTTGCATTAAAGAGATACTGAACCAAAGTTAGGAATTACATCATTTTGATGGAGCATGCAAATGAAATAAGATTTATAATTATCGATGAGTGATAATTAAATTTTATGGTCTGTATTTTGTAAATATTCACAAAAGCAGAGTACATGAAACATTCAAGAGTTCTCATGTGTGTATCGCTTGATGATTGTTGTCTAAATTTATACTAAATATAAACATGTGCTAGCCATGTTCTGAAGCACAAAGGTGTAGACTAAGAAGCTTTGAGATCTTAATATTAAAATAATAAAATATATATATATCAGTAGAGGAGTACATTATAAGTTTTATTCAAATGGAATGCTTCATCAGAATCATGATCAGAATATTTATGAAAAAGACACCTTCAATGACATATAAATGAGTCAATGGACTTACCAGAAGCCTGCAAAGACAGGTCACCATCAGTGCTGGATCCCTCTGTGCTCGTCACAATAACTAGTTCTTTTAATGATATTAAAAAATATTACTGAACACAGTTTGGATATCACTAAATCACATTAGTCTAAAATATTCAAAATAATATCCTTAGAAATGTGAAGACTAGAGCACTAATATGAACAATAAAAGTATTAGTTCATCAAGGTGATTATAAAGAAAATGACTTCTTTCACATATTTTGGATTTCTTACTATATTAGACAGCCAATTCTTATCATATTAATCAATGGCATATCTAAATATAACTATTGTTCCCTGTCTTAAAAATAATACAGACAGACACACAACACTTTGAATAACACCTGGTGACAACTAGAGCCTAATCCATGTGGCACATAGATCCATTTGTGCAATGTACAGTAATCTGTTTTAGGACACAACATATATGCAAGACATAAGATATATTTAAAACTATGTCATCATGATGCTGTTAGAATATGCTTAAATATATATAAAGGTAGCCCAAGAGTGAAAGATGTGATTTCTATATCAATATTGTTTCATCTAAACAGTGTAAGGATTAATGAAGGTATTTAGTATTTATATTAAAAATAAATATCTTTTTTTGACAATGTCACTGTTAATGAATTGTCTGGTCCATATGTTGATGTAATGAATCGGATAGAGCATGCAATTACAATCAAATACAATGCCTTGCAAAAGTATTCACTTTTACCTATTTTGTTACATTACAGCCTTAAGTTCAATGTTTTATTAATCTGAATTTTATGTGATGTATCAGAACACAATAGTCTAAGTTGGTGAAGTGAAATGAGAAAAATATATACATAAAACTATTTTTTAGAAATAGAAAACAGAAAATTGGCATGTGCGTATGTATTCACCCCCTTTGTTATGAAGCTCATAAAAAGCTCTGGTGCAACCAATTACCTTCAGAAGTCACATAATTAGTGAAATGATAACCACCTATGAGTAATCTAAGTGTCACATGATCTGGGCTTTATGGCAGAGTGGCCAGAAGAAAGCCATTACTTTCAGCAAAAAACAAAATGGCACGTTTTGAGTTTGCGAAAAGGTATGTGGGAGACTCCCAAAATGTATGGAGGAAGGTGCTCTGGTCTGATGAGACTAAAATTTAACTTTTCGTCCATCAAAGAAAACGGTATGTCTGGCGCAAACCCAACACATCAAATCACCCAAAGAACACCATCCCCACAGTGAAACATGGTGGTGGCAGCATCATGCTGTGGGGATGTTTTTCAGCAGCCAGGACTGGGAAACTGGTCAGAGTTGAGGGAAAGATGGATGGTGCTAAATACTGGGATATTCTTAAACAAAACCTGTACCACTCTGTGCGTGATTTGAGGCTATGACGGAGGTTCACCTTCCAGCAGGACAATGACCCCAAACACACTGCTAAAGCAACACTTGAGTGGTTTAAGGGGAAACATGTAAATGTGTTGAAATGGCCTAGTCAAAGCCCAGACCTCAATCCAATAGAGAATCTGTGGCCAGACTTAAAGATTGCTGTTCACAAGCGCAAACCATCCAACTTGAAGGAGCTGGAGCAGTTTTGCAAGGAGGAATGGGCAAAATTCCCAGTGGTAAGATGTGGCAAGCTCATAGAGACTTATCCAAAGCGACTTGGAGGTGTGATTGCTGCAAAAGGTGGCTCTACAAAGTATTGACTTTAGGGAGGTGAATAGTTATGCACATTGACTTTTTCTGTTATTTTGTCCTATTTGTTTGTTAAACTTTGTCTGGTGTCTGTTATATTGTATTGTACTGTACTTTTATTTTTGTACCCATGGACAGCGCTGCGGAATCTGTTGGCGCTTTATAAATAAATATTAATAATAATTTGTTTGCTTCACAATAAAAAAAAAAAAAAAACATCTTCAAAGTTGTGGGCATGTTCGGTAAATTAAATGATGCAAATCCTCAAACAATCCATGTTAATTCCAGGTTGTGAGGCAACAAAACACGAAAAAATCCATGGGGGGTGAATACTTTTGCAAGGCATTGTATGTAATTTCATGCTATCATCAAGAATATTTAATTATCCTTCTCTCTTAAAGGGACGTGAAACTCCAAATTTGTAATTTTATTATTTTTCATGATTCAAATACAGCATGTGATTTCAAACAGCTTTCCAATTTACTTACAGTATTTTATCTAATTTGCTTCATTGTCTTTGAATATTTTTTTAAAGGAGCAACTATGCACTACTGGGAGTTATCTGAAGATATCTGTTGAACCAATGAAAATAGGCCAATCAACAGGTTACTCCCAGTAATGCATTGCTCGCCCTGAGCCTACCTAGATATGCTTTTCAACCAAGGATACCAATAGACTGAAGCAATTTAGATAATAAAAAAAAATCACATGTGTCTAAATCATAAAAGAAAAATGTTGGTTTTCATGTCCCTTTAATGATAAGAAGAAAATATCAAAGCATATGAGATGTATATTTATATAATCTGCACATATGTAAAAAATTGTTAGTGTTGTCTAAATGTAGCCAACAACTGTCAAGCACTACCCAGGGGCAGAATACAAAATGGCTATGACCCTAAGATATCAAGGATCGAAGGAATATCTTCAAATACTAATTAATTGAAATTTGTATTACAATGGAATCCCAACTCTGATTCGTGATTCTTATTTTAAAATAACAAGAAAAGAGAATTAGAGTATCCATATTAATATAGATCAATGTGAATGGATTAGGTAATGTTATTTCCAAGTTTGTAAGACAAAGGTAAATTAGAATGAGACATACTATACTCTGACGAACACGAGCTTGAGGTTCCAGCACCAACATCCATAGCTGTAAAATATGATTGGATATCATTAATACAAATCAAGTCATGGACACGAAAAATCAGATATTATTTTTCTAATTGACAAACTAAAATAATATTTGTATTCACGTGAGTTCATTGTTTTCAAAATGAATTTAAAAATAAAGAGATCATGTATTCTTATTTAAAATCTTTTATGTTGTTTATTGTCGCTTTAAGTCATTTTTTGTCTTCTTGCATTGTCATCAATTGTTAGACATTGTTCAATTATTATTTTGATATTGCTAGTATAGCTTTTCTAATGTAGAAGATTGTAAATAAGGATACTGTATTCTTCACATATATACTAATTAACGTATACATTTGAGCAACATGTCTAAAGTAATGCCACTGTTACAGCAAACACATGTTCACATCTCTATGCAATTATATCTTTCGTGATCATTGCGCAATTATTAAAACCGTAATTGCGCATCCGTGATTCTGAATTGTTTTGGATGTAGTAGTGTGATGAGTATAATTTCTAAAGATTTCAGATATATTTGCAATTGGGTGTATTACAATATTCCAATCGGATATTTTTAAAGATTGAATGATACCAATTAATATTTATAACTTTTGTATGATTCGATATTCAATGCATGAAATGGCGGTGATAGGGATTTCATGGATGCGCAATTCCATTTTAGCTCTGTGACGCATATTCTGGAGAGCACAAGAAACATCACTCCTATTTCATGTGTGACTAATCTAAATTCAGATATCTAAACATCATATGTAATGTGTGTTGTGAGATCTATATAGGTTGAATATTTGACTATATACACATTGCTTAAATATATACTCAAATATTAATATATTATATGAAGTCTGATATTTACCTGGTTCAGATTCTCTCCTTTCTTCTTCCAGGTCACCGATTGGAGAAGCTGCTACACTGGGCTCCGGGTCTTGAGTGTCAGAGCCAGCAGCTGGGGATTGAGAAGAAGTCGAGCAGCGCGCGGATGCAAATCTGCTGGGGAAACGGAGATTGAGGAGGGTGCATAAAGTCTCTTCATAAGCTTTCAGGAAAAGTTTCCATTGGGGTGGATCCTGCTTTCCATCCCTCAGACGGGCTTTTACCCACTCCCTTATGAGGTGGACTTTCTTGAGAAGCCGCAACCTCATATACCCGAATCTCCACATGATTTGCTCCGGGGTCCTCTGGATGTCACACACTGATTTAACATTTTGGGTGATAGACACCCAGAGGGCCCTCCTAATTTTCTGCTTTGTCGACTTCTTCTTATTCCCAAACAGCTGCGGATAAAACTCCTTGACCGCGTTGACCAGTGCAGCACTTTCCGCCCGTGTGAACCTGGGAGACGTCATGCCTGCCGAGTTTAGGTAATAATATATATATATATATATATATATATATATATATATATATATATATATATATGTGTGTGTGAAAGTAAAAAAAAATCACCAGCGCTAAACCTATGTAGTGGTTTTTGGTATTGTGTTATTTTTGTTGTTGTATAAGGCTATAGGCTGCCTTAAGGTTTATAAATCTCTGAGTGGGTGAGATTCTCTATTGTATATAGTATGCGTATTGCATTAACGGAATTAGCTAAAAAATATATATGTCTTAATCCATATAAGTTTGTACAGAACACTGTTAACTAGAGATATCGAAACACCCAATATAAATAGCGTGCTGCCTTAGTATTGACACAGTGTACGTATGTCACTGTTGGAAATATAAGAAAAAAAAACAATCAATGATGGGTATAAGGCGCTCTGCTATGGCCACTATTTTCAAGGCAAAGTATGTAAAAGTTCTTCTTAAAACAAAACAGTTCTTAATAAATAGCAGTATGTTGTTATTAAGATTTTCTTTAGTTGTTAATTTCTTCTTGTATGTATAATGAAGTAAGGATTTCCTGCTTACCAGCTCCAACCTCAATCTTATGAGGTAAGGTGTCTGCTCTGCGTGATTTAAAGATGGTTCTGTCTTTCAACCCCGGTATCCTTAAGTTTTCTTGGTCCACTTTATTTTTCTTTCTGTTGGCAGTAGTCTTTGTATTCAATGGTAATCCTAGACTCTCTGCTGTTCTTTCATGAGCTGGTGAGAATCTTTGTATCCCCTCAGGAATCCTGACTGCTTGCTCCTAATAAGCTGTTTAGCTTATTAGGAGCAAGCAGTCAGGATTCTGCATAACTCTGGGTACCTGGGCCTATCGCTCCTAACACACCTGAGGGGGATACAAAGATTCTCACCAGCTCATGAAAGAACAGCAGAGAGTCCAGGATTACAAAGATTACTGCCAACAGAAAGAAAAATAAAGTGAACCAAAAAAACTTAAGGATACCGGGGTTGAAAGACAGAACCATCTTTAAATCATGCAGAGCAGACACCTTACCTCATAAGATTGAGGTTGGAGCTGGTAAGCAGGAAATCCTTACTTCATTATACATACAAGAAGAAATTAACAACAAAAGAAAATCTTAATAACAACAAGAAGGTTTACATACTTTACATACTTTGCCTTGAAAATAGTGGCCACAGCAGAGCGCCTGATGATAACCATCATTGATTGCTCTTTTTTCTTATATATATATATATATATATATATATATATATATATATATATATATATATATATATATATATATATATATATATATATATATATACTGTATATATTTCTATTACACCAGCAGGCATTAGAAAACTGACAAAAATGGCAACGTGTAGTGGACTTTTATATGGTGAAGTAAACATGATATGCTAGTGAGTGAAATCAGAATAGAAATTTTAAATATGCAAATCTCGTGTTGCAAGATACGTTAACCACGCTATATTTCAATTATTTTGAAAAGCGTAATTATTATTTATAGTGGACGTAACGGATTAAAATTATTTTTATTTTTTATTTTAAAATCAACGTTTGTTCATTATTATTAAAATAAAATTGAGCTTGTATTGGTCTGAACTGCTCACATAAATTTATTTTTTAAACGGCGTCTTTATTTTTAAGGGACATTACACCCAAATATTTTCTTTCATGATCCAGATAGAGAATACATTTTTAAACAACATTACAATTTAACTCCATCTATTTAGCTTAATTCTTTAGATATCCTTTACAGAAGAAATAGCAATGCTCATGGTTGAGCCAATCACACAAGGCATCTCTGTGCAGACACCAAACAGCAGCTACTGAGCATATCTAGATATGGTTTTAAAGGAAAGTATATCAAAAGAATGAAGGTAATTAGATAATAGAATCCCTGCTACAAAGATGGCGGAGATGGAGGTGTCGGCGGCCGTCCCGCTCCTGTTAATAATCACTGAAAATTGTGACCTTACTCATGTACCGCAACAATTGCAGAACTCCTCCCTGTCCTATGAAGAGTATTCGGATCAGGCCTCAGGCTATAACGATCAAGAAAGTGGTTACCGGCACATTTCAGTTCCCTGCGACCTCCAATCAAGCGGACTGGACGATCTCGATAGCAGAGTAATGGACCTGGGACAACTTAAGCTTTCTTACCGCAATATATCTAAATACTCAACACCTCCACTTGAAACCACCCAAAAGCCCATACAACTCACCCTGCACCTGAATCTAGCCCGGGTATCGTTGTCCGGAATAGGGCCTTCACCGACAGCCCATGCAGTCTATTCATGGACTTTTAAAGCTAATGCTCCATCGCCTCAGCGCACAGATTTGGTCCTGTGCAGGTGTAGGCTAGGGTAAAAGCCCATACCGCAGCAATCTCTGAGCCTGTCCATACATCAGACAAATGTGGGCTCAAATTAGCGGTTCTTTTCCACTGTCCCCATGAGGCAAGCACCAAGCCAGATTTCTTCTTTCAAAGGACTGAACACTGATCCCGGGACATTTAGCAGATCTCCCTTATGACACAAACTTTTTTTTAGTCAAAGTTTTCCTTTATGTTCTCTTTACTAGTGGGATTAACCACATAATAGCTTACTATTTGATAAGGTTTATTGTCTGTTTTGCATGTTGCATTGTACTATATTTTTCAACTCAGTAGGAGGTACATACTATATTATTATGGTAATATTTGCTTATATTTAATCCCAAATGCCCAGGTGCCCACTAGTTTGTTGCATGGGTATAGGGCTTATGCTGAAGTCTTCTTTGTGCCTCTTCCCTGAGTTTACACTTTATCCCAGGCATTCTACCCCTTTATGTGCCAATAGAATTGATCATACTGAGGCTATATACAGTAACTCCGGGTAATTGCCCACAGACCTCATATCGTGGTTTATTATACTTGCTCTTACACTACTCAAAGGCTATGGTCTTACACTGAGAGAGATTCTCTAGATATGCGTTGAAGTATACTCCACCTTGGGCCTATATACCTTTACATACTCGGCTCTGTCTAATCCTGCCTTTTTAAATACTAGAGATATGTAAGCAACTAGCCTCCTAGTCCTAATTCATATAGATCTCCTCAAGACATGTTTGGACTTAGAAGTAGTTCTGTTCCTTCCCACAAGCACACTGTCCTACATTAAGTAGCATTAGACCGCACAGCCATACTACTTTTAATTGAGATGAGACTATCACCACAGTTCAGCTAACGCTGCAAACTCACCTAATTTCTCTGTGTTATATGCGAATTGCAGCTCATTCTACCAGTGACAAGTAAGTCAGGTCACATTATCCATTTATCTAAGTAAGAGATCATATAAGTTGCCATTTATCCTTGTCATCGCAAGCATGTTAAAATAGAGACCTTCCATATTATTCTTAGCCTGAAAGATAACTTTATATCCGCTGATCCTATTAGTGAGAGGCCCAGATACCGACCCTTTGTGGGGGCTCCTTTGGGAATTTATATATAGCATAGCCTTGGTTATTATTGCCTGGTTATGAGCTTTCTGTATCATTGCCAACATATATATTTATTGAAGGTTTATCATTATATAGTTCTTGAACACTATATATTACTTATTAAATATTTTGCCTATTATATCAGTAGCTATTCTCCAACCAATCTATCCCTGGTCCAATTAATGACCGCTTCATATGCTAATTTCCCTTTATTCAGTTCATAAGCCTGGTGAGGCCTAAGAGTGGCTTTAGATACTTTAGGAGGAATTTGTGCCTCAGCCGTCCTTTGCCTATCCCATTAAATTTATAATGAGCTCAAAAGAGATCCTAGTAACCCATATCATAACAACTACACTATATCCCCCAAACACCCGGACACACCCCCTCTTTCCCCCTTTTTTTTTAAACCAGAGTGGCTCTTGCCTGCTGAATCCCCCCCCCCCAAAAAAAAAAATAAAAACCATGATACTAACCCCCATCTTACCACAATACAATCTGAATAGATAAATTATTCTAAGGTCTACACAGTAATTTGGGGACCATTTTTACCCGTATTAAGTCAAAGGTTATAAAAAGAGGTTTCTGTATTATATGTTCCAGTAATCTCTGCCATACACAAGGATTTTCTTTTTACTTTCAACCCTATATATTTTACACTTTATAATCCACATCCCAGACATACTTTTATAATTTTTGCCAGAACCTCTATTCTCATTGCTAGACTTGCTGTTTTGTTATTTGTACAGTTCAAGCTCTCATTCGCAGGTACTTAGTATAACTGTAGGTTTGACATGGCATTAATAACTATATCACTGGCACCTTATTGCTTTAGACTTAGCCTATTTCCTACCTTAGAATTGTAAAGATGTTTTTTCCAAGTCTGATTTGTATCTGGACATATGTACTGTTTCTATGTTAATGCTCATTACCTCAATTAAAAACGTATTTAAAAATAAAAGTAAAAAAAAAAAAAAAAGTGCGGTACTGACGTTGCGTGACGGCCAAAAAGGTGTGCGGTACACCTATACCTACAAGACTTGTAATAGCGGCATTAGGGAAAAAGCAGAGTTATGAAGCATAACAATGCTTTTTCACTCATAACGCCAAACTCATAATCTAGCTGTAAGTATGTTGTTTTAGAGGTATTTTGACTGAGGTGACATGTTATATGTATAATTATTGTGAAAATCCAATAAAGAGATTTAAAAGGAAGCATGACTCGTGCATGTGACACTCCAGAGAACATGTTTCCACTGATCCATATAAATATATTTTCATTTAATACCTATTTCTTTTTTAAGACACGATGAGTCCACGGATCATCTTAATTACTAATGGGATATTCACATCCTGGTCAGCAGGAGGAGGCAAAGAGCACCACAGCAGAGCTGTTAAATAGCTCCTCCCTTCCCTCCCACTTCAGTCATTCTCTTTGCCTACGTTAGTGATAGGAAGAGGTAAAGTGAGGTGTTAGTAAAAGATTCTTCAATCAAGAGTTTATTATTTTTAAAGTAGTGCAAGATTGTGCTGCTTTGTTCTGGGGTGTAGCCGTAGTCCATGCCAGTCTCTTCAGTAGAGCTTTGGTGGCTTTAGAGCAATGGGAACTTGTGGGACATAATTCTCACTGCGCCTCCCATACATTTATGCTGCCCTAACCCTGAAAAATCTGAGGGATATAACTCAGTATTTTCTCTTTTTTCACAGGTCCATGTGAGGAATAGGACCTCTCAAACCTGGGAACTGCCTTTGCTGTCGGGCAGTATATGAGGTAAGTGCTGACTTTTATTTCTGGGGTTAAAAGAAGGAACTCAGAAGAAGTTGGGCACTTACTTTGTATGGATGTGATTTATAAGGCAGCCCTTAATGGAAAATGGGCTTTTTTTTTTTTTTATATGGCATGAATTCTCCCTGATACATAGGAGACTATATGTGACAGATAGTGCAGGCACTGGAGGGCACTCTGTATTTATTATACCTTACAGGGCAACTGACGATGGTGGTAGTCACATTTCCCGGCGGCTACTTAAAGAAACATGTCGACCGGGAGATGATTGTACTGATATTGCCCTCGGCGGGCGTAATTGGGTTCTTTTACATTTATCTGACTTTTGTAATAGTTAGTTTCTGGGGCACTTTATCTCATCTCCCGACAGTTACATAAGAAACATGCCTACCAGGAGATGACTGTGTGGATATCACCCTAGACGGGTGTAATTGAGCGCTGTTATGTTTAACTGTCTACTGTATTACTTAGTCTCTGGGGCACTCTATCGCATCTCCCGGCGGTTACATAAAAACATGCCGACCGGGAGATGACTATATTGTCAAGACTGTTTTGTCAACGCCCACGACGGACGGTCCTTAGGGAGGCAGCATTTACATAGCGCGCCTTTTCATCTCCCGGCGGTTACATAAAAGAACATGCCGACCGGAAGATGACTGTGTGGATATCACCCTAGACGGGTGTAATTGAGCTCTGTTATGTTTAACTGTCTACTGTATTACTTAGTCTCTGGGGCACTCTATCACATCTCCCGGCGGTTACATAAAAACATGCCGACCGGGAGATGACTATATTGTCAAGACTGTTTTGTCAACAACCACCATGGGCGGTACTTAGGGAGGCGGCATTTACATAGCGCGCCTTTTCATCTCCCGGCGGTTACATAAAACAACATGCCAACCGGGAGATGACTGTTTTGTCAACGCCCACGATGGGTTTTTGTATGGTTTGCATTTATTAAAAAGTTAAAGAATTCTTTGAAAGTTCTTGGTTCTTTGTGAATCAAAATGGACCGATAGGCTATGCAGAGGGTCTCTTTCTTTTGTGTTGCTGCACAATGTTTAACCACTAACTCTTTTGCTGTTCCTCAGGTATGTGAGGAATTTAATCCTTAGGGATAGTCCTTTTTTTCTGAGACAACATTTTCCAAAGAGGATGTTGTTCAGAAATTTAATTACAATGTTTAATATACACAATTTTCTCCTTAGGAGTCCCAAATATTATTGCCCTCACATGCAGTGCCCTGCGCTTCCTCTATAACTCATTTGAGTAACATTACTAGACTTCGCTCTTCTCATGTGTTCTGAAGCGTTGTCTGCTTTCCCAATATTGCAGGGAAAGCGTTAGAGGTAGAACAGATATTCAGCAAGCGAGGTCTCTAACACAGTGTAATTCATCTGGTTGATGCTGAAGTTGTATCTTTCAAGTTTAACCCCTTAATGACCACAATGTACCCTGTATTTCACTGGTCGTTAAGGGTTTTTTCAGGACATAATAGCACAAGTCTAGCAAGAACACGCTATTAATGCCCTCCCTCCAGCAGGCTTTGTGGAATAGAGCAGTCTCAACGCTGGTGGCAAGACCGCGCTATAAAACAATCAAGCCCCAAAAAAAGGCCAGCGACATACAGGGTACGTCGCTGGTCCTTAAGGGGTTAAGCCACATCAACTCTGTCTGTTACTCAAGGAGGTTTTAGCTACATTGGACGACAGCGACTCCTCTGTCGTAGTTTTTTAAAAAAAAAAATATATATATTTATGTACACCATGGCTTACAATGGCAGCCATCTGTGTGCATTGCTATTGTCACTAGTGCGGCAGCATATTGGTTGAGGCGTTGCCTGATGCTATCAGGACAGAAACCTCTTTGAGTGAAATCCAGGATAGGATAAAAGCCCTTGAACTGGCTAATTCCTTTAATACGGATGCTTCCCTTCAAATTATCAAAGCTGAGAGCAAAGATTTTGGGTTTCTCTATTCTAGCTCGCAGAGCCTTATGGTTAAAGCCTTGGTCTGCGGATGTGTCCTCTAAGTCTAAGCTTCTGTACCTTATCAGATAGCTCAGCATGCTAAGGCACTGTGGCTTAGTTCTGTAGCAACCCAAGCATTGCAGGTTCAGTCCCCTGCGAGGTCCACTCAACATTTCATCCTTCTGAGGTCGATAAGATGAGCAGCGCCTTGAGACCCTTACGGGTGATTAGCCCTACTTTACAAGTACCCCATACATACATTCATAATTTTTAGCTACTCCTTACAAGGGGAAGACCTTGTCTGGACCTGGCCTGTCGGAGATTATCTCTGACATCACGGGAGGTAAGGGACGACAGAGCAATTTTTGTTCCTTTTGAAATTTCAAGGGAAATTCTTCCTCTACTGTATCCAAACAGGAACAGACTAAACCTGCATGGAGACCCAATCAATCTTGGAATAAGGGAAAACAATCCAAAAAGCCTGCTGTTGAATCAAGGACAGCATGAAGGGCATGCCCCCAATCCGGGACCGGATCTTGTAGGGGGCAGACTTTCCTTCTTCGCTCAGGCTTGGATTTGAGATGTTCAGGATTCCTGGGCAATAGAGATAGTGTCCCAGGGATACAGGTTAGAGTTTAAAGGTTTTCCTCCCAGAGGCAGGTTTCTGTTTTCAGGATTGTCTGAAGACCAGACAAAAAGAGAGGCGTTCTTACACTGCGTAAGAGACCTTTCCAACCTGGGAGTGATCGTTCCTGTTCCGGTACAAGAACAGGGTTTGGGATTTTATTCCAATCTGTTCATGGTTCCCAAAAAAGGAGGGAACCTTCAAGCCAATTTTAGATCTCATGAGTCTAAACAAATTTCTCAGAGTACCGTCCTTCAAGATGGAAACTATTCGCTCCATTCTCCCTTTGATCCAAGAGGGTCAATTTATGACAACAGTGGATTTAAAGGACGCGTAACTGCATCTTCCCATTTACAGGGATCATCACAAGTTCCTAAGGTTTGCTTTTCTGGACAAACACTTCCAGTTTGTGGCTCTTCCCTTCGGTCTTGCCACAACTCCCAGAATTTTCACAAGGGATTTGGGATCACTGTCTGCTGTGCTTTGGTTAAGCATGCTCAAGCAACGGAACGGAGATTATGCAGACTTGTCTCCTCGAATACTACTGGAGCAGGAGACAAGGGATTCTCTTCAATAGTGGTTGTCTCTGGATCATCTCTCCTAGGGAACCTGCTTTCGCAGACCATCTTGGGTGATTGTGACAACAGACGCCAGCCTTATAGAATAGGGATAAGTCTGGGGCTCCCTAAAGGCACAGGGAGTTTGGACTCAGTCAGAGTCTGTTCTACCTATAAACATTCTGGAGCTGAGAGCGATCTTCAAGGCTCTTATGGCCTGGCCCCAGTTAGCATCTGTCTAGTTTATCAGGTTCCAGTCGGACAATATACCTTCAGTGGCTTACATCAATTATCAGGGAGGAACAAGGAGTTCCTTAGCGATGACAGAGGTAACCAAAAATAATTCAGTGGGCACAGGCCCATTCTTGTTGCCTGTCAGCGACCCACATCCCAGGGGTGGACAACTGGGAGGCGGACTTCCTGAGCAGGCAGACCTTTCATCTGGATGAGTGGGAACTCCATCCGGAAGATTTCTCCAGCCTGATTCTCAGGGGGTTAGCCGGAATTAGATCTCTTGGCATCCCGACAGAATGCCAAGATCCCGAGATACGGGTTGAGGTCCAGGGATTCCCAGGCGGAACTGTTAGATGCTCTGGCGGTTCCTTGGACCTTCAATCTAGCATATCAATTTCCTCCGTTTGCGCTTCTTTCTCGAGTTATTGCTCGAATGAAGCAGGTGAGGGCACCGGTGATCCTCATTGCTCCTGCTTGGCCTCGCAGGATTTGGTATGCAGATCTGGTGGACATGTCATCTCTGCCACCTTGTAGACTTCCGTTGAGGAAGGACCTTCTAATCAAGGGCCATTACTTCACCTATATCTAGTTTCTCTGAAGCTGACTGCTTGGAGATGAACGCTTAATTTTATCCAAGCGGGGTTTTTTCTGACTCGGTCATAGAGACCATGATTCAGGCTCGTAAGCCTGTAACTAGAAAGATTTGCTATAAGATATTGCGTACATATCTCTATTAGTGTGAATTCAAGAGCTACTCATGGATAGAGTTAGGATCCCTAGAATTTTGTCTTTTCTCCAAGGTTTGGAGAAAGGCTTATCGACTAGTTCCCTAAAGGGTCAAATCTGGGCCTTCTCTATTTTGTTACACAAACATCTGGCGGATGTTCCAGATGTGCAATCATTTTGTCAGGCCTTGGTCAGGATCAGGCCTGTGTTCAAGCCAGTTACTCCTCCATGGAGTCTGAATTTAATTCTCAAAGTTCTTCAAGGGGCTCCGTTTGAGCCTATGCATTCCTTAGATATTAAGTTGTTATCTTGGAAAATTGTATTTCTTGGTGCTATTTCTTCTGCTCGGAGAGTGTCAGATCTTTCGGCATTACAGTATGAGTCTCTTTATCTTATTTTCCATTCAGATAAGGTAGTTTTACGTACTAAATTAGGATTTCTTCCTAAAGTTTTTCCTGATCGGAACATTAATCAGGTGATTGTTGTTCCTTTCTTGTGCCCTAATCCTTCTTCTCAAAAGGGAAGACTTCTGCACAATTTGGACGTGGTCCGTGCATTAAAGTTTTACCTGCAAGCGACTAAGGACTTTCGTCAGTCTTCTTCCTTGTTTGTGATTTTCTCAGGAAAATGTAAGGGACAGAAAGCTACAAATACTTCTCTTTCTCTTTGGCTGAAGAGTATCATACGTTTTGCATATGAGACTGCTGGACAGCAGCCTCCAGAGAGGGTTACGGCTCATTCGACGAGGGTTGTTGCTCCTCATGGGCGTTCAAAAAAATTATGCTTCTGTGGAACAGATTTGCAAGGCTGCAACTTGATCCTCTCTTCACACTTTTTCAAAGTTCTACAAATTTGATACTTTTGCCTCGGCTGAGGCCGCTTTTGGGAGAAAGGTTCTTCAAGCAGTGGTGCCTTCCGTTTAGGTTCCCTGTCTTGTCCCTCCCGTATCATCTGTGTACTCTAGCTTGGGTATTGAATCCCATTAGTAATTAAGATGATCTGTGGACTCATTGTGTCTTAAAAAAGAAAAGAAAATTTATGCTTACCTGATAAATGTATTTCTTTTTTGACATGATGAGTCCACGGCCCGCACTGTTCTTTTAGACAGGTTGTGGGTTATTATAAACTTAAGACACCTCTGTACCTTGGCTTTTCCTTTCTCTTCCTAACTTCGGTCAAATGACTGGAGTGGGAGGGAAGGGAGGAGCTATTTAACAGATCTGCTGTGGTGCTCTTTGCCTCCTCCTGCTGACCAGGAGGTGAATATCCCATTAGTAATTAAGATGATCCGTTGACTCATCGTGTCAAAAAAGAAATACATTTATCAGGTAAGCATAAATTTTCTTATTTCACTACAAATATTTGCTTGAATAGTGTTCAATATTTTCCTCTATGATTCCAGGGCCTGTAGGCTGTAAGCCAAGGCTAGACTGTTAGGTCTGAGTGGTAAGGGTGGGGCAATGTATGCCAGGGCAGACATTTGTTATTCCCAGGTATATTTTACAGTAACCAGGTCATAAATAAGGTGCAAGTGCAACAAAAGGAAATCCATGAAGAAATGCAAATCCATAACAATTTCATAACAATAACAATTTCACAAAATGTGGCACAACTGGGAGCTATGTAGATGCAGGAGACATACAATCGGGGGCTTCTAAATATGTGTCTGTTTGTAGCTGTCCAATAACACAAGCTAGACTATTAATGTCACTTATGCAACCCAAAACAATAACACCCATCTAGCTAAACAATAGTGAGTGTGAAAACTGTTTAACTATAAGCCAGGGTTCTTTATAGAGCATAAAATTTGGATATTTGACAAAAACCTAAATATTGAGAGTGTAGGGGGTACTACTGATGGTGGAACTTATTTTCTACAACCTATTTCTACATATGCTCTTTTTATCCTTGTTCTCTCTCCTTGGTCTGTGTATAGTGCCTGACATAGAAAAGACACTACCTTGCAAATCAGGACGGATGGCACTTTTGAGATTTTGAGGTGTTACAGTAATGTATCGCATAGCACCCTCAAGATCTGTTACTTATATATATGTACTGAATATACTTGTTTCTTTTAATATAATCAATATCTTGAAGTAAAATTAATAAGAACCTTATATATCTCCCTTTCATAGTGTGATAAAACAATGTCACAAACAGGATCAGGAGGGAACTCCAAATAGTGTGCCACAATAGTAGGGTGAGTTGATGGGTTTCAGATATTATGGAGTTGACCGTTTACATACTAATTTTACTAGCATAATATTAACATCCACATATTAGAAGATTGTTAAAACTAAATTAATTTGATAATCTACATACTTTTTTTATTAGATTACAAGCACATGTTTATTCCAGACTTGCCAACCTAGAAAAAAGGGACATTCCGGTCAAATTTTAAATGCACATAGATTATTTGCAATATTCATGTATTGACAAAAATGCTTCTAGTAAAAGTTATCACTGTTTTAGTGTTAACCTTTTTCTCTGCTCGTGCATGTGAAGCATAGCTAGATATTTTCAGTGCACCTACATTTTAAATATTGCAGCTGCTCAGATAATCAGTGGGGCTTGTATTATGTCAGCGATTAACAATTTGAGTCATTACCAGATGGTACAAGCACCTTAGGCTCTCTGAGCAAGTGCTGTGTTTAAAATGCTGGTGCATGGTGCATACTTAAATACACTTTTGAAACAGCTATAGCTTTTATTAGAAGCATTTTAGCTAATGCATGTATATTACAGAAATGTTTCTGTTCAATACCGGAATGCACCCATGTGGTTTCCAATTTTGGCTGGAATATCCCTTTAAGGGCTAGTTGCCCGAAACGTCACCTTATACATGACCCAGTTGAATTGGTAACAAAGGTTGTTTTTATCTTCAGAATTGCTGTTGTGTATAGATACATTATTTAAGAAGGAGACAGATAATTTGTGATCTATTTTGCTTACTTACATATAAAGTTTTATTAAAGGGATACTAAACCCAATTATTTCATGATTCTGATAGAGCATGCCATTTTAAGCAACTTTCTAATTTACTCTTATTATCATTTTTCTTCATTCTCTTGGTATCTTTATTTGAAAAGCAGGAATGAAAGCTTAGAAGCCAGCTCATTTTACGTTCAGCACCTGGGTAGCGCTTGCTGATTGGTGGCTAAATGTAACCACCAATCAACAAGCGCTATCCAGTGTGCTGAACCAACAATGGCCCAGCTACTTAACTTTCATTCCTGCATTTTTCAAATAAAGATACCAAGAGACAAATTGATAATAGGATTAAATCAGAAAGTTGCTTACAATTGCGTGCTCTATCCAAATCATGAAAGAAAAAAAATGTGGGTTTTGTATACCTTTAACAATGTTTTGTTCTGTACCTTTATTCATCCTAAATACTAATAGAAATGTGTTCTCATATCAAAAACTGACATATTTGTGAAGACAAAAAGCATTGTGTGAAGATTATTTGTATATTATAATACTGGGAAAACACAGGTGGATCAGGTTTGTCGTGGAAATCATGTGCACAATGATCTACTATTCAAACTGATTTTAGAACATATAGTGACTCTGTATCTGGATGTGTCCACATTTGTGATTTTTTTTAAAATGTCAACTATTTCTACTACAATAGAGAGTATAATTAACTGAATATATACCTTAAACATAAATTACACGTGTAAAGCATAGATGCACATTTTAGAGAGTGCTAATGTAGGACTCTAAAACATAAGATTACAGTATCAGATTTGTAAATCATATTTGGGTATAAACGATTACGTAATAAATAACTTGCCGAACATAACCGCAATACTAGCTGCTTTGCCAATCAAAACATGGCAGCCAGAGCCTGCGATCAGGACAGTGGATGGAAACGGAAAACAAGTTCCCGGAACTTGCGTAGTAGTGACGTCACGTGTGGCAAGATGTCTGCTCCCATATGCTAGCAACGTGTGGATTATTTAGAGATACAAACGTATTAAAATAACTATCTAAAGGTTTTAGATCGAGCTTAACATTTCTTATTACCGAGCGCCCACTTTAAGTTTATAATTTAGATATAGTTTTTATGTGAATATTATCCCTCGTAAATTATGAAGACGAAATCCTCTCACCACAAGTCTGAGAACACATTTAAGGTAAATCTGGATGTTCTTACTGCAGTTTGTTATTGTGTTTTTAGTGTCTGTGTGTATTATATATACCGTACAAAAACAAACGTAAATACATTCTGTATTCTTGTTTCCGATTATAGTGTTATTGATACTAAACCCACATTTTTTTCTTTCATGATTCAGATAGAGCATGCAATTTTAAGCAACTTTCTAATTTACTCCTATTATCAATTTTTCTTTGTTCTCATGTTATCTTGATTTGAAAAAACAGTATTAAAAGGTTATGAGCCAGCCCATTTTTAGTGCAGCACCTTGGTAGAGCTTGCTGATTGGTTTGCTACATTTAGCCACAAATCAGAAAGTGCTACCCAGGTACTGAACAAAAAATGGTCCGGTTCTAAAGTTTACAGTATTGTTTTTCAAATCAAGATAGCAGGAGAACAAAGAAAATTTGATAATAGGAGTAAATTAGAAAGGTGCTTGAAATCTCATGCTCTATCTGAATCATGAAAGAAAAAAAATTGGGTTTAGTATCCCTTTAGTGGGTTGTGCATATTTAGTTTTCTTTACTAATAAAGCTAATATTTTCTTTTATTATCTATTTTGTTTCCATGGCATATAAGGGATCCCCCTTTATATATTCTCATATACAGATTGTTGTAAAATTTAAAGCCCAATCCTTGCTATAATGTTTACATTTCAGACTGATTTAAATCTAGTACAGTTTTAATGTCTGATAACAATGCATATCTCCCTTTTATGGTAAATTTGCTCATGTTATGTGAGGCTGCCATAAGCTGAGCAAGTGCTAGTACTATATATATATATTATGTTTATGCTAAACTATATCACTATTAATTACAATAAATCCCTAGAAACCAATCTACATGTATTGTCTACATTTTCTAGTGTACCGATTATTTCTGTTTCTAAACTGCTTTCTACTCCCCCAGTGTAATAATGCTAATACACTGATATAACAGTAGCTCTTAAAGGGACATTAAACACTTTGTGATGGGAATATAAAATGATAAATCGTATATATAAAAGAAACTTTGCAATATGCTTTCATTATTTATTTTGTCCCCCTTTCCTGTAATTTCATTCTGAAACTGTAAGCTTTCAGCTCCTGTTAAAAATGGAAGTGCAGAAACTGTTCTATTCCACACAGCCATTGGCCGAACACTCTAGTAACCTATTTATATCAGTTTCTAACTGGCCACAGCAGAGAAGGTAACCTAAATTACAACATGGCAGCTCCCATTGTTTTATAGACACAAATATGTTACACTTATTTTGTCATTATTTAAACAGCTAATGAAACTTTAAAAAAATACAACATGTTATTCTCAGACTAATCTTTTCTTTGAATGCACCATTCTATCTAGCATTTATTTAGTGTGTGATGTCCTTTTAATGATCTGTCGGGATGACACCATTTTTGGACTCATCTGAAATGTTTACAATAGCCAGCATTTATCTTATAAGCCTTTTTATTTTGTGTGGAAAAAAGACTGTGTACTATGGCAGTTGCCAGATATAGATACCCCATGATCTTTGTCTGATTCAGTAATGTATAACGGTCTCCTGTTATTACTGTAAAAAATATGTATAAATATATATAAACAGCCTTTAACTAGAATGTTTTAATAATGCAACATACTTAAGTATAATTATTTTAACAAAATGTCTCATAAAGTGTTATGACTTATTTTGCATTTTCTATGTCTTCAGCTACTTATACAATAATGTTCGTAAGCAAGAATATTTAATTATGTTTTTTCTTTTGCAGTTTCTCACATTCTCAGAAAGATTAGCGAATGTTAATATTGATATAATCCATCGTATTGATAGGACCCAGAGCTATTCAGAGGTAAGAAATCATTGGAATCATACAGTAGAGACAATGTAGTATTTTTTTATTTAGCTGTCTAAAGGAGTGATAAATAAATGGTAGCAGTTTACATACCTCTTATACTATTGAAGTTTATAGTTTTGCTCCTGATAAACTAACTTGGCGTACAGAATTTTTGTGATATCTGTTCATTTAATGTGCACTCATTTCTACATAAACACATGTACTGCTGAGTAAACCAATGTCAAGTCTATTTTATAGATCAAAGGGTCATAATAATTGAAAAAATACATACTCTCAGCACTGCACTATTGTGTTTTACTTCTGCAAACGGGTTAAACACACAGTAGAAGTATTGCTCATGACCCGCAGAACATTGCTTGCTTAAGTGGAAAACGCTGCTGATCCAATCGGTATCGCTAGTTCCATATCTTAATTGTGTGACTAGTACTGCTGATTGGACCAGTGGCATTTTTATGCTTGGGACCAGCAGTCCTCTGCAGTTCTAGAGTGTCACTTCTACTGTGTGTTTAAAGTGAAGTTCAATTTCAAACCACTGCGCATCACCCATGTATACAATAACCTCCCAATATAAAAGTCGCTTACTTATTTTTCCGAAAATGTATATGAATTTCGAGTTATTTATATCTATATTATATCGCTGTTAGTTACCTTTACTCCTCCCCCGGTCTACTTCCTTATTTCCCTCAACTGACGTCGCGATCGTAAGAACAATGCTCGTGCACAAGAACGGATGCAATATGCGCATGCGTATCCTGTCTTCATTCGCGCATGCGTAAACATTTTCGTTCCGTTCCGCAGTTCATTCCAGAGCAGAGTTACATTGTATCCAGAGTATAGACAACTGTCCAAAGACACAGGCTAACACGCAAGCGCAGATCATGCACGAGCATGACGACTAACGAGAGAAGCGCTGTTATACGCATGCGCTAGACTGTATTATGACGCGGGTGAAAAGGGGCAGGACGCCCCGGGGGAAGTGAAGGGATTGGATATCAAATTGCGAAAACATGTCAATCAAAAGGCAACCAATGTCGGGCGGACAATTGCGGCAATACGGAGGGTAAATTAAAATTAAAAAATGAAAAGAAAGCGATAATTTAGAGAGTTTTGATGAATGAACATTATGGTTTTTTATAATGACAATTCGAATTATGTAATTGAGAGCCGCGGACTTGAACTTCACTTTAACCCCTTTGTGGGGATAGTACAGGGTCAATAGTCTTAAAATTACATGCTCTAATGAATTAGGGCATGTAATTTTTTATTACTATGGATCTCTAACATTGCACCCGGAAACAATTGCGTGAGAGCAGGGCATGTCAATCACCTTGAGTGTTGGGGTGATTGATCTCACCACTTGTGAGGAAGCGGACAGGCAAAAGAGGCAGTTTCTGCTTTATAAATTTGTGGCTGTAAATTTGTTTGTGCAAGCCTTTCTCCGCAAAGCTATCTTTACCCATGCCATTTTTCAACTATTATAGCCCTTTAAGGACAATAATAACATCAAAGAACCCATAGAACCACAGTCTGATAAACTAATGCCTACAACAGTAAAACCTAGAATCACTGCTCAAACCCTGCTTTGCATTATCTTTGCTATTTTATTGATGTTGGCGTTCAATTATTTAGGATTTTACAATTGCCTAAATGAACTTATTATTCTGTGTATCGTTACATTTACTTATTTGTATTTTGTTTTTAATCTTACAAGGAAGTTGAAACTCATTTCTATGAAGGATTACAGAAATGGAGAGATCTGAATCTCACACAGAATTTTGGTAGGTATAGTTAATGTCAAATTTTTCTTTTCTTATTACTTGAAAGGGATTTTTCTGTTTTGCTTGCAGAGAACTTTAACATTGTATTGCTTGAAGTGATGCAGAAGCTTGGATTTTTTTAAAAAACAACGCATTTCGCTGGGCTTATTTATACACTACAAAGTGTGCTTTTTCAGTGACAAATCATTTATACTCTTGGGATTGAATAATTTCATGCTTATCTTTTCATAGTCACTTAAAGGACCACTAAATACAGTAGAATTGCATAATTAACACGTGCAGAATAAGAAGACAATGCAATAGCACTTACTCTGAATTTGAAATAAGCAGAAGATTTTTTTTATTTTACCCCATTTGCTGGCCATCAGCCAATCGCATACATATATGTATACCCTGTGAACTTGTGCACATGCTCAGTAGGAGCTAGTGCCTCAGAAATTGTGTATATGAAAAGAATGTGCAAATAGAAGTAAATTGTAAAGCCTCTTAAAACTGTGTTTTCTATCTGAATCATGAACGTTTGTTTGATTTTAGTGTCCCTTTAACTTCACAGTAAATATACAACATTGAATTTCTGCTACAGCCAATCACAGGCCAACCCAATGATCTCTATGTAAAATATATTTGCACCAGGGTAGATTTACAACCTTTGTATTTGTGCAGCTTGCTATCTTGAGTGGTATGGCATATGAACCACACAAATATATTTATATCAAATTTTTAATTTTTTAATACAATTTATATGTGTGGGTTGATTTGCAGACTCCTTTCCTTTGTGCATGTGCATACCTGTTTTTTAGACCTTGCACATTTAATGCACAGAGCTTTTTTTCGGCTCCAGTAGTCCGCCGCAGATTGATAAATCGACCCCAAAATCCTCTGTAGACTAACAGAATGTTCAATTCTGTACATTCAGAAAGTTTAAAATGCATAATTAAAGGGACAAAATCAAATAAATGCATGACTAAACTTCTTTGTTTTGTTTTTTTAGGACGTTGTTTATTTTTTTGAGAAACCACACTCTTCCCTAGGCTTTTAACTGCTGCCAAAAGGACATTGTCACTCTTTTTTCCTGTGTGCCTCTCTAGGGGTTACCACTGGGCAGTAGGAGGGTTGGCTTATAAAAAAAAAAAAAAAAAGATCTAAGAAATAATTTTGAATTGTTTCATGTCCCTTTTAACTCAGAGCTTTACAAACTTTTCATGTTAGTGACACACTTTTTAGACCTCCAGTAATTCAGTAATTCAGTTGTACTAGCAAACAGGAGGTTAAACTAACTTGTTTTAAGAGATACACATGCATACATAAATTATATAATAACGAAATGTATTTACAAGTAACAGTATGTAAATATGTGCAAGAATTAAAAATAAGTGTAATAACACCAATAACTATTTACTATTTTAATGGGATGTATGAGGTAAATGGGATGAACACAGTTTCTGAATATTTGATGGAATATTAGCTAAAGACACTCGCATTTCATCATCAAGCATTTTTAAGCTTCCACTTCCTATCCATATATCAAGAGCAGGAGCTGCAATGCACTACTGGGAGCTAGCTGAAATTTGCAAAAAAAACAACACTTTGACTTCTGCTCAGCGTTTAGACTGAGCTGCAAACACACTGCTGTCCCACTCACTGACTACACATGCAGTCACTAGCTGATTGAGAATACACGTGCAGTCAGGAGCCAATGTGCTGCAAATGGGAATAGTTTCAGTTCCTGCTGAACTGCTCCAATAGGTTAAGATGATCTGTGACCCACTAGGTAATAATTACTTGTCAACCACGTGATATGCGTAGCAGGCAGGTGGAAAGTCGGAAACCAAAATAAAATGTTTAAAAAAAAATGTAAATTAAAAAAAATTGTGCTGAAGCAGGGACACACCTACACACTGCCGCCGACACACTGTGTCACGACACACAGTTTGGAAAGCACTGCTTTAACTGATAACAAGTTGCATTCTTTTTAAAAAAAAAAAAAAAAAAACAGTAGATCCTGTCTTTTAATTTTTAGTTATTTTTCTAAACTAGATATGCACCTCGTCATTGCATTGCATATCAGTATATCTTGGTTGTAATAGGTGTGCATATTGTCTAGGGAGAAGGGTCCTTGGATCTTCTGTTCAATGTTTTTATGTAATAAGGCCAGACATATTTTTTAATTTACATGCGTATAGATTTCACATAGTAGGAATTAAAGGGCCGTTGAGAAATTAGTAGTAGTCATATGACCCAGCAGCTGTTGCTGCTAATTGTGTCAGCAAAAGTTTCTGCTTGTTCTCTAACAGATCTCTGTGGGGATTAAACACATATAGGCCTTGATTACAAGTGTAGTGCAAAAATACTAGCGATATTGTTCTCTAACATTGCTTGAGGGCAATCACTAGCGCTTCTATTTCTGCACTCATATTACAAGTTAAAAGTTATATTTTAGAGCTCAAACGATAGTCTAGGACGCACCAACATCTGCCTGTCTTATAGCGCGAGTGTACTAAATCCCTTACCTAATAGAGTGCTGTAGGGGAGTGCAGTAAAATTTGTCGGATATTGATCGAGAGCTAAGCTGATGGTGAGCAACTAGTGGAGTTCTTCATGTAGTTCTGTATTATACTATTAAAGGGACATAAAACCAATGTATGCTCTATCTCTTTCACATAAGAAAAGGTTTGGGTTTTATGTTTCTTTAAGAATAATGGGTTACTTGAGGTCTTAAAAAGCTCTAAATTTTACTTCAGTAGTTTGGTTGTTCTTGAGCACAAGGGCAACACTCAACTCACCACTCGTAATATAAGCACAGTAAGTGAGCTACTGTCGCTCCATGGGCTATATATTAAAAGTATAGGATGCACTAAAGATAACACATCCTCTGCTATAAATTGCTCTCCACTTGAAATGCAGGGCATAGAGTTGCAGGGTCATTAGTGTTATAATGTCACACTCTAACGAAATATAGCATATAATGTTTCCACTATAATTACCCTTTAAAGGGACATTAAATCCAATTTTTTTCTTTCATTATTCAGATAGAGAATACATTTTTAAACAACATTCCGTTTTACATATATTATCTAATTTGCTTTATTCTTTAGATATCCTTTGTTGAAGAAATAGCAGTGCACATGGGTGAGCCAATCAGACGAGTCATTTATGCAGCCACCAATCAGCAGCTACTGAGCCTATTTAGATATGCTTTTCAACAAAGTATATCAAGGGAATTAAGCAAATTAGATAACAAAAGTGTATTGGAAAGTTGTTAAAAATTGCATCCTCTTTCTAAATAATAAAAAAAAGGGGTTTCATGTCCCTTTAAATGCAAAGTCACATACTAATGAGTTTAAAAATATTTCAGATAAAACTTCTTTGAAAGGCATTCTCCTCCATGTAGGGCTGTGACTGGAAGCACAAATGTAGTGTAAAAAATAAATGGTGAAATCCATTTAAATAGATGAATAATATATATTGCAATGAATTCTATTAAAAGGACAGTCTACTCCAGAATATTTATTGTTAAAAAAAGATAGCAACCCAACAGGAGTGAGCACAATGTTCTCTATATGACGCATTAACTAGCACTGTCTTGCTGTGAAAAAGCTAATAAAATGCAGTTAGATAAAGGTGACCTGCAGAGGGTTATAAAGTACATTACTATAACAATGATGGTTGTGCAAAGCTGATGAATGGATAATAAAGGCGTTATCTATCTTTTTAAACCATAACAAATTTGGCATAGACTGTCCCTTTTTAAAGTTGTTTAATTTGTTTAAAAATATAGATAACTCCTTTACTACCCATTCCCCAGCTTTGCACAACCATCATTGATATATTATCATACTTTATAACCTTTAAACCTCTAAATATCTGCCTGTTTCTAAGCCACTACAGACAGCCTCTTATCACATGCTTTTTTATTAGCATTTCATAACAGGGTATTGCTAGTTTATGTGAGCCATATAGATAACATTGTGCGCAACCCACGGGCGTGAGCACAACACAGTACTAATTGGCTTAAATGCAAGTCAATAGATAAAAAATAAAGTCATGTGATAAGGGGGCTGTCTGCAGAGGCTCAGATACAATGTAATCACAGAGGTAAAAAGTGTATTAATATAACCATGTTTTCTGTGCAAAATTGGGGAATGGGTAAAAAATGGATTATCTATCTTTTTAAACAATAACAATTTTTGAGTTGACTGTCCCTTTAAGTATAAGCAACTGCTTAGTCCTTTTTTTATTACAACAATGAAACAGACTTTTTAACATCCCTTTTTAATCCCACTGTTAACACTTACTCCTCTCAAAGCACCCTCTGACCCAAGCCTCTTGTGATTTTACTTGTGACACAGTGCATGGTACAACCAGTGATGCCCACATTATTGCAGAATAGTAGTAGAGTATGCTCCTGCCACTCTGCTTACACAAACATAACAGGCTGTCATTGAGCCTAAGCTGTTCCGTGAGTGCTTTCTGTGCCAATCTGCAATGCAGCGGACTGTACTGCGTGTGCCTGGCTATGCTGCGTGTGACTGGCTGTACTGCCCGCTGTCACAAGTAAAAAAAAAAAAAAAAAACAAAAAAAACCACAGAAGTGGCAATGGGTATTAAATACACGTCTTAAATATGCTATTTAAGGTCCCAAACATTACCTTTATAATAAATAAGTGATTAATAAAAATATCTTGGATTTAGTTTCCCTTTGAAAGACGTCAAAAAGTGGACAGAATATACAGTGTAATGAAGGTGCATCAATAAGTTTTGTAACTTTATAAAATTAATTTTATTAGAAATTCCATTTTTAGGTGAATGTTTCTTTAACTGGTGCTGCTTTGTTTGACTTGGTTTTGTTTTGCTCCTTAGCCACTTTGTATTTGTGTATCATAGTTTAGGAAGTGAAGAGAATTCTAATTCTTCTGGTTAATTAATTAAGCAAGTAAAACTGCTGCATGGGATCTGTGTTGTGTGCGCAACCAGTAATGTTAGGGAAGTACGGCTTATTAGTTCAATTTTATTACCTTAATAAAATCCAGAAGTCATGTTTTAAAAGCCTTTAAAATGACTGGAACATATGTTTGTTTTAATTGTAACCTAAAGTGCTCAATTGATACTCGGATACGTTTTTTTACTGTGAAGTATTCTCTTTTTTAAAAACGTGATTGTCTCAAATAATATCCAGTAGTCTTGTAATTGGTGTGAGATCAGAGGAGTTAGAGTTTAAGGGATATGAAACCCAAAAAAATTATTTCGATATTTAGATAGAAAATGCAATTTTAAATAACTTTATAATTTACTTCTATTATCAATTTTTTTTGTTCTCTTGATATCTATTGTTAAAAAGCAGGTGCATAAGCTCAGGTGCGTGCCTAAAGCACAATGGCAGTAGTTTTGCAAAAATGTAATCCATTTGCAAGATCACTAGATGGCAACTCTATGTCCTGCCATGTAGTGCTCTAGACAGTTACCTAGGTATCTCTTTCACAAAGAATACTATTGGAGTGAAGAACATTTGATAATAGAAGTAAATTCTATGCACTGTCTGAACCACAAAATATTTTTTTTGTGTTTCATATCCCTTTAACCCATTTGCTACTGTCTTTAATGATCTGGAAATCTGGCTTCATATGGTAACCATATTAAGGCAGATGCCCAAACCCCACAAACAGCGAGTCCCGCTTAACTGCTTCGGCTTCCAACATGTCAGAAGTAGAGCTTGGTTATGTGGTACTCTGGGCTTTTCAACGCATGATGTAGATCTACGTCAGATTGTGGTAAGGGGTTAATCCTCCTAACTTTTAAAGCTATTGTGAATATCTACATAGAAATGCCTTTTTCTGGTTTATAAGTATGTTTAGCTGTCTCTTTGATGTTTAGAAATACATTCTGTGGAACTTGCAAATATTCAAAGTTAATTCTAGAAAGTCCTTTGATATTACTTCAAACATCTATGAGACAAAATTAATGTCAAGGCAACTTTTATTCACTTGAAAAAAATATATTGTTTGCTACTTTGCTTTAAGGGACATTAAACATTTTGAGAATGTGATACATGTTTAATTTTATTAGTAAACCACCCCCCACAATATATTTTAATTATTTATTTTATCACCTTTTCCTATAATTTGTCTGCTTATTGTGGGCTTTAAAAATCCTATTAAAAGTAGAAGTGCAGACTCCAGACTTAAAGGGCCACTGAACCCATTTTTTTCTTTCATGATTCAGATAGAGCTTTTAATTTTAAGCAACTTTCTAATTTACTCATATTATCAATTTTTCTTCGTTCTCTTGGTATCTTTATTTGAAAAAGTAGGAATGAAAGCACCTAGGTATCGCTTGCTGATTGGTGACTAAATGTAGCCACCAATCAGCGAGCGCTATTCAGGGTGCTGAACCAAAAATGGGCCATCTCCTAAGCTTACATTCCTGCTTTTTCAAGACACCAAGCGAACAGAGATAAATTGATAATAGAAGAAAATTAGAAAGTTGCTTAAAGTGAAGGTCAATTTTCATGTGAAAGAGCCCGGTTTTAAAAAACGATTAAAAACAGGGGCACTTTCATTCATGAAAATTGACATTGCACCGTATTTTAAAAATACCTTTTTCTTCTGAAATGCCGGATCGCCTGCATCTTCCTGGTTTTCTTACCCAGCAATGATGAAACCGTCTTCCTCCAATCTCGATGTTGCCTCAGGCAATGATTCCCCCCGGGGGGGGGGGGGGGGGAATCTGTGATTGGAGGATGCCGGAATCGTCATTGCTGACATATGAAGAGGCTTGTGACGGGCTGGTGAAGCACTGGATCGGCTTCAAGAAGAAAAGGTAAGCATATTAAGAAAACGGCTGAAATGTCACTTTAAAATTGCTGCTCTATCTGAATCATGAAAGAAAACAATGTCAGTATTCCTTTAACACTGCAGTAAAATGTTACTTTAATTGTTTAAATATTGAAAACTAAATAAGTCATTTAAAAAAAATACCTCCACATATTATTTTCAGGGTAACATTTGAGTTAAATACATAATTCTATCTAATGTATGTTTAGTGTCTAATGTACCTTTGCTCATTATGACTTTTTCCTTATATTAAAGGGACACTGAACCCAACATTTTTCTTTTGTGATTCAGATAGAGCATGCAATTTTAAGCAACTTTCTAATGTACTCCTATTATCAATGTTTCTTCGTTCTCTTGCTATTTTTATATGAAAAATAAGACATCTAAGCTTTTTTCTTGGTTCAGAACTCTGGACAGCAGTTTTTGATTGGTGGATGAATTTATCCACCAATCAGCAAGGACAACCTAGGTTGTTCACCAAAAATCGGCCGGCATCTAAACGTACATTCTTGCTTTTCAAATAAAGATACCAAGAGAATAAAGAACATTTGATAATAGGAGTAAATTAGAAAGTAGCTTAGAATTTCATGCTCTATCTGAATCACAAAAGAAAAAAATTGGGTTCAGTGTCCCTTTAATGATATACTATTATTGTTGATTTTCCATTTACAATATGCAGAACTTTCCTTTCAATGAAAGCACATTCTAGTACAAAAGTAGTGAAAGTGTGTTTCCTAATTTGCCATAATATTCAAATATGTACTTATTTTAAATTTAAAGGAACATTAAAGAAACTCCCTCTATTTTACTGAGTGAGCTTTCATTTGTTATGGTTTAAATGAGCAGAAACTGCTATATCATATACAAAATTATACATAAAGGAGCAATTTCACATACATTTTAAACTCTGCTGTTATAACAAGTCATTGTAAACACATAGGGCCAGATTATGAGTGGAACGCAATATTGCGCCTACGCAAGCACGATATTTGAGCTACACTCAGTAATACCAACACATGTAAATAAGTGCTGGTATTACAGGTGCGGCGCAATGTAAAGGAGACCTCACGTTTGCATTGCTGAAAGCCAAGTGCTTACAAGAGCTTGCTTCCCTAGGCTCCAATGGGAGCCTTGTTTTCATGCCAGCAGCCACAGCAAACCACCTAGTGCAGTGCAGGGGCAAATCGTGCAGCAATAAATACATATATATCTATATGCTTATAAACATATATATATTTATGTGTTTATATGTATATATACACATATTAACAAATAAATATATATGTATATAAGCATATACATGTATATTTATATAGAAAATACAGTCCCCCATTGACCTCCATGTAAAGGCACTTTAGGTGGCGTTTTTTTCACCCCACATCCCCTCACTTTAACACCTTATATCTGCTCTTTTTTTTTTTTTTTTATAAAAACAATGCTCATATTTATCTTATTGTATTGTACTGTACTGTTTATTTTGGGGGCAATTGTGGCAACTTTAACCAGCCACTTGTAATGGCTGGTTATTTAACGTGTGCCTGTAAACAGGCAAATTTGCCCCTTTTCGGACACACGTTAAGTTAGTGCTCCAATCGTAATCTGGCCCATAATGGGGAACCAATTTTACAGTACACTGTGCCTTTAAGCAAATGGTATTTTATTCTTTAAAGGGACACTAAACCCCAAAAAATTCTTTCATGATTCAAGTAGAGATGACAATTTTAAACAACATTCCAATGTACTTCTATTATCTAATTTGCTTCATTGTTTAGATATCCATTGTTGAAGAAATATCAATGCACATGGGTAAGCCAATCACACAAGGCATCTATGTGCAGCAACCAATCAGCAGCAATGGAGTCTATCTAGATATGCTTTTCAGCAAAGTATATCAAGATAATGAAGCAAATTAGATAATAGAAGTAAATTACAAAGTTGTTTAAAATTGCATGCTCTTTCTAAATCATGAAAGAAAAAAATTGGGTTTCATGTCCCTTTAAATTAAGAAATATATTAAGTGGGCTAAAAAATATATCAAATACTTGGGAGTTAACATAACAAACACACTAGAGGGACTCTATAAGGCAAACTATACTGAGATCTTTAAGACCGTAAGAAGAGATTTGGGTAGATGGAGGAGGGGGTGTTTCTCCTGGTATGGCAGATTATCGATTATAAAGATGAATATTCTACCGAGAATATTATCTCTTCAGAGCATTACCAATCAAAGTACCGCAAAGAGAGCTAGCAGATCTCCAGATGGACCTAATTAGGTTCCTACGAGGACCCAAAACAGCTAGAATAGCCTCCCAACTATTAAAACAACACAAACAGCTAGGTGGAGTGGGGGTGCCCAATTTGTTAGACTACTATCAGGCAGCTAGGTTGTCACAAATTACGCTGATAAGCAAAAACTGTCGAGAAATAACTTGGACTAGACTAGAGGCAGACTTAGCTGGGGTGAATGATCCAGCCACGATTGTTTGGAACACCTCAAACACTACAAACAAAACCCTATACAAACTCAAGGTGACAGAGGAGTCCAAACTTATGTGGAAATACCTCACATCTTCTGTAGGCCTCATACCCAAGGGTACTAAGATAATACCACTGGGTGCTATACTTCCTGCAGAATTTCAAACACTAATATTTAAGTGGGAAAATAAGGGCCTCTACAGAGTTGCAGACTTTTTAGATAAAGGTAAAATGCTCACATACACCCAACTGAAAGATAAACTTCAGCCGGACACCTTACATTGGTTCCTATATCTTCAGATATCCACCACAATATACAAATACAGACAAAACAAACCATTAAACCCATACACTACAACAGAACGCATTATTGCAACCCCAGGTAGAAATAAAAAACTAATATCACAACTGTACTTGGCAATACAAGATGCAAAAAAAGGCTCCAAATTGCCGCTTCATGAGAATTGGGAAAGAGACTTAGGTGAAACATATGATGATGACAGATGGACACAAATACTTTCTAGGGTTAGCAAGGGGCTGATATGCACAGACCTTATCGAAAATTCTATTAAAACATCTTACAGGTGGTATCTTACACCCATAAGAACTGCACATTATACATTGCAGAAAAGTAGACTCTGTTACAGAGGCTGTGCAGAAATTGGAAATTATATGCATGTGGTGGGAATGTGGGGAGATTAAACAAATTTGGAACAAACTATCTAAATTGATAAGTACCCTATTAGATAAATCTGACGCTAACGGGGGCGCAGGCCCTCTTGCATGTTTCAGATGAATCCTTAAACTTAGCTACCAATATATTCATAAATATACTTTGTACAACCAAGAGGATATGTATAGCCAAACACTGGAGAACAGGTTCACCAACATGGTCAGAAGTGATTAACAGGTTAGTTAGATAATATATATGCTATGTCAGAATCTGCCTCTTGGTTGCAGGATAAAACAACACATTTCCAAAAGATTTGGGTCCACTGGATCATGAACAGAGATAGAAGAGAGATAAGGGAAATTTAAGTATTTCAAGAGTTATAATGCAATAGGGGATCTCTCCTAAACTTATTGCCACTAAGTCTTTTATGGGGAACTTATATACATCTTAGATACAATTTGATGGTTCTCTCTCTGCTCGACGGGAAATGTTATACAGTTATGAGTTTATGGTTTTACAGTTTCAAAAGTTTATGTTTAATGTTTATAATTATTAAAATAAAAGGAAAACACATTAGAAAAGGGAGGGGAAGGAAGACTATAGATAATTTCGTTCCTACTTCAGGAAAATAAACAGGACCTCATATTTCCTACGCCTGAAGGCAACTTCAGTAGGTGGGAGCTTTTCCTAGGACTCTATGGACTTTCAGAGATTTCAGTAATGATGGAGATACATTGGGAAAGCCGGATGGATATACTAATTGCTGAGAGAAGTTGTTTCATCCTCCAACTCTTTTTCATGTTGTTTGAGACAGATATATGGAATTATAAAACTTTATCGAACATGATAATAGGTCCTGAGACTGTAACAATGAGTATAAATATGTTTATCTGAACTAGGGGCATGATGTATTAGATATGTCTCTTGTCTTCCTTTCTGACAATAAAGATTATTTCAACTAAATTAAGAAATATTGTCATATGTTGTATTTTTTGTGAGGCATTTGAGTAATATAATTAAAGTTTTAATGTGTGTGCAAGTCCAACAGAATTAATTTAAGCCCCATTTGTCTCGCCTGCTTGCTCGCCTCACTTTTGTTCCTCAGTCACACTTGGGAAACTACAAGGGCACACGCAAAAATCATGACACCTATTTGTTTGTTAATTTTTTAAAAGTATTTTGCTTAACATGTTCGTCTTCTTTACGCTTGTAATGCTCATATCATGGCAAGTGATGACAAGTGTCCATTATGGTTACAATGGGAATAAATATATGAATTTTTTTTCTTCAGTTACATTTTATAGGGAAGTGTCCCACAAATGCCAGTCATTCCACCTGCTGGTTTACCATCAGAAAGATATAGTGCAAAGTTTGAAGACTCATCTAAAAGTAAAAAACAGCCTTGCTTATCAACCCTTGCTTGAGTAAGTAGATAAACACTGTATTTGGAGGTTGTACTTGTTGTGTAAGCATCAGTGCAGTCATAAACATCTCATACATCGTATTGAATATTACATCAAATGTGCACAATACACACACATTCTTGTGAACTCTGTCAGTCTCTCTCATGCACACGCACATACAGTTATCACACATACACACGTGTACAGTGATCACGCACATACACACGAGCACAGTGATCACGCACATACACACGAGCACAGTGATCACGCACATACACACGAGCACAGTGATCACGCACATACACACGTGTACAGTGATCACGCACATACACACGTGTACAGTGATCACGCACATACACACGAGCACAGTGATCACGCACATACACACGAGCACAGTGATCACGCACATACACACGAGCACAGTGATCACGCACATACACACGAGCACAGTGATCACGCACATACACACGAGCACAGTGATCACGCACATACACACGAGCACAGTTATCACACACATATCCACACGTGCACAGTCATCAAAAATTTTGATTATAATTGGCAGAAATAATATATAGCGCTGCAGAAGCTTGCAGCGCTATACAAATAAATGATAATAGACTATTTTGTCAATAGGAATGATTATAGTTACTTATCGTTCTGTTTTACTTTGTATAAAACATTAAATTGTGAAATATTATTTTAAAAAAGGGCTAGATAATGTTTTCAAGATATGTACAAAGCCGTTGCTGGTTCCTGCCAATTTTTGATTAGGCTGTATTGATCCTATGTAACTTTTCTTACAGTCTTGTGGTACAGCTGGCAAGGGACCTTCAGACTGACTTCTACCCCCATTTCAAAGACTTTTTCTTGGCTATTTCATCGCTGCTGGATACCAAAGACACAGAGCTATTAGAATGGGCCTTCACTTCTCTTTCTTACCTATACAAGTACCTCTGGAGAATGATGGTAAAAGACATGCCAGCAATATACAGGTATGTAATGCACACTGCTTTAGCAAAGAGACCAGTTAGCTACACAAAACAGGGAGAATTGGAGCACATCCAATTACAAATATAAAACAAAAAATGCTGCAATACTCACCTGTTCTTTTATTTTAAACTTGGGATCTTTGTCAAGTAGCTCCTGTTTTAATCTGTCTGCTCATCTTCCACAAGACATTGTCATTCAAACAGCATGCGAGTTAGAAGCAGGGAAAGGGGTGGGCAACAGCCTTCCCCTAGGCTGGACTTCTTGCTGCAAAATAGAGTTATAGCCTTGGGGGTGGCTTGTTATGCTTGAAGGGGACCCTATTACAGGGTAACATTTTCATTAAAAGGAAGACAAAATATAAATATAAAGTAATATCCACAAGAATGTTTTCCTGGCAATTTAAGCTACCCAAAGCACAAATTATTTGCGTAATTTAACATAAATTCATTTAAAGGGACACTAAACCCACGTTTTTTTCTTTCATGATTCAGATAGAGCATGCAGTTTTAAGCAACTTTCTAATTTACTCCTATTATCATTTTATTTCTTCGTTCTCTTGCTATCTTTATTTAAAAAGCAGGAATGTGATGCATAGGAGCCGGCCCATTTTTGTTTGAGAACCTGGGTTATGCTTGCTTATTGGTGGGTAAATGTAAGCCTCCAATAAGCAAGCGCTATACATGGTGCTGAACCTAAAATGGGCTGGCTGCTAAGATTTACATTCCTAGCAAGAGAACGAAGAAAAATTGATAATAGGAGTAAATTAGAGAGTTGCATAAAATGTCATGCTCTATCTGAATCATGAAAGAAAAAAAATTGGGTTCAGTGTCCCTTTAATGATTATGAAATAAATGAGTGTTAGCTAATGTTAGCTTAATATTGACATACATTTTAGCCGGGTGATCAGTAGACTTAACCAGTTAGTGTGCCCATTAAATAGGTCCTAGGGAACACTAGGGAAGGGCCAGCAGAATTAAAGCAGTTATTAAGGTAAATGGTGGTCATACCAAGTATTGCACATTTTTGTTTTTTGGTATGTGCTAACAAACATACTTTTTACTCTTGTATTTATTTTTCTTTGGGAAATACATGCATAATAAAAACATTGAAAAAACAGTTTTTCTGTCTCAGAGCAGTCCATGGACGTAACCCTTGAAAAGCTTCTTGAAAATGTTTTTTTACCTTGTGAAAACAAAGGAACTCTATCAAGTGTGACGTAAAAACTACTAATCAAACTATCCTCGCTACTTTTCAGCTAGACAAGGAAGACATTGTTATCCAGTCACGATAATATCAAATAGGCCATACTCCCTTCTAAGTGTTTTTTTAATATATTCATAGTATATATCAGCAATTAAGCACTGCAATGCAGGAGATCGTCGTACAAATAAACATTTAAAATTAATTTTGCTACTAATATTTTAATTACTTTACAATCCGGGACATAACCCATGAAAAGCTTTTTTTTTTTTTTTTTTTTGCTGGCTCTATTAGGGACAAATATAAACACGTTTTCTGTGTGCAATGTTGCAGGGTCAGTTTTCTAAAATTCTACAGGATGCTCTCAGGGGCAATAAATTTCAGAAGTGGGGAAAATAAATACAGTGCATTACAAAAATCACTATGTATAATTAATTAAACATTAATGGGAAATAACATTTCGGAGTGTATTTTCCCGTAAGTGATTAGTTAGTTTGAACATATATTCATTCGTATACCTGCATATTTCTCTCCTTGCAGCTCTTCGTTTTACACAATATTTATATAGATTCTGCTGTAATATTTATTAAACCATTTATCAATAGATTTTGCATTTTAATAACTTTATATTGTGATTGTTTTGCTTATAATTCTGCATCAGAAAAGCAAAACACTTCATTAGTTTTTTTCTCTCTGAAATAAATGAGCTCTAGGATGTCAAGACTGCATCTTTAATTGTGAATTATAGTAAGTTATGTTTATATAAAGTATTTTTTAAGTTCAAAAAAGCTTATTTCTTTTCTCTTTCTTTTTTTTTTTCATGTCAGCCTGTACAGCACCTTACTGGCTCATCACAAAGCACACATCAGAAATTTTGCAGCAGAGAGTTTTGCATTTTTATTGAGGAAGGTAAGCAATTGGTTTTACATATATCAAATACAAAATTGGGTTCGTATCCACTTCAATGCCATGGTCCTTTAATACCTCCAGCCCCCACAAAAAAAGGACCAGTGCTATGAAGTATTTGTCATTGATTAAATTTTTTTTACTTTTAAAACGTAGTCTTCAAAGAGTTCTATTTGCCTTATATAAAGAGGGTAAAAATAAGAAATTAACTAAATGAATGTGCTATGTTTAAATATCTTTTAGGCTTTAGGGATTTAAATGCAAACATTTCTATATATGGTATTCAGGTCTGAAAGAATTTAGTTTATTCTTGCAATTGAAATTATAATGGAAAGTTAAAGGGACATTAAACTCCTGACTGCTAAAAATGCTTAAAACTGACTTCTGCTAAGTAATAATAACACACTGAGCACAGTTTTCTATGCTGCAAGTTCAGGTTACCCATATATTTTAAGAAAAGTGTTTTCTATTAGAGTGCTGACCAAGAACTTGATGTGGCTATGTATGCTGCCATATTGTAATAGCAGAGCAGTCATGTGACACACATAACATATTTCCCTATGATGTATGCTTAGAGGAAGCTGCAGCACTCGCTCACTGATATGCAAGAGCTTGTGCTGCAGTTTATATTGAGAATTTGTTACTTAAAGGGCCACTAAACCCAAAATCTTTCTTTCATGATTCAGATAGAGAATAGAAATTTAAACTACATTACAATTTACTTCCATTATTTATTTTGCTTCATTTTTTAGATATCCTTAGTTGAAGAAAAAGCAATGCACATGGTGAGCCAATCACAAAAGGCTTCTATGTGCAGCAACCAATCAGCAGCTAGTGAGCATATCTAGATATGCTTTTCATCAAAGAATATCAAGAGAATAAAACAAATTAGATAATATAAGTAAATTAGAAAGATGTTTAAAATTGCATTCTCTTTCTAAATCATAAAAGAAAAAATGTGGGTGGCATGTCCCTTTAAACACTATTTTATTTACATAATTTCTAAGTAAAAAAACTTTGTTCTTCACACTTTAACTTTTTTAACTTTCCTAAACTGTGTCAGTGGCTCTCAGACCTACACAGCAGGGTTATAAATCTAAACAAGCAGTTCCGGGGAGAGGGAGGGGAGAGACAGCCTCCATGGAAGTGAAAACAGTTTGAATAACTTGCTGCATATACTTATTCCTGGAGATTTATTCAATAAAATATTTGTTTATATTTTCAAACATCTACATTACATATATACTGTTAGTACGTAAAGCATCATCCATTAAAAGTTTTTTACTTACTGTGTAGATGTATGAAATAAAAACAAATATTTTATTGAATAAATCTCCAGGCACAAGTATATGCCACATGTGTTATTCAGACTGCTTTCACTTCCACGGAGCCTCTCTCCCCCTCCCCAGAGCTACTTGTTTAGATTTATAACCCTGCTGTGTGCTGTGCACTGACACAGTTTAGGAAAGTTAAAAAGTGTGTTAAAGTGTGAAGAATAAATGTTTTTTTTTTACTTAGAAATTACTTAAATAAAATATTGTGTTTAAGTAACAAATTCTCAACATAAACTGCAGAACAAGCTCTTGCATATTAGTGAGTGCTGTAGCTTCCTCTTAGCATACATTACAGGGTGACTCTGCTTCTAGCTTCACGTGACTGCTGTGCACCAGTGTAACATACGTTACAATATGGCACCACACATAGGAGAATCAAGCACCTTGTTAAAGTGAAGGTTCATTTTGATGAATTAGTGCCCGGTTTTTAATAAACCTATTGAAAACAAGGGTACTTTAATTCATCAAAACTGACATTTTACTGTTTTCTTCAAAAACTTACCTTTTAATCCTCTCAGCCACTCCAGCACTTCCTCCGCCCGTCGCAAGCCGTCTTCGCGGGTCCAAAATGACGAATGCGGCTTCCTCCAATCACAGCATTGCATCAGGCCAAGATTCCCCTGGGGGAAGCTGTGATTGGAGGAAGCCTGATTCATCATTTCTGACGTCTGCAGAGGCTTCCGACAGCCGGAGGAATCGCTGGAGCGGCATTCAGGATTAAAAGGTAAGTTTTTGAAAAAAACAGTGAAATGTCAATTTTAATGAATTAAAGTGCCCTTGTTTTTAATCAGTTTATTAAAAACCAGGCACTAATTCATCAAAATGGACCTTCACTTTAACAGCCTACTTCAAAACAATATTGTTCAATACTATGGGGTTAGATGAACAAATGAAATAGACAGCAGTGATTACCTGATTTTTCTTAATAAAAAAAAAGTTTATTTTAAGGATTTTTATCAGGAGTTAAGTGTCCCTTTAAAGGGACAGTATACACCAATTGTTATATAACTGCATTTATTATGCACTACTATAAAGAATAATATGCACAGATACTAATATACAAATCCAGTATAAAACCTTTTTAAAAACTTAGTTAGAAGCTCCCAGTTTAGCTCTGTTGAGGAGGTTAGGCTGGGACACTCAGTGAAAGGGGATGGTTAAACAGGAACAGGTAGACACTCCCTCCTCCCCTGCATATGAAAAGATAAATTACATAACAAGGAGTCTGTACACATCAGTATATATCTAAATATTTGGGGCTTGGTTAGGAGTCTGAAAATCAGCACAATGTTATTTAAAAATAAGCAAAACTATACACTCTCAGATGGTCTATAAATGGATCATCTACAAAACATTTGTGCAAAGAAAAATCTAGTGTACAATGTCCCTTTAAGTGGCGAACTATTGGACTTTGTGTATAAGATAATTAAACCAAGTCTTCCTGTAGCTCAGACATTGAAAACATATTAACCCTTTAACTGCTGAGCCATTTCCACCATCTACTGAGCTGTTTTGCAGTTGTTATATGCTGCTCACAGTTAGACCCTAAACCCATACATATTATATATCTCTTTTTCCAGAGACCCAGCAGAATCAAATTATAGCAATCTGTTATGTATATATCATCACGTGCAAGAAACCTGGATTAAAACATTCAGAAAAAAAGCTTTTTTAAATAAAAATATTACTAAACAATAGTTTATTCCCTCCCGCAAACTCTGTAGTAAAAATAAATAAGGACCTTTCGGTTTAGTAACTTGTGATCTGCACATAATGACTCGCATGAGCCTCTATGCAAATAATTGGACATTTATTTATGCCAGTCGATCACTATTAACACAGTGAAAGGCTGGCTACTAAAACTTATATAATGGCTTTATTTTTAAGAGGGGCTTAGAGAATTTAAAATAAGGGGTCTTGGGTGGGGTCTCTAGGCCTTTTTGATGGCCTGTTTATAAGGGGATATACATTACTGTGCAGAAGTGGGACCGCTACACTATGTGCCATCTATAGTGAAAAGGAAGGAGGGAGAGGGATTTATAAGTATTGGGAAGGGGATCTGGGAGGGGGGTATTGAGGGGGGGGGGGCAGTTACACTACAGAAAATTGGGTTTTTATAATTATTTTTTATATATAAAAAAGGGCAATTTTTTAAGTAAACTGGGTATTGGCAGATAGCTGCCAGTGCCTAAGATGGTGACCAATAGGTTGAGGGGGGAGGCTTAGAGAGCTGTTTGGGGGGGGGGGGTAATGGGGGATCCTACACTTCAGAAAAAAAAAACACCTTTTATTTTTATACTGGCAGACTTTCTGCTAGTACTTAAGATGGCGGTGACAATTGTGAGGTGGAGGAGGGAATGGAGCTGTTTGAGAGGGGGGTGGGATGTGGCAGGTGGGAGGCTGATCTCTACACTAAATCTAAAATTAACCCTACAAGCTACCTAATTAACCCCTTTACTGCTGGGCATAATACACCTTCACTGCTGGGCATAATACAAGTGTGGTGTGCAGCAGCATTTAGTGACCTTCTAATTACCAAAAAGTAATGCCAAAGCCATATATGTATGCTATTTCTAAACAAAGAGGATCCTAGAGAAGCATTTACAACCATTTGTGCCATAATTGCACACGCTGTTTGCAAATAATTTCAATGTGAAAACCTAAAGTTTGTGAAAAAGTGAACAATTTTTTTATTTGATCGCATTTGGCGGTTAAATGGTGGCATAAAATTTACCAAAATGGGCCTAGATCAATACTTTAGGTTGCCTACTAAAAAAAATATGTATATGTGAAGAGTTATTCAGGGATTCCTGATAGATATCAGTGTTACAATGTAACTATCGCTAATTTTGAGGGGGGAAAAAATGGTTTGGAAATAGCAAAGTGCTACTTTTACTTATTGCCCTATAACTTGCAAAAAAAACAAAGAACATGTAAACATTGGGTATTTCTAAACTCAGGACAAAATTTAGAAACTATTTAGGATGGGTGTTTTTTGGTGGTTGTAGATGTGTAACAGATTTTGGGGGTCAAAGTTAGAAAAGTGTGGTTTTTTTCATATTTGATATTTTTTTATAGTAAATGATAAGAAATAATGGTATCTTTAGAAAGTCCATTTAATGGCGAGAAAAACGGTTTATAATATGTGTGGGTATAGTAAATGAGTAAGAGGGAAAATTACAGATAAACACAAACACTGCAAAAATGTAAAAATAGCCCTGGTCCTTAACGGTAAGAACATTTAAAAATGGTCTGGTCACTAAGGGGTTAAATTGCCTTCAGCAGCCTCACCTTGTTAGCAGAGTTTAGCTATTCCTCACCCAGTTGTATTCCTCCTACACAGCAATTTCTGTTTCAGTTAATGATTGTGCTTCAGCGTACATATTCAATTGATGATCATTAGTACCTGTTTGGTATCATTGTTTCATCATGCACCTGACTATATATCTGCAAACTCCCTAACTGTGCACAAGTGTACCTATTACCTAGAAGAATCAATGCTGTTTTGAAGACAAAGGGTGGTGACATTGAATATTAATTTGATTTGAATTTTAATTCTGTTTGTTTAATTTTTGTTAATTGATTAAAAAAACAAACAAAAAAACTATTAACATTTCTATTTTCTGTGAACTCCTGCACTTGTTCAGTAGGATCTGGTAATTAAGAAAGTGTGCATATAAAAGACTGCACAATTTAATAATAGAAGTACATTGTTGTTGTTTTTGACATTTTGTAGAATTGTGTCTCAGCGCTACTGCTCATTAAAGATTATCTTGTCTTCTCAATACATTATTCAGTATGCTTAGGTATGTCTTAGGACAAATGGGCTCATGGGACACTGTTAAACTTGAGTACAGAAAGTACCGTTTTGATTCTTGGCTCATTTCCTTTAGTATGTAAAGCTATGCATAAACTATTGCATGATTCTAACACTGTTTCTTTGGTTTTAAGGTGCCAGATCTAAATGGGCTCTTCAATGTTATGTTTTTGGATCTTAAAAAACATCCCCAGAAAGCTGAAGGTTTGGGACAACTGTTGTTTGAAATGTGCAAGGGGGTACAAAATATGTTCCACTCTTCTGCCCCGAAGGTAATTAATGCTATACCCCTATCTCTGTACCTAGCGCTACAGAAGTTTGCAGCTCTATACAAATACATGATAATATTTATAATCAATAATAATATCTATTAGCCTTGGTATTGTCGATAAAGTGCTATAAATACTTTACATTTGTAATTGTTAACTAAATAATATTTTGTGATTTTATACACATTTGGTGTAAATTTAAATTCTGTATATATATATATATATATATATATATATATATATATATATATATATATATATATTTATTATATTATATGCATTTTTTTTCTTTCTGGCAGGCTATAAAACTAATATTACAGAAGTTGGGACCTATCACTGAGATTCAAGAAATTCTGCCTTGGAGTCTTGTTGGAGAAACGCTTAAACACTTTGTGCAGTCTTCATCTACCTATATTTATAAAGAACATTTTGAACCGTTGTTTAAAAATATTCAGGTGCTTTTAAAAATTACTTAATTTCCATTATGTTTAATGCATATAGTTTGTACAAACCTTTATTGCCATATACTACTAATCAAGGTAGAACTTCTTTTATGCAGACCTGATGTATTTATAATATGTATTTAAAGAGGCATGAAAATTACATATTTTCTGGTAGAGATTTAAAAAAAATATGTAAATTTTGTAAAATCTTGTAATTTTCAGACTTTTTTTTCTATCAGATATTTCACTGTTCCATTGTTTCACTAGGTAGTCAACATAATGCAGCATTTATATTTATAGAGTGAGACTGGCCATAGATGATGACTGCAAGTGATGCAGTGTAATATTTAAATCTGCTCCTGCAAACAGGAAAAAAAATGGTTGTCTCCAAAAATGCTGAGTTTGCAATCCCTTTTTTTTAAAAAAAAAAAGAAAGGAAAAGATGAGGTGCAGTCACTATGACTTATAAGACATCTATGGTGGGCTTAGAATCAAAGCTTGCCAAAAAGTGACAGTCAGTTCACTTTAGACACTAAGGGGTATAACACATTAAAAGCTAGATACAAAAGTACATAAAGTGCATGTATTTTACATTGCAATAAATTACTTTGTTACCAAATGGTTAATCACAATAAATCACTAAGTTACTCAGTAGTTAACCATAAAAACAAACAAACTGCAAGATAGGTAAAATAATCTGCAGTGAATTGCTTTATGACTTATTGAGTAGTTATAGAAAACCAAGCTGCAGGTGGTTGGTAATGGTGAAGAATATTATGCCATCCGCCATAGGCACATTTGCGTATAGGAAATATACAGTGAGAGCTTTTTCAGTGAGTAAAAAATTAAAGTGATGGTAAATCCTAGCGTTTGTGAAAAGCTAGGATTTACCATTGGAACAAATAAAGGGGTCTTTTTTCATGAAGTATAAAATACTTTATACTGAAAGCTCCTTTATTTGTTTGAAGCGTTCGCTGCACTGAGCTGCTCAGGCAGCCCACGGCAGAACGCTATTTTCCTGTGAGGTGATGTTTGCACCTCTTAGCAAATAGCCGTGCGGGCCAGCTGGCGACAAGCCGGATAGCCTGCATGGCTATTGGCTAAGAGGTGGAAACGTCACCTCTCAGCAAAATAGTTTTCTGCCATGGGCTGTCTGAAGAGCTCAGTGGGTCTAACACTTCAAACAAATAAAATAACTTTCTGCATGAAGTATTTTATGCTTCATGACAGAAAGTCCCCTTTTTTGTTTCAATGTTAAATCCAAGAGTTTCACAAACGCTAGAATTTACCATCACTTTAAGTGTAGATATGGATTTAAATGTATCATTACCTAAAGATATGTAAGATTCCACAAGAGCTCTGTTGTGCAATCATGCTCCCTGCTCTCGGGTGAAAATAGGGGCTGTTAATCATCCTGGTCTGTTTAGTAAGAGGTGATTTTAAATCCCCCACCTTTGAGTTGGGATGTGAGAAGCCAGCTGAAACTGCAAGGACTCTGAAGCTGAAAATGTAGCATCATAAATTAACTCCAAAGTAGTACTAATGGCTGTGAGACAACTTATTTGTTTTTATTATTTTAATGTAACTAAAGGAATCCCTGCTAGAACTTTCATCCCAAATGGTTCCAAGTCAAAGTGTTGAATGTTCAGAACAAATAGAGAGACTATTGGAAGCATATTCCATACTCGTGGATCATGGGCGGGGCTCAAAGATCCCACAGCCAGAACAGACATGTCAGGTAAGTTTTGTCCATTATTAACTTCATCTACTTTTTCTTCTGATCGTGCCTCTTTATGGAAATGTGTTTAATCTCTAGACTATGACAGAAATGCTGAAAGTACCCGATCTTTCATTATCATGTGGTCGCCGTCTTCTGAATATCATGGCAGCTTTACTTCTCAGTGATAACATTTCCTTGTCAGAATCCGAGATAAAAAGAGCTGTAAATAAGGTATTTTTTTTTTTATTTGTAGCTATAATAATATAATAGATTCTTTTTTTTCCTTCCTCCTTTTGCCGTCTACCTTTTTGTTTTTCTCCCCTTCTCTCTTGTCACTTTAGAGTTTACTCATCATATATTTCTGCAATAATACCACACTCAAAATGCTGTTTTGAGAGCCAGCTGCACTCAAATGCGTTTTGTACAACAAACTGTATTTGTATATGATATATGTATATAAATAAAAAATTCTGTCTCCTAAATAATTATGCAGAATCCTGGATTTTGCTTTAAGAAATAGCACATCATTATAAAAAGTACTGTTTAGTTATAAAAAAAGACCCGTCTGTGAATCATTACAGTGATCAATAAATCTTTCTATAGATTTACTATCTATAGATTCATATATCGTATGGTTAACAAAATGCCTGCTGCTTTGAAGAATTAATTTATATAATGTAACTGAAGAAAAAAAAAGGTACACTTTTGATGTGGGCAGTTTATACATTTTAAAATTTCCCTAATTTTAATTTTAAATTTAACAATATGATGTTAGTGATTAATAATTTTTTTCCTTCAGGTCTTTGAAAGTGTATTGGCGAGATGTCTAATTTTGGAGTTCTCAGAAAAAATGTTCCAAATGAGGCAGTTTGAGCAGGTGAGCATCACTTTTTTTCTTTTTATTTTTGATCTCTTGCTTGGTCTGAACATTTCAAAATGGCCACAGCAGCTTAGCAATTAAGAACATTCAGTGAATGCCCAAGAGATGCATTCTCACTTCTTAAATGAATCTTATTTCACAGAGCACAACGATAGAGGCCAATAAATATATTGAACATTTGGGAACTTTGAATATGCCATTAGTCTAAATTATAGATGATTGGGAAATATCATCAGTGGCATTAGGGAACGCTGTGTCTTAGGAAAATGATTACATGTATATTAGTGATCTTCGGATAATGGCTCATCAGTAACAATAGTGAATATGAGGTGTGAAAAAACGTGTTATTACTTGTATTATATGTGTTTGGCATTGTCAAAGGGGTGCTATGTTGTTCTTTATACAGTCTGCAAGAGGAAAATAAAACAAGCATATGCTCAGATACATGTCTAAAAAGTAGCATTTCCTGCTCAGAATCTAAGTTCTACTATGTGACCACAATAAAGCAGAGGAAGTAATTGGACCATGCAAATCTGCACATACAACATTCTCACTATTTTTAATTACATGTTATCCTATAATACATATATCACAATTTGACATTTTTGAGAAAGCATAGGGAAGAGTTAATGAATTAAAACAAATCCTGTATAGCCAGTCTGTTTTGCTGTTTTAGGGATCATCAGTATGACACTCTTTGTTCTGACTCAAGCCATACATTTAGGAAAAAAAGTCTATATATGGAGCTTATTCTCCATGCTGGTTTAAAACAGGTCAGAAACCTATTTCTAACTCAATCTCAAAAGATTCCACATAACTAAGAACCATAGAAAAATTGAACCAAGCATTTAAGAAGCTTTCTTTAATAAATAGCTGAAACGATTAAATAAACTCCATCTTGATGGCTGAACTGTAGAAGTAAGACCTGCCCATCCTCACCTTCTTTGATACTTCCAAGAAAACATAATTAAAATCACAGTATCCATGCAACTAGCATGATAACTCTAAGATGGCTGTATATGTTAGTGATTCTAACTGTGATGCACAGTATATTTAGGTCTATGCACATACTAAAGTTGTAGTATATTTCTTAGGAAATGGAATAATATATGGGATCTTCCAAAACTGTGGCAATAAATGTCTAGAATATTAGTAACCTTTTAAAAATGTTCTATGCTTTGTTGGGTGTTTTGAATGGTTAAATAAATATATAAATTTTCATTGTTTGTACAGATGGACAGAAGTTTGCACGTCTAAGGTTTATGAGATGGTAGAGAAAGTTGAAGGCAGTGTTAACTTATCTCAGAAAATGTCCCCCAGATTTACATCCTTTTGCTATTTTTATAATAAGCTTTTAGAGCTATATTATATTCCTTTCACCAGGGCTGACAAACCCAGGTGCCAGGGAGCTACTGGCACCTTAAAATTAGGCCTTAGCGCTCTGGTATAAAGTGCCCCTAGCTTCCCCCTGCTGGCTCCCACCAGTTTGATGTGGCTGGATATTTTTTTGACCATTCAGCAGTAAAATACAAATCCATCCTTGGCCAAAAGTTGTTTGCTCCTATATTTTAAACATATATGTCAAGCCCTGCCTTCACAGTACTTGTGAAATATAATGCCATGGTTTGGCCTAAATACCTGCTAAATGCTGTTTATTTTAAACTCTAGAGTTTCTGACATTAAATGGTCATTAGTCATTTTTTCACTGCATATAAAATAGGGCAAATCAAAATGTATTGCAGTTTGTATTTTTATTTAAATAGATGTGCCGAAGGACTATACCAAAAGTACATAAATACAGTTTGTCAGTATTAATATTAATCTTTTGATAATTAAACATTCATTCTTTGCTTAATCTTATTATAGCATTTTCTTCCAAACCTCTTGAAGTATATTCTTCCATTTTTTACAAAAGAAGATGCTCTTGCCAAGAGTGAGGTGATGGTCATGTTGGCAAAACTTGTGTTGGCAAAAGCTGAACCACCCACTGTTGCTTCAATGGCCTTTGAAAAATATCCTCTCTTTGTTTCGCAACAAACAACGTAAGAGTCTCTGTATTATTAATATTGTGTCACCTTTCTGCATTGCCCCAGGCACATGTGATCTTTCTTAATGCTACCATTATTATATGCTTTTCTATTTCCAAGCAATGACATGTTATTTAAAGGGACATTAAAAACTTTGAGATGGTAATATAAAATGATAAATCGTATATATAAAAAAACTCTGCAATATACGTTCATTATTTATTTTGTCCCCTTTTCCTGTAATTTCACTCTGAATTTGTGAGCTTTTCAGTTTTTGTTAGAAATAGAAATGTATAACACTTATATTCCACACAGCCATAGGCTGAACACTCTAGTGACCTATTTATAACTGTCCCTAATTGGCCACAGCCGAGAAAGTAACCTAAGTTAAAACATTGCAGCTCCCATTGTTTTATACACACTAAAACTTTACACTTATTTTGTTAATATTTAAACAGCTAATGAAACTTTAAAAAATACATCTACATATTGTTATCTGACTAATCCTTTCTTTGATTGCATTATTCTATCAAGCATTTTGTTAGGGCCAGATTACAAGTTGAACGGAAAATATCGCAAAATCAATATATTTGTGCTAAACTTTAGTAATACCAGCACACGCAAATGTGCGCTGGTATTACAAGTGAGGGGCAATGCGATAGAGACTTCACATTCGCATTGCGCAGGAGCATTGTGCTCACGAAAGCATGCTTCCATAGGCTCCAAAGGGAACCTCCACTCATGCCTTCAGACACGACATGAGAACTAGCGCAGCAAAGGGGGTAAGTCCGCAGCGATGGGCAGCTATTAAAAATATATATATGCTTATATACATATATATTTATGTGTTAATATATGTATATACACATGTTAACACATACATATATTTGTATATAAGCATATACATACAGTATATATTTACAGGGAACACACAGTTCCCATTGACCGCAATGTACTTTTTACAGCCGCCAACTTTAGCCCCCAAAAACTGCCTAGTGCAGTTATTTTTTTTTTAAAAAAGGCACTACAGTTTTTTTTTGGTGGGTGTGTGGGGGGGCAGTTGGGGCACATTTTAAAAAAAATTTACCTGATTTTTTTTTCATTTGCGGTAGCAATAACCAGCCACTTGTAATGGCTGGTTATTTATCGAGCACCCGTTAATGGGCGAATTTGCCAGCTTACATTAGTGTTTAATGTCCCTTTTTAAAGTGATGGTAAACTCTCCCCTTTATAAAAAACATCCGGAATGTTAATGATATTTTAGATGGAGTTTAATTTCCCCCACCCTCCATCGCACATTTCAAAAGTAAATTTTTCTGTGAGCTAATGGTTGAATTGTTGTCCAATTAGCACACTCCCCATATGGCACTTTTGTTGTAGCTAGAGCTCTGATTGGGAACAGGCTCACAGAAAAATTGACTTTTGAAGTGTGGCGGCTGGAGTGCGAAGTATTTGAATTTCCTGTAAGAAAAAAGAAGGTTTAAGGAGCACTTCAAATTTAAAACTTTGCTTTTATTTAATCAAATAAGAGATACTACAAAAATAGGAAAAGAGCTAAAAGAACAGGTGTTGCCCTGTAGATGTCAGCTACCCAGGTGACGCATTTCGGCTGTTACGCCGTAATCATAGCTGTGTATAACCAGATACACCTTATTTTAATTTAAAGGACACTCTTCATTCCAATAGGCTAAAATATGACATCACACACCCTACACCTGAAGACTGTTGGTTAATGGTTATCCTCAGTAACCAAACCGGTATACAAACGTTTAGCTTCTAATCAATGAGTGTTTAGTTTATGCATTTTATACAAATTACACATTCTAGAGTCCTGCTATATGTTTTAATCTCTTCAGTTTAAAGTTAATAACAATTTAAATTTAAACACAATAATCTATGATAATCCTTTTCCATTGCGTGTATATTTATATGAAAGCACAAGCCAAAAAACTTTATTTTATCTACATAAGAATGGCTTATAAAATTGTTTGCTCCCAAAGAAATACACATGCAATTTCATATCTTTATGGCAAAATTTCATACTTTATTGCAACCACAATATCAGACGGTGTCAGTTCTTGATTTCATGTGCACAATTCATATGAAATACTGAGATTATTAAAAATGAATTAAAAACTTCAATAAATAAATTAATCAATAGATTTGGTAAGAGGGTAAAATGTGATGGGTAAACGGGACACGGTTTGTGGGGGAGGGGGGAGTTGTGGGGAGGGTGAGGGGAGGAGAGAGAGAGAGAGAGAGAGTAAAGAAAAGGAAGGGGGGGACGGGACAGAAAAGGTAAGGTAAGTGAAAAGGTGAGAGGGGGTGGATTTAGGGGATATATCTGTTTATGGTTCAGGAAAGAGATTAATCAATACCAAAATTTAATTAAATCAAACTCCGAGTTTACACCATTTGATACTCGGGTCTGGAGCGTGTGAATCCAAAATACTTCTCCTTTGGCAAGCAATCTTTCCTTGTCTCTTCCCCTCTGTCTACTATCTATTCTTTCTATTATGGTCCATTTTAGACTGTCTATGCTTCTGTCATGAAAATCTTTAAAGTGATTCACAAGAGGGGTTGTCAGCACACCATTAGTGATGTTGAGTAAGTGTTCCCTTATGCGGGATCTCACGTCCTACATATTGTAACTCACAGAGTTCACAGGTCAACAGATACATTGCAAAGGTTGTCCTACAATTAAGACACCTATCTTGCTCAAATTGTTTCTTGGTTACCATTCTTTGGAAACCATTGCCAGTTGCCACAAATTCACAAGCCTTACATTTAGTACAACCACATTTAAATGTGCCCTTATGGACACGCCAGGAACTGCCACTGCTATTTATTTCTCTGATGTTCTTAAAGAGGCATGAAACCCAAATTTTTTCTTTCATTATTTAGAAAGAAGATGCAATTTTAAACAACTTTCTAATTTACTTCTATTATCTAATTTGCTTCATTCACTTTATACCCTTTGCTGAAAAGCATATCTAGATAGGCTCAGTAGCTGCTGGTTGGTGGCTGCACATAGATGCCTCGTGTGATTGGCTTACCCATATGCATTGCTATTTCTTCAACAAAGGATATCTAAAGAATGAAGCAAATTAGATAATAGAAGTGAATTGGAATGTTGTTTAAAATTGTATTCTCTATCTGAATCATGAAAGAAATATTTTGGGTTTAGTGTTCCTTTAAGCTCTGTAAGGAACCACCAGATTTGATATAGTGACCCCCTTTCTATACGAGTATCTGCAACCTCTTTGTACAGTATCAACTAAACCATTGTCAGCTTAGAGGAGGGGAAAATGCTTTCTCAAAATATTACACACATCCTGATACTGATTGCTGAACTGTGTGACAAACGTCACTCCTTGGAAAGCCTGTTCTAATTTACGGGGTTGTTTGCCTAGTAAAGTTTGTCTATCTCTCTCCTCTACTTCCTTCCTAGCTCTTGAAACTATTCCTGGTTTATAACATATGGGCTCCATGTACTAAGCGGCGTGTGGACAGCTTCTCAGCTCGCAAAGCTGTCCGCCTTCCTTCGCTACACACGGGCAGCGGATCTGTTGATCTGCTTGCCCGTATGTATCATTACACACTCATTGGAGTGTGTAATTCCCGCCCCTTCATTCGGGTGACTGAAGGGGCTGTCAATCATCAAGAGCGAGCGAGCTCTCTGTGATTTTCCCTCGCCACCTCAGAGGTGGCGTGGGGTGTAAGAAGCAGCGGTCTAATGACCGCTGCTTCTTACATTGCGGGAAGCAGGCTTGCATATGCGAACCTGCCCCACAAGGGCTCCGGGGCAGCTTTCGCTGCTTCGTACATGGAGCCCCTATATCTATATTAAAAAGTAAGTTCTAGCGCATCTTTATTACAACTGACTAATTAAACTCCATCTAAAATATCACTAACATTCCGGATCTGTTTTTATAAAAAGGAGATTTTACGCTCACATTAAGGCCGCAGGAGGCTTATGCAAGGAAAGTTATTATACGCTTAAAATAGGTTTAAAATGTAACAATCTTATTCGTTTACTGCATAGGCATATATAAGCTGTAAAAATTAGTGGTCGCTAGCCCTGGTATTTTTAAAAGAATACTTAAAGTAATTTTAATTTACTTCATCCCCTTTGCGGGGATTAAACACACAATATGATAGGGTCACTAAAGAAAAAAAAAATCACCACGTGATTTGAGAATTTATACAGTCAATTTTGCTTCAAAATTCTTTAATAAGAACTACAGAATGGGTAGTGTGTTTTTAATAATTATGTTTATAGTTTAATTCCAGTTAATCAGGTGTTCTGTTGTGTTTGCAGTGTGTAAGTAATTGCTAGCTATGTTTATGTCCTTGTATTTGCTTATAGAGAGAAATCAAACGGATCACACTCAGCAGTGCTGGACTATGTATTATCTTTGATTCAGTCGTCCGCAAGTCAAGAAATTGAAGATCTGTCAAACCTCTGGGCTGCACTGATTGTTCTGCCTCATTTACGGTAATTATGCTTTTTCATTTGGGAATTAAGTTGTTGATTTCCTAGAAGCAGTATCCAATTTAGGAACCAGTGACCAAGGCTTTGTGCTGTTTTGATAAGGAAATGGAGAAGAAAGCTTGTTAATTACATGTATTCATTTTTCTTCATTTCTTTTATATGAGAGTATTGCACAATTACCGTAAATATTATTAGTTAAAAGGGATGTTTATGTGCTTAATAAATATTGTTTGTCAAGATCGTGGATGCTTTTCCATGTAAGCTGTTTAAGTATTGGGAAATGTCATTTAAAACTGAGCAGTCGATATTTCAGCTTCATTTGTGCAACATCTTGCATATCCAGCTTGTTTCAGTTAAATAAAAAGCTTTTACTTAACATTAATTACATAATATACAACTGTTGTTTATTCACATGAAAGAAAAATAACTTTTATTTATAATGTACCTTTAAATGCTTCCTATACAGCATGAGATTTTGTCGGCCATCAGAACATTGCTTGCGTAGACTGTCTTGTTATACCAACTATCCATTAAATGAATTTGCAGAGGGAGCAGATCTCTGTATTTTATCACTCTATACGCACACATACTTCCTAATCTTGTCTCTGTCTGTATACTCAAAGCCTTCTACTTATAGAAATTGATAATCTAGTACCCATATTTCCTCCTGCAGTGTTATTTGTTCTACTGGTTCTTGTTTACATAGCTTTTCTGCAGTATTGACATTTTCAATATGGCTGGCAGATCCAAGAGCAAAACTGTTTAAAATGACAAAATATGGGTAAAGGAGCGAATTGTAAAAATATAATACACCACAGCAGGTAATATGGATCATGGAGGACATATTGGGTTAGATTTACAAGTGGCGCACTAATGCTGGCGCAGGACATAATAAACAGTATAGCTTGCAACTTAATATTACAAGCCATTGTAAATAAAACTTACCAGAAAAGGTATAGGGCGGCTTACATCGCTCTAGCGCACTCACTACGTTCCGTAGATAGCGCAACAACAATAAATAGCACTGATAAATTACGGGTTGTGCTCGAGTGAAAGCCCAAATAGTGCTAGAAGAATTAGCCTAACCTGAAGTCTAAGAATTAGAAAAAAAAAACACATAACACAAGTAGAAAATGTTAAAATAACGTATTCCAATATTATTAATATTTTAAAAGGGTTAAAAATGGATATGGTTATTGCAAGGTGTTTGACTGGGAAGGGCTCCAATGTGTATGTATGTATATTCAGGGCTTGAAGATCCCAGTTACCTGGTTTGCCCGTGGTACCTGGTGACTAGATTTTGAGGTTAGATTGTCCCCATTACCTTCCCCTATACTACCGCCATGATGCCTGTTATTTTTTTTGCGTATAGATGATCACGGGCAGGCATGCAGTAAAAACTTTGTTTCACAGAGTCCCTTACATTGGCCCCTCACTCCAATAAATAACTGCATAGGGCCCATTATCTGCACGCAACTGCATATGAGGAACGTCATATCTGGAAGCTGCCCGCCACAGCCTACAGCAGAGTTAACCACATGACAGACTTCTTAGTAGTAGAAGCTAGAGCTTTCAGAGATGGCATTTTTTTTCTCATATGTCCCGGTGACTCAGGCTGTGTGGTAGCCCTGCTCCTGCTGAATGTTTGATCACTGTGAGAAGAATGATAGCAGCACTGCAGGGGTTTGTAGCTGGCTCTGCGGAATGCCAAAGTTGTTTTACCGGTCTGTTACAATATGTTCCAGCAACCCCTCCCTCCACTACCCCTAGTATCTGTTTATTACCACAACAGGTTATGGTCAGGTAGTCCGTTGAGGAGAACAAGAGGTGGCACTCTGAAAACTGAGCAATTTGTTAAAGCACTCCACGCTTTTTTAGCACCATTCTCTGCAGCTCAGTCCCTTTCCCCTAAGTGACTACAGACTCCTCACTGCAAAGACACAGACCCTTCACTACTTATGAACTTCCAAGAAATTATCATATGAGTGTTCTACTTAATAATCTAAATACATTTTTATATATATATATATATATATATATATATATATATATATATATATATATATATATATATATATATATATATATATATATATATATATATATATATATTAGGGCTGTCAAAAATAATCGTCACACCGATGCAGCAGTGAACGATTCTGCATCGATGCAGTGAAGGATCTGAATCGATTCCGGGTCAGTGACGTCATGGGGAGGGGATTCGGTATGTGAGGAAATGGGTCTTGTACTGTCAGTTTCCTGTTTTACTCATTGCTCCGTTTTTAAACTTGACTAATGTACTGGAGCCACATCATAAGCCTTCCCAAGCTGCCTCCTCCCCTGTATGTCATTGCGTTTATTTTTTTATTGCAAGTAGCCATCGTTGGTGTCTTACCTGACCCCTGCGGTATGTGAGGAAATGGAACACTCTGGTTTACTCATCGCTCCGTTTTTAAACTTCACTGTTGTTCTGGAGCCACAATATAAGCCTTTCCAAGCCGCCTCCTCCCCTCTTTGTCAGTTCGTTTATTTTTTTATTGCATGTACTGTAAGTTTGGTTTGCCCTCCCTTCACTGACTGATGCTTTATTTAATGCTAGGTCCGAACTGGGAGAGATGTGTTTAAGCTGGCCCTAAGACTCACCTCCATTGGCGCCAGAGCCCTTGTGGTCACAGGTCTTTAAACTAATTAGAAATCAGTGATACTAAATGGTTTACACAACCCTCACCCAAGGCTGGAAGCTGTAATCACAGGACCACGGCACAATAAATACCCTGTTCTACACTGTCCTGCCCTTGTATACATTTCATTTTATCGCTGCTTACAGTATTGCTGACATGTAATCAGACAGAGAATACAATTGTAAAAAAAAATCCCAGTTTACTGCTTTCATCAAATTTACCTCTGTCTCGATTGAAACTTACATCCTTTCTATGAGAAAACATATGTAGACTCAGGGGCGTGCACGAGTCAGTTCGTTTATTTTTTTATTGCAAGTACTGTGAGTTTGCCCTCCCTTCACTGACTGCTGCTTTATTTAATACTATTGGTATTGGTAGTACTAGCAGTCAGTGCCTATCACTGTTCTACGTAGTGCAATATTGTGCACGTCAGAGAGAGGCTCTCGGTAGCCAGTGTCACAGGAATTCATATAATCCCTCTGAATTAGCTGCTGATAATGTAGAACAGCGATAGGCACTGACTGCTAGTACTACCAATACCAACAGTATTAAATAAAGCAGCAGTCAGTGAAGGGAGGGCAAACTCACAGTACTTGCAATAAAAAAATAAACAAACTGACATACAGGGGAGGAGGCGGCTTGGAAAGGCTTATATTATATAAAGACAGGTGACATAAAACAGGCAACTCCCAGATAGGCACCATTAACCCCATACTTGCCAGGCGAGTCTGACAGGGAACTGTAATCCTACTGCAGAGAGGTTCTGAGAATATATGTAACCCTACTATTGTGTGTGTGTGTGTGTATGTGTATATATATATATATATATATATATATATATATATATATATATAATATGAAATAGAACAAGTTCATGAAAATCATGGGCAGTAATCGTGATGCATCGCCGAATCGAATCGTTACCATGGTAATCGAATCAAATCGTGAGAACAGTGAAGATGCGCAGCCCTTATATATATATATATATGTGTATATATATATATATATATATATATGTATATATGTATATATATATATATATATATATATATATGTATATATATGTATATATATATATGTATATATATATATATATATATATATATATATATATATATATATATATATATATATATATATATATACATACACACAAATAGCTCTTGAGTGGTCCTAAGCACAAGTTCTCATTTCTGGTTTAATGTTTTTATGGAAACTACTCATTAGTACTTCATATGTATGAGTGTGCGTATGTATATATATTCTAGACACCTAAAAAATCTGGCTCCTAGATTTTTTTAGCTGGCTTCTAAGTTTTAAACATATTTGTCAAGCCCTTATATATATGTATATATGCGCGCGCGCGTGTGTGTGTGTGTATACATGTGTATTTGTGTTTTTATTTATTTATATATATATATATATATATATATATATATATGTATATATATATATATGTATATATGTGTGTGTGTGTATACACACACATATATATATATACAGGTAGCCCTCAGTTTACGCTGGGGTTAGGTTCCAGAAGGAATGGTTGTAAATCGAAACCGTTGTAAATCGAAACCTTGTAAATTGAAACCCAGTTTATAATGTAAGTCAATGGGAAGTGAGGGAGTTAATTTCCAGGCCTCTCTCAAAATTGACATAAGTAACACCTAATACATTATTTTTAAAGCTTTGAAATGAAGACTTTAAATGCTAAACAGAATCCTAAACCTAATTAAATAATCACACTAAGTTTGATGAACAAAAACATTTTTTACTTGCATTTTTCTGCAAACAGTTCTCTGCATTGTTAGCATGTTAGATAATATTGGGTCTGCACCTATTCTATGCATTGCAATCTGGAGTGATTAAGCAGTTAGGCACCCTCACCTCAAGCAGCTGGACAGGAAGATAATAGGGAAGTGGCTGCTTTGAAATCTTCTCGATAGCTAATGTCTGTTCTGTGTACACAGATTAATTTCAGACCTGCTAAGCTTGCATAACTTTGCTGCAACAACAAGCGGACAGCTCCACCTACTGGCTATTTTAATTAGTGCACTGTTTTTCAATGCTTTTCAATAGCAGTCACATGACTGAAAAAAACTTTGTTATTCAGAAACGGCGCAAATTGAACCGGCGTAAACCGAGGGCCACCTGTGTGTATGTATATATGTATTTATATGTGTGTGTGTGTGTGTGTGTGTATATATATATATATATATATATATATATATATATATATATATATATATATATATATATATATATATATATATATACTGTGTGTGTGTGTATATATATATATATATATATATATATATATATACACACATAATTGCATTGGTGCCGCTGAGCATATTTATATATGTTCTTCAACAATGTATGCCAAGAGAAAAAGTACATTTGATGTTATAAGTAAATCAAGCAATTTCTCAGTTTTTCACATGAATGCAAACAAAGCCACAACTTGTTGATGTTTATTTTAATTTTTGAACATTTGCAAATTCTGTACAATCTGTTTGGTGGAATTGATCTAGTTTACATCTGTTACAGGCCGCTAGAGAAGGACAACATTCTAGCACTTCTAACAAGCTTTATAGAAACATTTTTTTCTTCAATATGTCAAGAGAAAGCCACCAATGGTAAGTTTATGTATGCAATAAACAGAATTAATCAGATTTTTTTTTTCTCACTTGTGAAGATATCTTATTGAAAATTCATGAAAGTGTTTAAGCAGATGCAGCATCATGTAATAGCACATTAATTACAAATATCAACATTCTTTACAGTGTATCATTTAAAATGTATTTTGTTAATGTGATTATTTAGTAATTGAATTAAAGGGACAGTCTACTCCAAAATTTTTGTTTAAAAAGATAGATAATCCCTTTATTACCCATTCCCCAGTTTTGCATAACCAACACAGCTATATTAATACACTTTTTACCTTTGTCATTACCTTGTATCTAAGCCTCTGCAGACTACCCCCTTATTTCAGTTCTTGTGACAGACATCCATTTTACCCAATCAGAGCTGGCTCACCTGAACTAACACCCTCTAGGGGTGAAAAACTGTCAAAATTCCCTGAGAGAAGGCCTTTTAAGGGCTTAGAAATTAGCATATGAACCTTCTAGGTTTAGCTTTCAACTAAAAATACCAAGAGAGCAAAGCAAAATTGGTGATAAAAGTAAATTGGAAATTTGTTTGAAATGACATTCTCTGAATCATGCAAGTTTATTTTGGACTAGACTGTCCCTTTAAGTGAAGTAAAAAGTTATTATACCTTTATGCATTTATTTACTTTTTATAACAGTTATATGTTTAATCCCATAGAGATCCTGTTTGTAGCTTGTCAAGCTGTAAGCTCTGTGCTCAGTTTGGATGAATCTCTTAAAATTGTCAACATGGTTCCTGTGGAGCGCATAAGGAGCTTATTGCTGTAAGTTATGAAAATATTGGGTAGATAGCTGTAGGTCGTCACTGGTCATACAGTAAAATAAATAATTTAAAACATAACTCAACTTAGATATTTTAAATAATAGATTGTGTTAAATTAAAGTTTATACAAAAAAAAAGGAACCTGCAATATTTTCAATTTGGAATCTCCCGTGTGTGGCAAGGATTTACCACCTAAGAGTACAGCGTGGATCTGGCTGACTGAAAAATAAAATATTTATTCCTCCAGTATTTCTGCATTCCTTAATTTAGAAACATGCACCTAGATTACGAGTTTTGCGTTAGAGGCTATGCGGTGCTAACGAGCAGTTTATGCTCACCGCTCACTTACAGACAGCGCTGGTATTACGGGTTTTTACAAACCCGGCGTTAACAGACAAAAAGTGAGCGTTGAGCAAAATTTTGCTCCACATCTCACTCCAATACCAGCGCTGCTTACGTTAGCGGTGAGCTGGTGTAACGTGCTCATGCACGATTTCCCCATAGAAATCAACGGGGAGAGCCCGCTAAAAAAAGACTACCACCTGCAAAAGCAGCGTTTAGCTCCTAACGCAGCCCCATTCCTATGGGGAAATAAAATTTATGCCTACACCTAACACCCTAACATGAACCCCAAATCTAAACACCCCTTATCTTACACTTATTAACCCCTAATCTGCCGTTCTGGACATTGCCGACACCTACATTATACTTATTAACCCCTAATCTGCTGCCCCCAACATCGCCGACACCTACATTATATTTATTAACCCCTAATCTGCCGCCCCCAACGTCGCCGCCACTATTCTAAATTTATTATTCCCTAAACCTAAGTATAGCCCTAACCCCCCCTAATTTATATATAATTTAAATAAATCTAAATAAAATTACTATAATTAACTACATTATTCCTATTTAAAACTAAATAGCTATAAAATAAACCCTAAGCTAGCAGTATAACTAACTAATAGCTACATTGTATCTAGCTTAGGGTTTATTTTTATTTTACAGGCAAGTTTGTATTTATTTTAACTAGGTAGAATAGTTATTGAATAGTTATTAACTATTTAATAACTACCTAGCTAAAATAAAGACAAATTGACCTGTAAAATAAAACCTAACCTAAGTTACACTAACACCTAACACTACACTATAATTAAATTATTTCCCTAAATTAAATACAATTAAATTAAATTATCTAAAGTACAAAAAACCCCACACTAAATTACAGAAAATAATAAACAAATTACAAGATTTTTAAACTAATTACACCTAATCTAATCCCCCTAACAAAATAAAAAAGCCCCCCCAAAATCCCTACCCTACACTAAATTACAAATAGCCCTTAAAAGGGCCTTTTGCGGGGCATTGCCCCAAAGTAATCGCCTCTTTTACCTGTAAAAAAAATTACAATTCCCCCCCCAACATTAAAACCCACCACCCACACAACCAACCCTACTCTAAAACCCACCTAATACCCCCTTAAAAAAACCTAAAACTAACCCCTTGAAGACCCCTTCACCTTAACTGGAGAAGTCGTTCTCCAGATGGGCAGAAGTCTTCATCCAGACGGCATCTTCTATCTTCATCCATCCAGTCCATCTTCAAGACATCCGACGCGGAGCATCCTCTTCATCCGACGGCTAACACTGAATGAAGGTTCCTTTAAATGACGTCATCCAAGATGGCGCCCTTTCAATTCCGTTCGGAATTGAAGGGACGCCATCTTGGATGACGCAAAAGGCCCTTTTAAGGGCTATTTTTAATTTAGTGTAGGGTAGGACTTTTTTATTTTGGGGGGGCTTTTTTATTTGGTTAGGGGGATTAGATTAGGTGTGATTAGTTTAAAAATCTTGTAATTTGTTTATTATTTTCTGTAATTTAGTGTTGTGTTTTTTTTGTACTTTAGATAATTTAATTTAATTGTATTTAATTTAGGGAAATAATTTAATTATAGTGTAGAGTTGGGTGTTAGTTAGGTTTTATTTTACAGGTCAATTTGTCTTTATTTTAGCTAGGTAGTTAATAAATAGTTAATTACTATTTAATAACTATTCTACCTAGTTAAAATAAATACAAACTTGCCTGTAAAATAAAAATAAACCCTAATCTAGATACAATGTAACTATTAGTTATATTGTAGCTAGTTTAGGATTTATTTTACAGGTAAGTATTTAGTTTTAAATAGGAATAATTTAGTTAATGATAGTAATTTTTATTTAGATTTCTTTTAATTATATTGAATTTAGGGGGTGTTAGGGTTAGACTTAGATTTAGGGGTTAATAACTTTAGTATAGTGGCAGCGACGTTGGGGGCGGCAGATTAGGGGTTAATAAATGTAGGTAGGTGTCGGCGATGTTAGGAACGGCAGATTAGGGGTTAATAATATTTAACTGTTTGCGAGGCGGGAGTGTGGCGGTTTAGGGGTTAATATATTTATTATAGTGGCGGCAATGTCCGGTTCGGCAGATTAGGGGTTAAAAATTTATTTTAGTGTTTGCGATGCGGGAGGGCCTCGGTTTAGGGTTGTAATAGGTAGTTTATGGTTGTTAGTGTACTTTTTAGCACTTTAGTTAAGAGTTTTATGCTACGGCTTTGTAGTGTAAAACTCTTAACTACTGACTTTAAAATGCTGTACCAGGCTTGACAGGAGAGGGTCTACCGCTCACTTTTTGGCAGACTCGTAATACCGGTGCTATGCAAGACCCATTGAAAAAAGAGGATAGGCAATTTACGTAAGTGGATTTGCGGTATTTCCAAGTCTGGCCAAAAAAGTGAGCGGTACACCTGTACCTGCAAGACTCGTAATACCAGCGGGCGTTAAAAAGCAGCGTTAGGACCGGCTAACGCTTCTTTTCAAGCCTAGCGCAAAACTTGTAATCTAGCGGATAGAGTTTTAAAACTATTTTGCTGCACTATAACTGTGATGTAGCAAATGCTTCAAAATAGCTATACTTGTAAATAAATGAATTAGTAAACATAGTTATTTGATCTGCTCTCATCCAAGGTAATCCTGAAAACCTGGCCTGTTGGGAAGGCCTGAGGACAGGTTTGAAAACCAGTGGATTAGAGGGACATAAGCTTTTATATACGCATAGTAAACCTCTGCAATTAAGTATGGCATACTAAATGAAGGTTTCAAAAAGTTTTCTAAAACTATGGCCAAATATCATTTTGATAACAATGTTTGCTTTGTTTTGTAGTCCAGAAACTTACCAATTGAAATCATCCCCAGTTTTATCTCTTCTACTGTGGTCAGTTAGGGACATATATTTATTATCTCCTTCACTGATCAAGCAGTCACTGTATAACCTTCCAGGGGTCAGAAGTTTGCAGGATTCTCAACAACCTCTCTGGGGCAGTGAAAATACACCTTTTTTTACTATGCATAATTAGTCTAATGTCCTTTTAAGTATATCTCTTTGATATTCTTAGTAGACGGACACTGCTTCTGTCAAACCCAAAATCATTTTATTCTTATCTAATAACCCAGATTAGGATTTTATTTATTATTTTTTGTTTTAAATTAAATGACAAACCAAACTAGGATAACCAGTGATGATGATTCTGCAAGGTTTCTTCCCTTGTGGACTGGTTCATGGCTTCTACATCCTGTCTTACATTATTCTTTCTTTCTTTTTTTTTTGTTTAGTGTTTTCCCCACTGATCCGTCTGTCTTGCTGCTGGCAGATCTCTACTTCACCAGATTAGTATTCTGTGGCTGTCAAGATCAGCTTTCGCACAGTAATCTAATGGAAATATTTTCTAAGCTACAGTTTAATATTTCATCAAACTCATCAAAGGTATTTTGACTGTCAACACAAGTACACAATTATCCTAACTTCACTTTCAAAATCGTAACACTGCAATTTGTTGTAGGTAGATAGATTTAGAACTAGACTCACTCACTGCTCTCAAAAGTCAATGCTTAAAGAATTAATTGCTTGTTTGTACCCTGGACATTACCCCTGAATAAATGTGAGAATTATTAAGCAAGTGCTGCGGACATATTGTTTGATAAAGAATTAATCCAAAAATATCAAATGCATCAGATTGGTCTTCACAGGCCTTTCCTTCAAAATCAAACATTTATTGTTTCAGCATGAAAAAGTTAACATTTTGGCTCTTTTGCTGACCCTTTGTCAAGACAACCATATTTCTCCCAACATCACAAGCTTAACATACAACAAATAGTTTAGAAAAAAGCTTAAACCCCTTACATCATACAGGCACCAAAAAAGCCATTTGTACATACTGTTACTGTGCACTGATCAACATAATAGCACTAATCTCTTGTATACACGTACACCAGAAATCGCATTTGATTTTTACAGCAATAATATATCATAACTTACTGCACAAACAAACTTTCTTCCTGTTATAGCAGTTTTCACTATTTCCCTATCACATGAGTAGCTCCATACACAATCAGTTACGGATGTATATAAAATTACAAATGAATGGTAATTATAGTCATATAGTACATAGAGCATTGATTTCTCCCCTCCTAATCCTAACCAGGGAGCAGTTATCAACAACTTCCTACCCAGCGCATTTGTGTACTATGCATGAACTTGTAGAATAAAGGGTTTCATATAATATAAAGGGTTTTTAGTACTGCCCACAAAAAGGCAAACACCATAGGCGTTTTACTGTAATACATATAAAGGGACACGAAACCCAAAATTTTTCTTTTACAAGATATGACGAGTCCACGGATTTCATCCTTATGGGATATCGCCTCCTGGTCAGCAGGAGGAGGCAAAGAGCACCACAGCAGAGCTGTATATATAGCTCCTCCCTTCCCTCCCACTCCAGTCATTCTCTTTGCCTGTGTTAGTGATAGGAAGAGGTAAAGTGAGGTGTTAGTTTAGATTCTTCAATCAACAGTTTATTATTTTTAAATGGTGCCGGTGTGTACTATTTTTTTCTCAGGGCTAGAGCTTCTGGCTTGTAAGCAATGGAACTGGGGAGATTCTTACAACGCTCCCATATGGATTGCTGCCCTGCTGATGGTCTAAGCAATTATTATCTAAGACTTTATTTGTCCCCACAGACGTGCTGGAGGTGAGGAAAGGGAACATCTTCATTGTGTGGGACTGCTTCATATTTCGTTCAGCTTGGAGGTATGTACAGTCGTTTATTTCTGGGGAGACTGAAGTATCTCAGAACAGACTGGCACTTATTCCCTGTACAGGGAGAGGGTAATTGTTTTGCATTACAGGTTATGTGCATAAATATTACCTTTGTTTTTGGGTCAATCAGTAGCCTAATAACGGGTTAACAAGGGGCTAAAGCTTTTTACTATGGGCTTGACGCTGGAAGATTGTGTTTATGTCAAGGGGCACATTGGTGATTCGAGGTACTATGAGAACCGACATGTTTTATTTCCCATGCGGTTCTTGCTATGACCGGGGATGTTAGTTGCGCCCACGAGGGGTGGGGCTTGATTTCGCGCGCTCTGACGTGCATTTTCTGTCCGGATCCGGCCTTGGAGCAGCATGTATCTAGGCTCCGGTGTGGCCTAAGTCGCTTATGCTTATAAACATCATAAACGACTTTGGGTGCGCCGTCCAAGACTTTTCAGTGTTTCGGTTTGGGACAGGTAGGCGTGCAAGGGGCTAATTTAGTCATAAATTGCTTAATAGGTAATCTCTGACAGTATACTTTCATTATATGTCTTAGGGTGTTTTTCAAAGTTATTGCAGTTTAGTGCAGAGCAATAAACGCATATGCGGCTTTAATTTTTAAAGAGACAGTACACCCGCTTTTGTTTTCTAAAGCAATCTAAAGTATTTGCCTTTTTTAATTTTAGATAAACCGCTAGTTTGTTTGTCATGGCTGAACTTCAGGAAAGTACCTGTTCTAGGTGTTAAGATGCCAATGTGGAACCCCCCATTACTTTTTGTCCCTCATGTACTGAGAAGGCTTTACAATGTAAAGAACAGATTTTCTTTAATGCAAGTATGTCTAAGGATGCTTCTCAGACTGATGAGAACCAGGGTATGCCGCATCTTTCTCCCCAAGCGTCACAACCTTTAACGCCCACCCAAGCGCCCCCGTGTTCCTCAACCGCGTCCATTTCATTCACTCTGCAGGATATGGCTACAGTTTTCCTCCACTCTTACAGAGGTTTTGTCTAAGTTGCAAGTGTTACAAGGCAAGCGCAGCAGGACAGAAGCCCATGTGGTCCCTGTGACTTCTGATGCTTTGATGGCTATCTCCGATGTACCCTCCCAGGGCTCTGAATTGGGGGGTAGGGAGTACCTGTCTGAGGGGGAACTGTCAGACTCAGGAACATTGCCCCAGACAGATTTGGACGTCACGGCTTTCAGGTTTAAACTTGAACACCTCCGTCTGTTGCTGCGGGAGGTTTTGATGACTCTGGGCGACTGTGACTATTGTGGTACCACTAGAGAAATTGTGTAAGATGGACAAATACTTAGAGGTTCCCTCTTATTCGGACGTCTTTCCGGTTCCTAAGAGAATTTCGGAAATTGTTACACGGGAATGGGAAAGACCGGGTATCCCGTTCTCACCTGCCCCTATTTTTAAGAAAATGTACCCTATAGCTGACACTGTTCAAGACTCGTGGCTAACGATCCCTAAGGTGGAGGGAGCTATCTCTACCCTGGCTAAGCATACGACTATCCCTATTGAGGACAGTTGTGCTTTCAAAGACCCTATGGATAAAAAGTTGGAGGGTCTTCTAAAAAAGCTATTTATTCATCAAGGATTTCTATTACAACCGACGGCCTGCATTGTACCAGTCACAACTGCGGCTGCCTTTTGGTTTGACACCTTAGAAGAGTCTCTAAAGACTGAGACTTCTTTAGAGGAAATAATGGATATAATTAAGGCCCTTAAGCTGGCTAATTATTTTGTTACGGATGCCGCCTTTCAGATTGCCAAATTGGCGGCTAAGAATGCAGGATTTTCCATTTAAGCGCGCAGAGCCTTATGTTTAAAATCTTGGTCTGCGGATGTGTCCTCTAAATCCAAGCTTTTGGCTATTCCTTTCAAAGGAAAGACCCTGTTCGGGCCTGACTTGAAAGAGATAATTTCTGACATTACGGGAGGTAAGGGTCACCTCCTCCCTCAGGATAAAACATCTAAGCAGAGGGGTAGACAGAGTAATTTTCGTTCCTTTCGAAATTTCAAGGGAGTCTCCTCTTCCGCTAAACAGGAAGGGAATTTTGCACAAGCCAAGTCCATCTGGAGACCCAACCAGGCTTGGAACAAGGGTAAACAACCCAAGAAGCCCGCTGCTGCTCCCAAAACAGCATGAAGGGGCGGCCCCCGATCCGGGACCGGATCTAGTAGAGGGCAGACTTTCTCTCTTTGTCCAAGCATTGATATGAGACATTCAGGACCCATGGACACTAGAAATCGTGTCTCAAGGGTATCATTTGGAGTTAAAAAATTCCTTCCCAAGGGGATGGTTTCTTCTTTCACGATTGTCTGTAGACCAGATAAAAAGAGAGGCGTTCTTACGTTATGTAAAAGACCTCTCCATTATGGGAGTAATTTTCCCCGTTCCAAAGCAGGAACAGGGGCAGGGGTTTTACTCAAATCTTTTTGTGGTTCCCAAAGAAGGAACGTTCCGACCCATTTTAGACCTCAAGAGTCTAAACAAATTTCTCAGAGTTCCATCCTTCAAAATGGAGACTATTCGGACAATTCTTCCTTCCGTGGACTTAAAGGATTCATATCTTCATATTCCTATTCACAGAGATCATCACAAGTTCCTGAGGTTTGCCTTTCTGGACAAACTTTTTCAGTTCGTGGCACTTCCTTTCGGACTGGCCACGGCACCCAGTATCTTTACGAAGGTTCTCAGGTCGCGGGGCATTGCAGTGGCGCCTTATCTAGACGATATTCTGATCCAGGCGGCGTCATATCAGCTGACAAAGTCTCACACCGACATAGTTCTATCCTTTCTAAGGACTCACGGGTGGAAGGTGAAGCTCTAGAAAAGAGTTCACTAACTCCACAGACAAGGGTTCCTTTCCTGGGAACTCTAATAGACTCTATGTCCTTGAAAATCTTCTTGATGGAAGTCAGGAAGTTAAAGATTTTGAATACATGCCAATCCCTTCAGTCCAATCCTCGGCCAACAGTGGCTCAGTGCATGGAGGTAATTGGATTGATGGTGGCGGCAATGGACATCATTCCTTTTGTTCGTTTTCATCTCAGGCCTCTACAGCTGAGCATGCTCAGTCAGTGGAATGGAGATTATTCAAATTTGTCTCCTCGGATAGATCTGGATCAGGAGACAAGAGACTATCTCTCTTCTTTGGTGGTTGTCGCAGGATCATCTGTCCCAAGGAACGTGCTTCCGCAGACCCTCATGGGTGATAGTGACAACGGACGCCAGTCTACTAGGATGGGGAGCAGTCTGGAATTCCCTGAAGGCTCAGGGTGTGTGGACTCGGTCAGAGTCTCTACTTCCAATAAATATTCTGGAATGCGCTTCGGGCTTGGCCTCAGTTGGCTGCGGCCAAATTCATCCGATTTCAGTCGGACAACATCACGACTGTGGCTTATATCAATCATCAGGGAGGAACAAGGAGTTCCTTAGCGATGACGGAAGTATCCAAAGTAATTCGGTGGGCGGAGGCTCACTCTTGTTATCTGTCAGCAATCTACATCCCAGGAGTGGACAATTGGGAGGCGGATTTTTTGAGCAGACAGAAGTTTCATCCGGGGGAATGGGAACTCCATCCGGAGGTCTTTGCCTCCCTGATTCTTAGTTGGGGCAGACCGGAGCTGGATCTTATGGCATCTCGTCAGAATGCCAAGCTCCCGAGATACGGATCCAGGTCCAGGGATCCTCAGGCTGAACTGATAGATGCCTTGGCAGTGCCTTGGTCGTTCAACCTAGCTTATGTGTTTCCACCGTTTGCTCTCATTCCCCGGGTGATTGCTCGGATCAAACAGGAGAGGGTTTCAGTGATTCTCATCGCTCCTGCGTGGCCTCACAGGACTTGGTATGCCGATCTGGTGGACATGTCATCTCTGCCACCGTGGAAGCTTCCATTGAGGCAGGACCTTCTCATTCAGGGACCCTTCCAGCATCCGAATCTAATTTCTCTTCAGCTGACTGCTTGGAGATTGAACGCTTGATTTTATCCAAGCGGGGGTTCTGTGATTCTGTCATCGATACCTTGATTCAGGCACCTAAGCCTGTTACTAGAAAGATTTACCATAAGATATGGCGTAAATATCTTTATTGGTGCGAATCCAAGGGTTACTCATGGAGTAAGATTAGGATTCCTAGGATTTTGTCCTTTCTTCAAGAAGGATTCGAGAAGGGGTTATTAGCAAGTTCCTTAACCCCTTAATGACCGCAGCACTTTTCCATTTTCTGTCCGTTTGGGACCAAGGCTATTTTTACATTTTTGTGGTGTTTGTGTTTAGCTGTAATTTTCCTCTTCCTCATTTACTGTATCCACACATATTATATACCGTTTTTCTCGCCATTAAATTGACTTTCAAAAGATACCATAATTTTCATCATATCTTATAATTTACTATAAAAAACATTATAAAATATGAGGAAAAAATGGAAAAAAACACATTTTTTTCTTTGACCCCCAAAATCTGTTACACATCTACAACCACCAAAAAACACCCATGCTAAATAGTTTCTAAATTTTGTCCTGAGTTTAGAAATACCCAATGTTTACATGTTCTTTGCTTTTTTTGCAAGTTATAGGGCCATAAATACAAGTAGCACTTTGCTATTTCCAAACCACTTTTTTTCAAAATTAGCGCTAGTTACATTGGAACACTAATATCTTTCAGGAATCCATGAATATCCATTGACATGTATATATTTTTTTTTAGAAGACATCCCAAAGTATTGATCTAGGCCCATTTTGGTATATTTCATGCCACCATTTCACCGCCAAATGCGATCAAATAAAAAAAATTGTTCACTTTTTCACAAATATTTTCACAAACTTTAGGTTTCTCACTGAAATTATTTACAAACAACTTATGCAATTATAGCATAAATGGTTGTAAATGCTTCTCTGGGATCCCCTTTGTTCAGAAATAGCAGACATATATGGCTTTGGCTTTGCTTTTTGGTAATTAGAAGGCTGCTAAATGCCCCTGCGCAAAATACGTGTATTATGCCCAGCAGTGAAGGGGTCAATTAGTGAGCATGTAGGGAGCTTCTAGGGTTAATTTTAGCTTTAGTGTAGTGTAGTAGATAACCCCAAGTATTGATCTAGGCCCATTTTGGTATATTTCATGCCACCATTTCACCGCCAAATGCGATCAAATTAAAAAAAACGTTAATTTTTTCACAATTTTAGGTTTCTCACTGAAATTATTTACAAACAGCTTGTGCAATTATGGCACAAATGGTTGTAAATGCTTCTCTGGGATGCCCTTTGTTCAGAAATAGCAGACATATATGACTTTGGCGTTGCTTTTTGGTAATTAGAAAGTCGCTAAATGCTGCTGCGCATCACACGTGTATTATGGCTAGCAGTGAAGGGGTTAATTAGGTAGTGTGTAGGGAGCTTGCAGGGTTAATTTTAGCTTTAGTGTAGAGTTCAGCCTCCCACCTGACACATCCCACCCCCTGATCCCTCCCAAACAGCTCCCTTCCCTCCCCACCCCACTATTGTCCCCGCCATCTTAAGTACTGGCAGAAAGTCTGCCAGTACTAAAATAAAAGATTTTTAAAAAAAAAAAAAAAAAAAAAAAAAGCATATTTACATATGCTGTGTTTAGGATCCCCCCCTTAGCCCCCAACCTCCCTGATCCCCCCCAAAACAGCTCTCTAAGCCTCCCCCTCTGCCTTATTGGGGGCCATCTTGGGTACTGGCAGCTGTCTGCCAGTACCCAGTTTGCACAATCAAATGTTTATTTTTTTTTTTTTTTTTTTTTTCTGTAGTGTAGCTTCCCCCCCCCCCCCCCCCCCCCCCACGGACCAACCCCCACCACCTAAATAACGCCTTAGGTTTTTTTAAAAAAAATTACTGGTCCCACTTTTATTTTGGGACACATTTTTTTCTGTAGTGCAGCGGTCCCCACCCGGTCCCTGCCCCGGCGCGCGCCCACGTGCGCCCCCTCGTGCACGTGCGCGCTCCCGGGCTTCCACGCCCACGATCCCTCCCCCCTCCACATGACCAGGGCCATCGATGGCCGCCACCCACCTCCCACACCGGCTCCCACCCACCAACGATACCGGCCATCGATGTCCGGTGCAGAGAGGGCCACAGAGTGGCTCTCTCTGCATCGGATGGCCATCTAAGGTTATTGCAGGATGCCTCCATATCGAGGCATCACTGCAATAACCGGAAAGCAGCTGGAAGCGAGCAGGATCGCTTCCAGCTGCTTTCCACACCGAGGACGTGCAGGGTACGTCCTCAGGCGTTAACTGCCTTTTTTCTGAGGACGTACCCTGCACGTCCTCGGTCATTAAGGGGTTAAAGGTACAGATTTCTGCTTTATCTATTCTGTTACACAAACGTCTGGCAGATATTCTGGATGTTCAATCCTTTTGTCAGGCTCTGACTCGGATCAGGCCTGTGTTTAGACCTATTGCTCCTCCTTGGAGTTTGAATTTAGTTCTTAAAGTTCTTCAAGGGGTTCCGTTTGAACCTATGCATTCCATAGATATTAAGTTGTTATCTTGGGAAGTTTTATTTTTAGTTGCTATTTCTTCTGCTCGCAGAAGTCCTTACCTTATTTTTCATTCCGATAAGGTAGTGTTACTTACCAAACCTGGTTTTCTTCCTAAGGTTGTTTCCAACAAAAATATTAATCAGGAAATTATTGTTCCTTTATTGTGTCCCAATCCTCCTTCTAAGAAGGAACGTCTGTTACATAACTTGGACGTGGTCCGTGCCCTAAAGTTTTACTTGCAGGCGACTAAAGAATTTCGTCAATCATCTTCATTATTTGTTTTTTTTTCCGGAAAACGTAGGGGTCAGAAAGCTACGGCTACCTCCCTTTCTTTTTGGCTGAAGAGTATCATCCGTTTTGCATATGAGACTGCTGGACAGCAGCCTCCTGACAGAATTACGGCTCTTTCTACTAAGGCTGTGGCTTCCTCATGGGCATTTAAAAATGATGCTTCTGTTGAACAGATTTGCAAGGCTGCAACTTGGTCGTCTCTTCACACTTTTTCCAAATTTTACAAATTTGATACTTTTGCCTCATCCGAGGCTGTTTTTGGGAGAAAGGTTCTTCAAGCAGTGGTGCCTTCCGTTTAGGTTCCTGTCTTGTCCCTCCCTTTCATCCGTGTCCTATAGCATTGGTATTGTATCCCATAAGTAAGGATGAAATCGGTGGACTCGTCATATCTTGTAAAAGAAAAGGAAATTTATGCTTACCTGATGAATATATTTCTTTTACGATATGACGAGTCCACGGCCCACCATGTCAATTTGTAAGACAGGTCTTTTATTTTTGTTAAACTTCAGTCACCTCTGCACCTTGGCTTTTCCTTTCTCTTCCTAACTTCGGTCGAATGACTGGAGTGGGAGGGAAGGGAGAAGCTATATATATATATACAGCTCTTCTGTGGTGCTCTTTGCCTCCTCCTGCTGACCAGGAGGCGATATCCCATAAGTAAGGATGAAATCCGTGGACTCGTCATATCGTAAAAGAAATACATTTATCAGGTAAGCATAAATTTCCTTTTCTTTCACAATTTAGTTAGAGCATACAGTTTTAAACAACTTTGCAATTTACTTCAATTATTTAATTTTCTTTGTTCACTTGGCATCCTTTGTGGAAAGGCCTACCGATTTAGACTCAGGAGCTGTGAGCTAGCTGCTGAATGGCGGCAGCACATATAATCCTCCAATTATTGGCTAACCAATGTATTATCTGCTCCCAATAGTGCATTGCTGCTCATTTAATAAAGGATTCCAAGAGAATGAAGCAAAATTGATTATAAATGTAAATTAGAAAGTTGAGCAAAAATTATGAAAAGAAATATAAATAATATATTACTCTTCTTGCAGGTGCACAACCTCTGCTATAATATAATAATTGGAATGGAAAAGAAGGATTATGATATTGGTGTATAAAATAATGTAGTGTATGTTTCGTACTCAGAATTGTTAAGGAAGGTCTGAAGTAAACTACTAATCTAAGCATGTGGTGGACATCTAGCACAATGTTTGAATCATCTGAATATATCTTTAAAGGGGCAGTCAACACCAGAATAGATAATCCCTTAATTACCAATTCCCCAGTTTTGCATAACCAACACAGTTATAATTATACACATTATACATTATACACATTTTACCTCTATAATTACCTTGTATCTAAGCCTCAGCAGACTGCCCCCTTATTTCAGTTCTTTTTACAGACTTGCCAATCAGAGATGACTCCATGGTAATTTCACGTGCATGAGCTCAATGTTATCTATATGAAACACATGAACTAATGTCCTCTAGTGGTGAAAAACTATCAAAATGCATTTAGATTAGAGGCGGCCTTCAAGGTCTAAGAAATTAGGATATGAACTTCCTAAGTTTAGCTTTCAACTAAGAATACCAAGAGAACCAAGCATAATTGGTGATACAAGTAAATTGTAAAGTTGTTTAAAATTACTTGCCCTATTTGAATTATGAAAGTTTTTTTTTTTTTTTTTTACTTTACTGTCCCTTTAACAAAATCAGATTGTAAAGTAAAATAAGTCCCAAAGTCAATGTTATGGGCAAGATCTGTTTATCGCTGAGAGGCTGCTCCACTTGATACCGCAGGTGTAGAGGTCAGTCTGTGCCTAAAAGACAAAAGGAGAAAAGGGGCGCTATGTATATAAGAATATCGGTATTCCTAAAACATAAGAATCACACTTTGTAATGGCATCTGAAGGAAGTAGGTGCAGGTAGGCGGCTGACACTTGCAGCAGTCAGCTCGCTGAAACCTCATGTCGGCGAATCTGGATGTCTAGTATGTGACTCACTGGATATGGGCTCTTTGTATCGTGTATCACTCTCGGTGGCACAGCAGATAGTCGACTGTGTGTATATCACAGGGAGTTAGGTCTCTGGCTTGAGCTTGTTGCTCCCCACCCGGTGACATTTGTGGGGCAGCCTGTGTACATGTGAGGTCAGCTTGGAGAAGTGCCTGCTGTAAATATCACCATGAAGAGGGTGACCTTTGGCTAACACGGAGGAGGGCAGGGGTAAGAGGTTTTGTATCAGTCATCCTCCTTAACAGATGATATGCTGACATCTCAGCAGGTGGTTCTTATAGTTTAGGAATACCAATGTTCTTATATACATGGCTGTGCTATGAGGCGTCCTTTCTTTCATGTAATTAGCAAGAGTCCATGAGCTAGTGACGTATGGGATATACATTCCTACCAGGAGGGGCAAAGTTTCCCAAACCTCAAAATGCCTATAAATACACCCCTCACCACACCCACAAATCAGTTTTACAAACTTTGCCTCCTATGGAGGTGGTGAAGTAAGTTTGTGCTAGATTCTACGTTGATATGCGCTCCGCAGCAGGTTGGAGCCCGGTTTTCCTCTCAGCGTGCAGTGAATGTCAGAGGGATGTGAAGAGAGTATTGCCTGTTTGAATTCAATGATCTCCTTCTACGGGGTCTATTTCATAGGTTCTCTGTTATCGGTCGTAGAGATTCATCTCTTACCTCCCTTTTCAGATCGACGATATACTCTTATATATATATATATACCATTACCTCTGCTGATTTTCGTTTCAGTACTGGTTTGGCTTTCTACAAACATGTAGATGAGTGTCCTGGGGTAAGTAAGTCTTATTTTCTGTGACACTCTAAAGCTATGGTTGGGCACTTTTTTAAAGTTCTAAATATATGTATTCAAACATTTATTTGCCTTGACTCAGAATGTTCAACATTCCTTTTTTTCAGACAGTCAGTTTCATATTTGGGATAATGCATTTGAATCAATCATTTTTCTTACCTTAAAAATTTGACTTTTTCCCTGTGGGCTGTTAGGCTCGCGGGGGCTGAAAATGCTTCATTTTATTGCGTCATTCTTGGCGCAGACTTTTTTGGCGCAAAAAATCTTTTCTGTTTCCGGCGTCATACGTGTCGCCGGAAGTTGCGTCATTTTTTGACGTTCTTTTGCGCCAAAAATGTCGGCGTTCCGGATGTGGCGTCATTTTTTGACGTTCTTTTGCGCCAAAAATGTCGGCGTTCCGGATGTGGCGTCATTTTTGGCGCCAAAAGCATTTAGGCGCCAAATAATGTGGGCGTCTTTTTTGGCGCTAAAAAATATGGGCGTCGCTTTTGTCTCCACATTATTTAAGTCTCATTTTTCATTGCTTCTGGTTGCTAGAAGTTTGTTCTTTGGCATTTTTTCCCATTCCTGAAACTGTCATTTAAGGAATTTGATCAATTTTGCTTTATATGTTGTTTTTTCTCTTACATATTGCAAGATGTCTCACGTTGCATCTGAGTCAGAAGATACTTCAGGAAAATCGCTGTCTGGTGCTGGAACTACCAAAGCTAAGTGTATCTGCTGTAAACTTTTGGTAGCTGTTCCTCCAGCTGTTGTTTGTATTAAATGTCATGACAAACTTGTTAATGCTGATAATATTTCCTTTAGTAAAGTACCATTACCTGTTGCAGTTCCAACAACATCTAATGTTCAGAGTGTTCCTGATAACATAAGAGATTTTGTTTCTGAATCCATTAAGAAGGCTATGTCTGTTATTCCTCCTTCTAGTAAACACAAAAAATCTTTTAAAACTTCTCGTTATTCAGATGAATTTTTAAATGAACATCATCATTCTGATTCTAATGATTCTTCTGGTTCAGAGGATTCTGTCTCAGAGGTTGATGCTGATAAATCTTCATATTTATTTAAAATGGAATTTATTCGTTCTTTACTTAAAGAAGTTTTAATTGCTTTAGAAATTGAGGATTCTGGTCCTCTTGATATTAAATCTAAACGTTTAGACAAGGTCTTTAAATCTCCTGTGGTTATTCCAGAAGTTTTTCCTGTTCCTGGTGCTATTTCTGAAGTAATTTCCAGAGAATGGAATAATTTGGGTAATTCATTTACTCCCTCTAAACGTTTTAAGCAATTATATCCTGTGCCGTCCAACAGATTAGAGTTTTGGGACAAAATCCCTAAAGTTGATGGGGCTATTTCTACCCTTGCTAAACGTACTACTATTCCTACGGCAGATGGTACTTCCTTTAAGGATCCTTTAGATAGGAAAATTGAATCCTTTCTAAGAAAAGCTTATCTGTGTTCAGGTAATCTTCTTAGACCTGCTATATAATTGGCTGATGTTGCTGCAGCTTCAACTTTTTGGTTGGAAACTTTAGCGCAACAAGTAACAGATCATGATTCTCATAATATTATTATTCTTCTTCAACATGCTAATAATTTTATCTGTGATGCCATTTTTGATATTATCAGAGTTGATGTCAGGTTTATGTCTCTAGCTATTTTAGCTAGAAGAGCTTTATGGCTTAAAACGTGGAATGCTGATATGTCTTCTAAATCGACTCTACTTTCCCTTTCTTTCCAGGGTAATAAATTATTTGGTTCTCAGTTGGATTCTATTATCTCAACTGTTACTGGTGGGAAAGGAACTTTTTTACCACAGGATAAAAAATCTAAAGGTAAAAACAGGGCTAATAATCGTTTTCGTTCCTTTCGTTTCAACAAAGAACAAAAGCCTGATCCTTCATCCTCAGGAGCAGTTTCAGTTTGGAAACCATCTCCAGTCTGGAATAAATCCAAGCCTTCTAGAAAAGCAAAGCCAGCTTCTAAGTCCACATGAAGGTGCGGCCCTCATTCCAGCTCAGCTGGTAGGGGGCAGATTACGTTTTTTCAAAGAAATTTGGATCAATTCTGTTCACAATCTTTGGATTCAGAACATTGTTTCAGAAGGGTACAGAATTGGTTTCAAGATAAGACCTCCTGCAAAGAGATTTTTTCTTTCCCGTGTCCCAGTAAACCCAGTGAAAGCTCAAGCATTTCTGAAATGTGTTTCAGATCTAGAGTTGGCTGGAGTAATTATGCCAGTTCCAGTTTTGGAACAGGGGCTGGGGTTTTATTCGAATCTCTTCATTGTACCCAAGAAGGAGAATTCCTTCAGACCAGTTCTGGATCTAAAAATATTGAATAGTTATGTAAGGATACCAACATTCAAAATGGTAACTGTAAGGACTATCTTGCCTTTTGTTCAGCAAGGGCATTATATGTCTACAATAGATTTACAGGATGCATATCTGCATATTCCGATTCATCCAGCTCACTATCAGTTCCTGAGATTCTCTTTCCTGGACAAGCATTACCAGTTTGTGGCTCTGCCGTTTGGCCTAGCTACAGCTCCAAGAATTTTTACAAAGGTTCTCTGTGCCCTTCTGTCTGTAATCAGAGAACAGGGTATTGTGGTATTTCCTTATTTGGACGATATCTTGGTACTTGCTCAGTCTTCACATTTAGCAGAATCTCATACGAATCGACTTGTGTTGTTTCTTCAAGATCATGGTTGGAGGATCAATTCACTAAAAAGTTCATTGATTCCTCAGACAAGGGTAAACTTTTTAGGTTTCCAGATAGATTCAGTGTCCATGACTCTGTCTTTGACAGACAAGAGACGTCTAAAATTGATTTCAGCTTGTCGAAACCTTCAGTCACAATCATTCCCTTCGGTAGCCTTATGCATGGAAATTCTAGGTCTTATGACTGCTGCATCGGACGCGATCCCCTTTGCTCGTTTTCACATGCGACCTCTTCAGCTCTGTATGCTGAACCAATGGTGCAGGGATTACACAAAGATATCTCAATTAATATCTTTAAAACCGATTGTACGACATTCTCTGACGTGGTGGACAGATCACCATCGTTTAATTCAGGGGGCTTCTTTTGTTCTTCCGACCTGGACTATAATCTCAACAGATGCAAGTCTTACAGGTTGGGGAGCTGTGTGGGGGTCTCTGACGGCACAAGGGGTTTGGGAATCTCAGGAGGTGAGATTACGATCAATATTTTGGAACTCCGTGCAATTTTCAGAGCTCTTCAGTCTTGGCCTCTTCTGAAGAGGGAGTCGTTCATTTGTTTTCAGACAGACAATGTCACAACTGTGGCATACATCAATCATCAAGGAGGGACTCACAGTCCTCTGGCTATGAAAGAAGTATCTCGAATTCTGGTTTGGGCGGAATCCAGCTCCTGTCTAATCTCTGCGGTTCATATCCCAGGTATAGACAATTGGGAAGCGGATTATCTCAGTCGCCAAACGTTGCATCCGGGCGAATGGTCTCTTCACCCAGAGGTATTTCTTCAGATTGTTCAAATGTGGGAACTCCCAGAAATAGATCTGATGGCTTCTCATCTAAACAAGAAACTTCCCAGGTATCTGTCCAGATCCCGGGATCCTCAGGCGGAGGCAGTGAATGCATTATCACTTCCTTGGAAGTATCATCCTGCCTATATCTTTCCGCCTCTAGTTCTTCTTCCAAGAGTAATCTCCAAGATTCTGAAGGAATGCTAGTTTGTTCTGCTGGTAGCTCCAGCATGGCCTCACAGGTTTTGGTATGCGGATCTTGTCCGGATGGCCTCTTGCCAGCCGTGGACTCTTCCATTAAGACCAGACCTTCTGTCGCAAGGTCCTTTCTTCCATCAGGATCTCAAATCCTTAAATTTAAAGGTATGGAGATTGAACGCTTGATTCTTGGTCAAAGAGGTTTCTCTGACTCTGTGATTAATACTATGTTACAGGCTCGTAAATCTGTATCTAGAGAGATATATTATAGAGTCTGGAAGACTTATATTTCTTGGTGTCATCATTTTTCCTGGCATTCTTTTAGAATTCCGAGAATTTTACAGTTTCTTCAGGATGGTTTAGATAAAGGTTTGTCCGCAAGTTCCTTGAAAGGACAAATCTCTGCTCTTTCTGTTCTTTTTCACAGAAAGATTGCTAATCTTCCTGATATTCATTGTTTTGTACAAGCTTTGGTTCGTATAAAACCTGTCATTAAGTCTATTTCTCCTCCTTGGAGTTTGAATTTGGTTCTGGGGGCTCTTCAAGCTCCTCCTTTTGAACCCATGCATTCATTGGACATTAAATTACTTTCTTGGAAAGTTTTGTTCCTTTTGGCCATCTCTTCTGCCAGAAGAGTCTCTGAATTATCTGCTCTTTCTTGTGAGTCTCGTTTTCTGATTTTTCATCAGGATAAGGCGGTGTTGCGAACTTCTTTTGAATTTTTACCTAAGGTTGTGAATTCCAACAACATTAGTAGAGAAATTGTGGTTCCTTCATTATGTCCTAATCCTAAGAATTCTAAGGAGAAATTGTTGCTTTCTTTGGATGTTGTTAGAGCTTTGAAATATTATGTTGAAGCTACTAAATCTTTCCGAAAGACTTCTAGTCTATTTCCGGTTCTAGAAAAGGTCAGAAAGCTTCTGCCATTTCTTTGGCCTCTTGGTTGAAATCCTTAATTCACCATGCTTATGTCGAGTCGGGTAAAACTCCGCCTCAAAGGATTACAGCTCATTCTACTAGGTCAGTTTCTACTTCCTGGGCGTTTAGGAATGAGGCTTCGTTTGATCAGATTTGCAAAGCAGCAACTTGGTCCTCTTTGCATACTTTTACTAAATTCTACCATTTTGATGTGTTTTCTTCTTCTGAAGCAGTTTTTGGTAGAAAAGTACTTCAGGCAGCGGTTTCAGTTTGAATCTTCTGCTTATGTTTTCATTAAACTTTATTTTGGGTGTGGATTATTTTCAGCAGGAATTGGCTGTCTTTATTTTATCCCTCCCTCTCTAGTGACTCTTGCGTGGAAAGATCCACATCTTGGGTAGTCATTATCCCATACGTCACTAGCTCATGGACTCTTGCTAATTACATGAAAGAAAACATAATTTATGTAAGAACTTACCTGATAAATTCATTTCTTTCATATTAGCAAGAGTCCATGAGGCCCACCCTTTTTGTGGTGGTTATGATTTTTTTGTATAAAGCACAACTATTCCAATTCCTTATTTTATATGCTTTCGCACTTTTTTTTATCACCCCACTTCTTGGCTATTCGTTAAACTGATTTGTGGGTGTGGTGAGGGGTATATTTATAGGCATTTTGAGGTTTGGGAAACTTTGCCCCTCCTGGTAGGAATGTATATCCCATACGTCACTAGCTCATGGACTCTTGCTAATATGAAAGAAATGAATTTATCAGGTAAGTTCTTACATAAATTATGTTTTTTCTTCTTTTGTGTTTTAAATTGGAAAGTTGTTTAAAATGATATGCTTCATCTAAATCATGAAAGAAATTTTGGGTTTCATGTCCCTTTAAATATGTGTTGCATTTAAAAGTAATTTTGCAGAGTACATATACCTTGATTGTTTTTGCAACATATTCAAAGCTTCTTTAATGACAACAGGGTAACCTTTTTTTATACTTCAAGAGCATAGAAATGTGTGGCTGCTACATGCTTTTGGCCAAAATATGGCACCACCCTCCTATATTATATAATTTTGGGGACACCATACAGGTATTTGGTTTAATTTGTTTGGCAAATATGTGAATTCTCTTCTTTCAGCTCCACATTAAGTTTATAATTGTGCACATCCTACATTTGTTCTAGACAGTGAAACAATAAGATGTATGGCTAACATAGTTGGTACCCCAGTCATTAAAAAATAAATAAAAAAATCTGTAGTTATCAGGAATGGTGCAAAACATAAAAAGTAAATGTGTTTGTCACTGAAAAAAATATAAGATTAAAGGGATACTAAACCCACATTTTTTTTCTTTTATAATTCAGATAGAGCATGCAATTTTAAGCAACTTTCTAATTTACTCCTATTATCACATTTTCTTCATTTTCTTTGTATCTTTATTTGAAAAAGCAGGAATGAAAGCATAGGAGCCGGCAAATTTTTGGTTAGCCACCAATCAGCAAATGTAAACATGGTGCTGAACCTAAAATGGGCCGCTCTTAAGATTTCATTCTTGCTTTTCAAATAAAGATACCAAGAGAACTAAGAAAATTTGATAATTGGAGTAAATTAGAAAGTTGCTTAAAATTGCATGCTCTATCTGAATAATGAAAGAAAAAAAATTGGGTTTAGTATCCCTTTAATATTGTTTTTGTATCTTCCACATTGTTCCCTAATATGTGTATAAGAATATGCCTTGCATAAAATACAATGTGCATAAAATTGTGTATGAAATGGTTATATGGTAGTCTTTGCTATAAAACTGATGTTTACATGTTTTGCATTTTCCCACCCTAGTTGCGCCTTTTAACAATAAGGATTTTAAGCCACTTTGAAGTTCAGTGTTCTGCAAGTCCTGAGGTATGAATAAACTTTCATAAAAGCTGCAAAATAGTGAAAGCAAATTAGCTCAGATCCAGTTATTTTTTTTTTTTTTTCTTTACTAGGAGTCCGGTTACAGGGAGACTCCGTCACTGTTTTCAATACTGCTGCAAGCTGAACTTGTTCCTGCCACAGTTCGTGAATATCGGGAGAAACTTCTTCACTTACGGAAGCTGAGGCATGATCTTGTGCAAAGAGTTGCAAAGGAAGACTTTTGTGAGGTATGTATCAAGCAGAGATGTGCACTCAGAGGTTTCATGAACCTCTGAATGTGGAAGAATAGCTTGGCTATTTTAGTTGCCGAATTCATTCTTGTGCAACAGCAACACGGTAAACTATGTGCAAATCCAAATTTTAGCATCTTGCTGTTGAACAAGAATGAATTCGGCATCTAAAATATCCGAGTGGCACAAAGGGACGCATTCTTCTGCTTTCGGAAGCTCACGAAACCTCTGACTGCACATCCTAGTATCAAGTTTATTTGAATTCAGGTACTTTTACTGATTATTTTAATTAAAAATTATATAATATAGGAAGCGTCCTTCAATTAATAATGCACAATTTTTCAGGTATTCTGTAGATTATTTCATATATATATTTCACAATGCTGCAATCGGGATACAGTTTTAAAATATGTAAGAGACACGTGTATGTTTGAAGGGATTCCATATTATACAGTCCTACAAGATTGGCAAAAATGCATTAAAGGAACATAATAGTGAAAAAACTAAATGCTGTTAGAGCTTTTTATTATTGCACTGTTGATTGCATTTAACTGTTTTATCCTCTGCAAAAGAGTTAAACACATATTTTAAATCAGCTCCAGAGCAGCAATGCACTTCTTAGGACTTATCTGAACACATCTGGTGAGCCAATGACATGAGTCATATGTGTGTAGCCACCAATCACAGCTAGCCCCCAGTTCTTTGCTACTCCTGAGCCTACATAAGTATGTTTTTCCACAAAGGATACCAAGTTAATGAAGTACATTTAAAAAAAAAAAAAAAAGTACATTGAGAAGTCTCTTAAAACTATGTGCTCTTTCTTAACCATGGAAGTTTAATTTTGACGTTCATATCCCTTTAAACTTTTTATGCATCACTCCAATTTAGTATATGACTGATTTTATGTTTAAGCAAATTAAAGTCTTACTTTGTATTTACAGGTGCCTCTGCGATACCTGTTGGCGATGTTATTTGTTAATTTCAGCCCTCTTTGGGAACCAGTAATAGAACTTGTTAAGTAAGTATTTTGTGCAACAATGTGGATTTTTTTTTTTCTCATGCAATTGCATCATGTGACAGCAAATTTATTTTTTTACTAATATTGTATCAGGTTATTATGAATTTGTCTTTCATTCTGGTGCCAGAAAGGGATAGAAAGCTTCCCAAGTTTCCCTCGTCTGCCGGATTCTTACTGTGATATTAATGGCTTATTGGAGCAGGGCCTTTCTCTTCTTCTGTTAATTTGTTCTGTAAAAGGAACAGTAAAGTTAAACTTAGACTTAAATGGATTTCTAATTTACTTATATTAGTTTTGCTTAGTGAGCTCAGGATTGTGCATATGTATTTAGCCACCTGGCAGAAGTGTTAGCAACCATATTTATGACAATGTATGTCATGTGTATACTCTTATCAGCCCTTCTAGCTTTAACCTTCAACAAAGGATACCAAGAGAACACATCATATTTGGAAATAGAAGTTTATTTGAAAGTGATTTAAATGTTTTTTATCTAAATCATGAAAATTTAAGAAATCTAAATTGGCTAAAGTTTAAGTTTAAACAGGTATATATAATATGGTCAGGTATATATATTCCTTGGTGCTACTTCTCCTTTAAGTAAAACTACAAAGAGAGAAATCTGTTGGTGCGCAGAAACCTACAATTTAAATTTTATTAACAACAAAGACAGAGTCAGGGGGGAATCTCGGCTTGCCAGTTTTGGTTTCCAAAAATAAAAAGGAGAAGAAACAAAAATAAATAAAAAGCTAAAGTGTTTCAACCCGGTTTTCAAGCTACAAAAGAAAATTTATGCTTACCTGATTAATTTGTTTCTTTTTCGACACTATGAGTCCACGGATCATCTTCATTACTTATGGGTTATTCACCTCCTGGTCAGCAGGAGGAGGCAAAGAGCACCACAGCAGAGCTGTTAAATAGCTCCTCCCTTCCCTCCCACTCCAGTCATTCGACCGAAGTTAGGAAGAGAAAGGAAAAGTCAAGGTGCAGAGGTGTCTGAAGTTTATAATAATTAACAACCTGTCTAAAAGAACAGGGGGTGCCGTGGACTCATCGTGTCTAAAAAGAAACAAATTTATCAGGTAAGCATAAATTTTCTTTTCTTTTTAAAGACGCGATGAGTCCACGGATCATCTTCATTACTTATGGGATATACCTAAGCTAGAGTACACAGATAAGGGAGGGACAAGACAGGGAACCTAAACGGAAGGCACCACTGCTTGAAGAACCTTTCTCCCAAAAGCGGCCTCAGCTGAGGCAAAAGTATCAAATTTATAGAATTTTGAAAAAGTGTGAAGAGAGGACCAAGTTGCAGCCTTGCAAATCTGTTCCACAGAAGCTTCATTTTTGAATGCCCATGAGAAAGCAACAGCCCTACTGGAATGAGCCGTAACTCTATCAGGAGGCTGCTGTCCAGCAGTCTCATATGCAAAACGGATGATACTCTTCAGCCAAAAAGAAAGAAAGGTAGCCGTAGCTTTCTGACCATTACGTTTTCCAGAGAAAATTACAAGCAAAGAAGAGGACTGACGAAAGTCCTTAGTCACTTGTAAGTAAAATTTTAAAGCACGGACCACGTCCAAATTGTGCAGTAGACGTTCTTTGTGAGAAGAAGGATTAGGACACAAGGAAGGAACAACAATCTCCTGATTAATGTTCCTATCTGAAACAACCTTAAGAAGAAAACCTAGTTTAGTATGTAAAACTACCTTATCTGAATGAAAAATAAGGTAAGGCAAAGTGTATTGCAACGCAGAGAGCTCAGACACTCTACGAGCTGAAGAAATAGCAACAAGAAAAAAAACTTTCCAAGACAACAACTTAATATCTAAGGAATGCATAGGCCCCAACCGAGCCCCTTGAAGAACTTTGAGAACTAAATGCAGACTCCATGGAGGAGTAACTGGTTTGAACACAGGCCTGATCCTAACCAAAGGCTGACAAAATGATTGTACATCTGGGACATCTGCCAGACATTTGTGTAACAAAATAGATATGGCAGAGATTTGACCCTTTAGAGAACTTGTTGATAAACCCTTCTCCAAACCTTGGAGAAAAGACAAAATTCTGGGAATCTTAACTCTACTCCATGAGTAGCCCTCTGATTCACACCAATAGAGATATTTACGCCATATCTTATGGTAAATCTTTCTAGTTACAGACTTACGAGCCTGAATCATGGTCTCTATGACCGAATCAGAAAAACCCCCGCTTGGATAAAATTAAGCGTTCAATCTCCAAGCAGTCAGCTTCAGAGAAACTAGATTTGGTGAAGGAAAGGCCCTTGAATTAGAAGGTCCTTCTTTAACTGAAGTCTCCAAGGTGGCAGAGATGACATGTCCACCAGATCTGCATACCAAATCCTGCGAGGCCAAGCAGGTGCGATGAGGATCACAGATTCCCTCTCCTGCTTGATTCGAGCATTGGCCCGAGGAAGAAGCGCAAACGGAGGAAATAGGTATGCTAGGCTGAAAGACCAAGGAACCACCAGAGCATCTTTCAGTTCCGCCTGGGGATCCCTGGACCTCGACCCGTATCTAGGGAGCTTGGCATTCTGACGAAATGCCATGAGATCTAACCCTGGCCGACCCCATTTGAGAATCAGGTTGGAGAACACTTCCGGATGGAGTTCCCACTCTCCCGGATGATTAGTCTTCCTGCTCAGAAAGTCTGCCTCCTAGTTGTCCACCCCTGGGATGTGGATCGCTGACAGATGGCAAGAATGGGCCTCCGCCCACCGGATTATCTTGGCTACCTCGGTCATCGCTAAGGAACTGACGTTATGTTGTTTGACTGGAATCTGATAAACTAGGCCAAAGCCAACTGAGGCCAGGCCAGAAGAGCATTGAAGATCGCTCTTAGTTCCAGGATGTTTATAGGAAGAACAGACTCCGTCTAAGTCCACACTCCCTGAGCCTTTAGGGAACCCCAGACAGCTCCTCACCCCAGAAGGCTGGCGTCTGTTGTCACAATCACCCAGGACGGTCTGCGAAAGTAGGTTCCCTGGGATAGATGATCCAGAGACAACCACCATTTAAGTGAGTCCCTCGTCTCCTGTTCCAGGGTTATTCGAGGAGACAAGTCTGCATAATCTCCATTCCACTGCCTGAGCATGTTTAATTGCAGAGGTCTGAGGTGGAACCGAGCAAACGGGATGATGTCCATTGCCGCCACCATCAGTCTGATTACTTCCATGCACTGAGCCACTGACGGCCGAGGAGTGGACTGAAGGGCTCGACAGGTATCTAGAATCTTTCATTTCCTGATTTCTGTCAGAAAAATCCTCATAGATCAATTAGAGTTCCCAAGAAAGTCACCCTTGTCTTCGGGATTAAGGAACTCTTTTCCAGATTTTCCTTCCACCCGTGAGTTCTCAGGAAGGATAGCACAACGTCGGTATGAGATCTTGCTTGTTGACAAGATGGCGCCTGGATTAGAATATCGTCCAGCTAAAACGCCACCGCAATGCCCCTCGGTCTTAGAACCACCAGTAGAGACCCCAGAACCTTTGTGAAAATTCTGGGTGCCGTGGCCAGTCCGAAAGGAAGAGCCACAAACTGAAAGTGTTTGTCCAGAAAAGTAAACCTCAGGAACCTGTGATGATCTCTGTGGATAGGAACATATAGATGTGCATCCTTTAAATCTACTGTTGTCATAAATTGACCCTCTTGGATCAATGGAAGAATGGTACGAATAGTTTCCATCTTGAATGACGGAGCTCTGAGAAACTTGTTTAGACTCTTGAGGTCTAAGATAGGTCTGAAGGTTCCCTCCTTTTTGGGAACCACAAACAGATTTGAATAAAAACCCTGCCCCTGTTCTTGTAATGGAATGGGAACAATCACTCCTAGGGAGGAGAGGTCTCTTACACAATGTAAGAATGCCTCTTTTTTTTTTTTTTATCTGGTTTGCAGATAATCTTGAAAGAAGAAATCTTCTTCTGGGAGGAAAATTTTTGAACTCCAGTTTGTATCCCTGAGACACTATTTCTACTGCCCAGGGATCCTGAATGTCCCGAACCCAAGCCTGAACGAAGAAGGAAAGTCTGCTCCCTACCAGATCCAGTCCCAGATCGGGGGCATGCCCTTCATGCTGTTTTGGATTCAACAGCAGGCTTCTTGTATTGTTTACCCTTGTTCCAAGACTGGTTGGGTCTCCAAGTAGGCTTAGATTGTTCTGGTTTAGAGGTGGAAGAGAGAGAATTTCCCTTGAAATTTCGAAAGGAACGAAAATTACTCTGTCGTCCTTTCTGTTTGTTTCCCTTATCCTGAGGAAGTAGATGACCCTTACCTCCCGTGATATCAGAGATAATTTCTGTCAGGCCAGGTCCAAACAAGGTCTTCCCCTTGTAAGGAATCGCTAGAAGCTTAGACTTAGATGACACGTCCGCAGACCAAGGTTTTAACCATAAGGCTCTGCGGGCTAGGATAGAGAACCCCGAACTCTTGGCTGCCAATTTAGTAATTTGCAAAGAAGCGTCCGTAATAAAAGCATTAGCTAACTTCAGAGCTTTAATCCTATCTTGGATCTCCTCTAAGGAAGTCTCAGTCCAATATGCTGCCGCACTAGTAACAGTAGCAATACACGCAGCTGGCTGCAATAGCAGACCCTGGTGAACATAAATCTTTTTAAGTAGACCCTCCAACTTTTTTCCATGGGATCTTTAAAAGCACAACTATCCTCAATGGGAATAGTAGTTTGCTTGGCTAAGGTGGAAATCACCCCTTCCACCTTAGGAACCGTCTGCCAAGTCTCCCTGACAGAGTCAGCTATAGGAAACATCTTCTTGAAAATAGGAGAGGGAGAGAAGGGAATACCTGGTCTCTCCCATTCCTTGGAAACAATCTCTGAAGCTCGCTTTGGTACTGATAAAACGTCTGAGTAAGAGGAAACTTCAAAATATCTGCCAATTTACTCGACTTCGCAGGAGTGACCACTACTGTAGAATCAGTCTAAAGTAACCAAAACCTCCCTGAGTAACAGGCGGAGGTGTTCTAGTTTAAACCTGAAAGATACAACCTCTGAATCAGTCAAAGGCAATGAACTTTCTGAGTCTGAAATTTCACCTTCCGATAGAACTTCAATACCCTCCATCTCAGTTCCCTGGGAGGGTACATCCGAGATTGCCACCATTGCATCAGAAACCTCACTGACAACATGGTTGTCTTTCCTCTTACGCTTGCCTTGTAGCATAGGAAAAGCAGACAACGCATCAGAAATTGTAGAAGACATAAGTGCAGCTATGTCTTTTAAGGTAACTCCAGCAGGTGCTAGAGCAGAAGTACAGGGCACTGCTTGTGCGGGCGTTAAAGTTTGGGATGCTTGGGGAGAAAGCTGCGGCATACTCTGAATCTCATCATTAGACTCCTGAGAAGCATCCGCCTTTAAAAAAGTTTGCTCATGAAAAATCTTTTCCCTATAACTTAAAGCCCTCTCAATACAAGAGGGACAAAAAGGGACTGGTGGTTCCACATTGGCATCCAAACACATAGAGCAAGTAACATCTTGCACGGCTCCTATGTCCATACTGAAGCACAGTAAAATAACAATGTAATAAAAACTTTACTTTTACACAAAAAAAATGTATTACAATAAAACGTTACTGGCCCTTTAAAATTTAAAAATAAACATTTTTACTGCAGGGAGAAACATGTGTCCCAAAAATAAATAACTAAATTTATACAGATTACTTTAACTCAAATAATTTTGAATGTCTAAAAAGATACTGTGTCTTTAAATTTTAAACGAAAACTATTTTCCTGCCTTAAGAGAAAAAACGTATCCTCAATTAAATGAAATAAAATTCAGACACCTACCTGCAAACCGGTTTCACTGCTATATCCCCAGCGATGCAGATGATAAGGGCTCTATAGCGCTACAACCGCTTGCTTCTAATGACTGAAAAACCATGCGGTTCTAGTGCGACGCTGATTCTCTCTCAACTGTCCGTTTGCAAGATAAGCAAAGTCGCCATAATAGTTCCGTGCACCAGACAAGGCTGAAAACTGCACAGCGTAATTAGCAAGCACGCAAAAACGATAGCCCCTCCCATCGTGGGTGTTAGTAACTACACACACCCCGACCGGCTTCATCTTAGTTAAAATAAACCGATAGGGAAAAAATAAGCTTAACTCCCAGCCCCAGTGCCTGTACTTAAGCTGTCAAGAAAAAGAACCTCCATACACAGAGAGCATGATGTCCCAACATAAAGAGCCCCATATTTCTGAGCCTTATATGTGATAGAAATATAATTAAAGTGCCCACTTTCCTCTGAGTCTTGTATCCTCCCAGAATAAAAAAAAGTCAGCACTGACCTTAATTCTGTCCGACAGCAGGACAGTCCAACAGGTTTAAGAGGTCCTCTTCCTCCCATAGCCCTGTGGAAATAATAAAGCCTGAGTTAAGCTTGCTTAAGGCCATCAGGATAAGGGCAGCATAAATGTTTGGGAGCCACCAAGAGCTCTACTGAAGAGACTGATGGCTACACCCTAGAACAAAGCAGCACAATCTTGCACTACTTTAAAAATAATAAACTCTTAATTGAAGAATCATTTCTAACGCCTAACTTTACCTCTTCCTAGAACTAACGTAGGCAAAGAGAATGACTGGAGTGGGAGGGAAGGAAAGAGCTATTTAACATCTCTGCTGTGGTGCTCTTTGCCTCCTCCTGCTGACCAGAAGGTGAATATCCCATAAGTAATGATGATAATCTGTGGACTCATCGTGTCTTTAAAAAGAAAATAAAAAACGGGTAAAGTCACATATAAATTTAAATGAAGTACATACCAATTAAAAAACATCTGCTTATAAGCAGCATTCCATTGATTCACACAGTCATTGCGGATTTGTCCAAAACATTCAATGTTCAGCTTTAATACTACATAGAAGTTATTAACCTCAGTCTATTTTCCATAGTTCTCATGCAAATGAAATGGAGAATAAATCTTTTTGGAGAGTATTCTATGAACAGTTGATGAAGTCAGCCGACCATGCAGGTAAGGACGTTTTTGTTTAGTAAACAACAATAAATATAAATTGCTATGTTGGTCTATATTTTTTACTAGTGAATGTAAAATATGGTTATTCTACTCAAATTTCTTCATTACATCAGATGCCTTAGCAGATGCTTGACATTTTACAAAGATTTCAAACTTAACATCCGGCAATTTTATGTACGTGCATTTATTCTGGGGCCAAATAGCCCCTCCCCCATAAAAAGGTATCATTGCTATTAGATGTATAAAACATAATGTGGGCATTATAAGTAGCTGGCAAAATCATTTAATAATATTATTTCCCAGTGTTTTTCATAAAACTTACTTTTTCTCTTACAGAGAAAGAACTACAAGATGAACTCAAGGAGGAATCTAACTGCAGCCTTAGTCTGGGATCTGAGAATTCCCCTGCAGGAGTCAGGACCTTATTTGATGTTGTGTTGAAACTGAGGACAGGAATAAATGACCGGACAGATTACACCAATTTCCGGTTCCTTCTTTGGAAGTCGATGGCCCTCTTCCCTGACCGGGTGGAACCAAGGTCCAGAGAGCTATCCCCACTGTTTCTCAGATTTATTGGGTAAGTATCGCTATGATGTAATATACATAGGCGTAAACCATTTTGTTGAACTATTTTTGACTTTGACTTCTTTTCTTTCCTATGGCATGGAGAGTCCACAAAACATTCTAATTACTAGTGAGATATTCACTCCTGGCCAGCAGGAGGAGGCAAAGAGCTCCCCAGCAGAGCCGTTAAGTATCACTTCCTTTACCCATAACCTCCAGTCATTCTCTTTGCCTTGATCACGGGAGGATGGCGAAGATGGTGTCTGAAGATTTTAATCCTTTTAATGTGTACTTTTCCCTGCAAGCAAGGATTGGGGCTATGCTGTGTCCATGTCAATATCTTTAGTAAGAGTAATGGTGGCTATTAGCAGTTAGAAGACGGCTAGGTAGTCTTTGTTTAAACTTCTAACATTATTGCTACCTCCTATTATAGAAAGCCAGAGTTGGTTACTCTGTTCTTTCTTTTCTGTAGGTCCCTGGTAGAAATGGTGAAGCTGCCACACCTCCGTAAACAGCTCCTGCCTGACAAAGCAGGATTCACAGGTAAGTGCTTTCCCTTCTAGGTTTGAAGGTACCGGCACTATAGGGGTTAAATCCTTGTGTAAAGTATTTAAATCTGATTTAGGGGCACTGCTTTTATGTGAAAAGAGGCATGATTTTCCTCTATCTACAGTGGCAAGTGGATTTGGGCTATTCCGGTAACATGGAGGTGTTTTTTGCTACCGAGTGTGTCCGGTTTTCTGTGCTGGTGGGGTAGCAACTTCTGGAGGGGTAAGACCTCAGCAGAGCAGAGGGTTTTAAGTGCTTATTTATGTTTTATTGCTTCAGAGAAATAAACTTAATTTGGCATTTAATTTAAAAGTAAAGTTTTTATTACATTTATTTTTGTTGATTGTGAACTGATATCCAATTATGGACACTAATACTGAAGTTGATTCATTTAAAAAATGCTTATTGTGTTTGGAGGCTAAAATTATTCCTCCTGTACAGTTTTGCTCTTTATGTTTAAATAAAACTTTAAAGTTTTTAAAGATAAGATTTCTCTCCCTGAGCCTCCTGTCTCTAAGGATAGTGTTTTCCTAGCTACGCCTCAGCTTTTCCCCTCAAGCTTCACATGCAGTGCCCTGCAGTTCCTCTCAACCTCCTGGGGGTGTTTTTTTACCTGGAGATTTCACTGCGCAGATTACTTCTGCTGTTTATGCAGCTTTATCAGCTTTTCCAAAGGTTTCTGGTAAACGAAAGAGGAACTCTAAACATATTGATATTAGTAAGACTGACTCTGCTAAAGCTATCGGTTTGTCTCAATTATCTGATGAGGATGATTCTTCAGTGGCTTTTGAGAGGGAATTGTCCCATTCTGATACTGTAGTGACAAATTCTGCAGATTCAGAGGAGATTATTTAAGATTTAAGTTGGAACATCTTTGAGTTCTTTTGAAGGAGGTTCTTGCTACTTTGGAAGAATCCAAATCCGTTGCGGAGAATCCAAAGAGGTCTAGTAAGCTTAATAGGGTATATGATGTACCTTCATCTGTGGAAGCATTTCCAGTTCCAGACCGTATGGCAGATATTATAACTCAGGAATGGGATAAACCAGGGATTCCTTTTTCCCCATCCCCTGTTTTTAAAAAGAGATTTCCTGTTGCTGACTCTATTCATGGCGCACGGTGCCCAAGGTAGAGGGAGCTATCTCTACTCTGGCTAAGAGAACTACTATTCCTATTGAAGATAGTTGTTTTTTTCAAAGATCCCATGGATAAGAAGCTTGAGGCTTTTCTGAAGAAGATGTACATTCCTCAGGGATTACAGTGGCAACCTGTTGCTAGTATTGCTACAGTTGCGGGGGCAGCATCTTATTGGTGTGATGATTTATTTAATCTTATCCTAGAAAAGACTACGATAGAGGAGATCCAAGACAGGATCAAGGCTCTCAAGCTAGCCAATACCTTTATTTGTGATGCCAACATGCAAGTTCTTAGGTTGGGTGCTAAGATTTCTGGTTTTACTGTTTTAACGCGCAGAGCTCTCTGGTTAAAATCTTGGTCTGCAGATGTTACATCTGATTTATCAATTTCAGTCGGACAACATCACCTCGGTGGCCTACATCAATCACTAGGGAGGAACTCGGAGTTCCTTGGCAATGAAGGAGGTGTCTCACATTCTCCAGTAGGCGGAGTCTCACGATTGCCATCTCTCTGCCATCCACATACCAGGGGTTGACAACTGGGAGGCGGATTTTCTAAGCAGGCAGACTTTTCATCCCGGAGAGTGGGCTCTCCACCCAGAGGTTTTCACAATGATAACTCTCAGGTGGGGGGTTCCGGAGTTGGATCTGATGGCGTCTCATCAAAACGCCAAGCTTCCAAAGTACGGTTCAAGGTCAAGAGATCCTCAAGCCATTCTGGTAGATACTCTAGTGGTTCCTCTGAGCTTCAATCTAGCATACCTGTTTCCTCCGTTTGCTTTGCTTCCACGAGTAATTGCTCACATCAAACAGGAGATAGCTTCTGTGATTCTAATAGGTTCTGCATGGCCTCGCAGGATCTGGTTCGCGGATCTGGTGACGATGTCATCTCTTCCGCCGTGGAGGTTACCTTTCAGGAAGGACCTTCTACTTCAGGGTCCCTTTCTTCATCCAAATCTGGTTTCTCTGAAGCTGACTGCTTGGAGATTGAACGTCTAAGTTTGCCTAGACATGGCTTCTCTGAGAAAGTCATAGATACTATGCTTCAGGCTCGTAGACCGGTTACTCACAGAATTTACCATACGGTATGGTGTAAATACCTTCATTGGTGTGATTCAAAAGTTTTTTTTTTTTGGAACAAAGTAAGGGTTCCTCGAAATTTGGCTTTTCTTCAGGAGGGCATGGAGATGGGTTTGTCAGTCAGTACTTTGAAGGGTCAGATTTATGCTCTGTCTATTCTTCTGCATAAATGTCTTGCAGTTCTGCCAGATGTTCAACCTTTTGTTCAGGCCTTGGTCAGAATCAGGCCTATGTTTAAATCTGTTGCTCCTCCTTGGAGTTTTAACCTTGTTCTTAGAGTTCTGCAGCAGGCTCCCTTTGAGCCGATGCATTCTGTTAGTAATAAATTACTATCTTGGAAGGTTTTGTTTCTTCTTGCTATTTCTTCTGCTCGCAGAGTTTCCGAACTTTTGGCTCTGCAGTGTGATTCCCCTTACCTTATTTTTCATGACGATAAGGTGGTCCTTCATACTAAGCTGGGGTTTCTCCCTAAGGTAGTGTTGGATCGTAATATTAATCAGGAAATTGTTGTTCCTTCTTTTTGTCCTAACCCTTCTTCCCAGAAGGAAAGTCTTTTGCATAACTTGGATGTTGTGCATGCTCTTAAGTTTTACCTTCAAGCAACTAAAGATTTTCGGCAGACTTCTGCCTTGTTTGTTTTCTCTGGTAAACATAGGGGTCAGAAGGCCACTTCTACCACTTTTTCTGTCTGGTTGAGAAGTGTTATCCATTTAGCTTATGAGACAGCTGGACAGCAGCCTCCTGAGAGAGTTATGGCTCACTCTACTAGAGCTGTTTCATCTTCATGGGCTTTCAAAAATGTGGAGCAAATCTGTAAGGCGGCCACTTGGTCCTCTATACATACTTTTTCCAAATTCTACAGATTTGATACTTTTGCCTCAGCTGAGGCTTCTTTTTGGAGAAAGGTTCTTCAAGTGGTGGTGCCTTCAGTTTAGGTCCGCCTGTCTTGTTCTCCCTCCCTATTCATTCTGTGTCCTCTAGCTTGGGTATTGGTTCCTACTAGTAATTTAGAGTGTTTCGTGGACTCTCCATGCCATAGGAAAAAAACCAAAATGTATGCTTAACTGATAAATGTCTTTCTTTCCTGGCATGGAAAGTCCACGACCCACCCTTATTCAAATTAAGACTGCAATTTTTTTGTCTAGTCCTCAGGCACCTCTATACCCTTGTGTTATCTTCTTTTTCCGTTTCCCTTAGGCTGAATGACTGGGGGTTATGGGTAAGGAAAGTGATACTTAAATGAACATGAAACCCCCAAAAAAATATTTCATGATTCAGATAGAGAAAACAATTTTAAACAACTTTACAATTTACTTCTATTATTTAATTTGCTTCCTTCTCTTGTTATTCTTTGCTGAAAGGTTTATCTAGGTAAGCTCAAGAGCAGCAGAGAACCTAGGTTCTAGCTGTTGATTGGTGGCTGCATATATATACCTATTGTAATTGGCTCACCCATGTGTTCAGTATGAAACCATTTGTGCATTGCTGCTCCTTCAACAATAGAAGTAAATTAGAAAATGTTTAAAATTGTATTCTCTATCTGAATCATGAAAGAAAAAATGTGGGTTTCATGTCCCTTTAACAGCTCTGCTGGAGTGCTCTTTGCCTCCTCCTGCTGGCCAGGAGTGAATATCCCACTAGTAATTAGAATGTTTCGTGGACTCTCTATGCCCATAAATAAATAAATTTATCAGGTAAGCATACATTTTGTTTTCACCTTTTTTATCTTTGGTGATATAGGCCTGTCTCTAACTTATATTAAATATAGTTGCATTTTGTAAAGATCGTTATTACTATTATTTTTTGTATATCACTTTGGTGTTAGACTTCTACTTTTTTTTATACAAATAACTAACTTAACAGCAATAAAGTTTAAGCAATAAAAAGGAAATACCCCCATACACAATAATATTCTTTTCCTAGGAAATGGTAGACAAATCCTAAATATTTTCCGTATTTATTCAAAACTTTCACTTAATCTTTGCTAGATTGTACTAAACTCGTCCCACCACTTAATGGAATTTGTCACACATCCCTCCAAAATCTCATGGATTTTTTTATGTAAATTGTTCTGGGAGAAATAGGACAAAGGTGTATGATCTTATGATAATTTGTACAATATGGATATCTTTTTAAATGTTTTTAAATCTATAATATTAATACAACTATGTAAAGCAGAAGACATGGCATGGACTGCAGAATTAACTTGTTACAGGGACCATTTATGGTCAGAGCTTCATATTTGGCTATGTGCCTGGTTTTGCTGTATTAATCATTTGGATGGATTAAGTGCAGTGGGTGATATTAGTTTCTAATTTAGAATTAACTTGGTGCAATGACAATTTATGATTAGTGCAGAGACCAAGTGAAAGGATCACATACATGATTACAAAATATTTGCAAGTAATCAAGAGCGAGTTTTCAATAAAGATGTGGTTTTATTTGACATAATTTGTCTAACATATGATATGTGTATGTCTCTTAGATGGGTAAGGTCTTCATACTAACCATATTCAGTCTTACCCTGTGAAATGACTCCCCTGCTTTCCTCTTTCTTGTGAAAGTTAGCTTATATGTAAGACCTTGCAAATGACACTGTACTGTGTCCTTACCCTTCAGCATCCGTTTGTAATGAACAGTTACAAATGGAGAGTTTTACACTGGTTTAAACAAATTGTAAATAACTTAAATATTGTGTAGAACTGCTTGAGCCACATCAACATGTAAGGTAGAAATCCTTTCATTTAGGATTAAATCTAATAAATAAATTAAGTTCCCTCTTATGAACATGTTTGTTTTAGTAAATAATATTTGTTTTTAACCTCAGCAATGAATATTATCCTGCTGATTTACTGGTGGCTCCGTCCCAAGACCTGAGGAAAAGGAATCTAGAGAAGCCCAGTACTGAAGATGAGGGTAACGCACTAGAAGAGGACACTATAGTGGAGGAAGAGGATGATGCAGCATTGGATGAAAGAAAAACTGCAGGTTCACAGAAAATGAAAACTAGACGAGCTGCTTCAAAGTAAGTCCTTGTTAGAGACGTGCCATTAACCATCAGTAATGTTTTATATTGATGAGTCAGGCTCATTATTCGCGCGTTCAGCCCAAATGATCAGTATCCTATTTGATAAAAGCTTCAGTATTATTGTTGTGAAAGTTTTAGTATGCAGCAGTCACAAGCAGCATGAACCTTCAAGGGATATGAAACCCAATCATTTGTGATTCAGACAGAGCATATCATTTTTTTAAAAAAAGTTTCCAATTTATTTGTATTAACAAATGTGCATGGTATTCTTTGTTGAAGAGATTCCTAGATAGGCGCCTGGAGTACTACATAGTAGGACATAATGCTGCCATCTAGTGCTCTTGCAAATTAATAACATTCTTGCAAAACTGCTGCCATATAGTGCTCCAGACATGTGCACGCTCCTGATCTTAACTCCCTGCAGTTCAACAAAATATACTAAGAGAAGAAAGAAAATTTGATGATAGAAGTAAATTAAAGAGTGGTTTAAAATGACATGCTCTATCTGAATCCTAAAAGAACCATTTTGTTTTTCATGTCCCTTTCAGTAATAGGCTGCAATAGGCATATTTTTAAAAGGGACAGTTAAGTTTTTTTATCATTTAGTTTTGCAATGTGCTACAAACAAACAAAAAACTAAGGCTTTGCATATTGTACATACTCCTTATGGTATTGCTTACTACCTATCCCCTTGTTTGTATTAATCTACAGTGGCCACCTTTAATTCTCAAGATCCCCCCCGCCCCGGTGTTTCTAGTAGAATAGAGCCATTAGATAAAGTGTCAGCGGCCTGTTGTTTTATAATATACAAACCAAACCCATAACAGTGACAAGGGAGCACAGTCTTAAAGAACCACTAAATGAAGTAGAATTGAATAATTAACATGTGCATAATAAAAAGACAATGATTTAACACCTACTCTGAATTTCAAATAAGCAGTAGATTTGTTTTCTGGCAAATTTATTTTTTCTCTCATTTTCTGACCCCCTGTATCATGTGACAGACATCTGCCAATCACAGACTAGTATACATATACCCTGTGAGCTTGTGCATATGCTCAGTATGATCTTTTTCCACAGAAAGTGTGCATATAAAAAGACACTGCAAAATTCGATAATGGAAGTAAATCGGAAAGTGTTCTGAGCCATAAAAGTTTATTTTGACTTGAGTGTCCCTTTAAAGGGACAGTCTAGTATAAATTAAACTTTCATTATTCAGATAGGACTTGTAAGTTTAATCAACTTTCCAATTTACTTTTTTTTATTTTTATTTATTTATTTACATTTTTATTGAGGTATTCAAAAAAAGACAACAAAGAGTATACAATTCAGTTTAAAAAGTACAGGGACGAAGACATACTGGAAATTATACATGACCCTTGGGCATAGTGTCGCCCTGTTTATAAATATACAAACACAGTTGTCCGTTCTATGAGATACCTAAATGAAAGAAAGGAGTATAGTCCAGGCATGGAAGAACAAATTATGTCAATTTCTCTAATTTTGCCCAAAATTTTTCAATAAAATTTAAACATGCTTATAAACAAACCTTTAGGCTGGGAGACACATCTCTCAGTCAGAGAAAGAAATTGGAGAGAAGGAGAAAGAGGAGGAGAAGGAAAAAAAAAAAGGGGGAGAGGGAGGTAAAGGGGTCATGTCAATAGTGCCTCATGGAAAGCACACTATTAAGGAGCTCAAATTAAATCTGTCTGCTCCATAGGGCCAGCATCATTTCGTGAACCTCTAGGTGGTGTGTTTTTAGATAGTGGTATCTCTTCAAGGAAAGGAGATCAGCAACTGCTGTTCTCCAGTCTTCCGAGGTAGGGATAGTCTTGGTTTTCCAAAATTTTGGAATGAGCTTCTTAGCTGCAGTGAGCATGAGTAGTAAGAGAGGGTGTTTGCCCATACCAGACATCTTTGGAAGTGATAGGAACAGTAAGGTGCTTGGATCATGAGGAACCTGTGTATCCAATATTACGGACATTTCTGACAAAATTTCCCGCCAGAAGTCCCCAAGCCTGGGGCAAGTCCACCAGATATGGAGGAGCGAACCCTCCTTTCCACAGCCCCTCCAGCAAGTGTTATTAAGTGAGGGGTATATCTTGTGCAATCGGGACGGGGTTAGATACCATCTACACAAGAGTTTTATGTGGATTTCTTGTATCACTGCCGAGACTGAGGATTTTTTGGTCAGACGGAAAGCTTGGCGCCAAGATTCATCTTCTAAGTTGCAATTTAACTCCTTCTTCCATGAGTACGTGTAGGAAGGGAGGTTTAATGAATCAGGGTTGCTAAGGATTTTGTAGATTTTGGATATCAAGTGAGTCGGACTCGTTTGCGAAACGCAAAGCTCCTCATAGGGTGTCAGTTTTCTACCAAACTCTCCTTTGTGTTTGTGATGTGATATAAAATGAATCAATTGGTGGTAGTGAAGCCAAGAGGAGAAAATCTCCCCATGTGCCTCTGCCATGTCGGAGTGTGTTTTTAACTTCCCCTCTACCGTGACAAAAGTTATCGTACCTGTGCGGAGGCTATATGGTTGTAATTTAGTAAAACCCAATTTGCGGAATGGGAGGTCAGTGTGCTCTATGATGGGTGTAAGTGGGGCATTCCTGGAAGAAATGTGTGTAATCGTGGCCATTGTTCTGTCCCAGTCTGTCAATACATTAGCTGTAATGAGATAGTCATTAATAAGCTTGGGTCTGAGTTGAGGTGTTGTCCATCCCAGTGTAGCAATATTGTTTAACTTAAGTATTTGTCTATCTATGTTAATCCATGCTTTATTACCAGGGTTGTGGGCCCATTCCACCATGTGTTGTAACGAAATTGCTTGTTTATATCTTCCCAAACAGGGCACCCCCAAACCCCCCCATCCCTCGGAAGATACATAGTTTTCCTAGGGATTCTGGATCTAGCCCTATCCCATATGTATTGTTCAAGTATTTTTTGTAATTGCGGGATGAAGCCCTCAGGAAGTGAAATGGGGAGAGCCTGGAGAAGATACTCAGGGCAGGATGTTCATTTTAAGCACCCCAATTCTCCCTAGCCATGATAACTTTTTGCTTTTCCAAGACGACAGGTCTCGGACAATGTCATTTTTTAAGGCGTTATAATTGAGTTTGATTAAGTCAGATGTGCTGGTGGAGAGAAATATACCTAAGTATTTTAATTTGTGCCGCGCGATAGGGATGTTATAAGCGCTACTCAGATGATTGATGGAGCTTGGATTAGAATTTATGTTGAGGAGTTCAGATTTGGAAAAGTTTAATTGGAAATTGGAGACCCTACTATAATTGCTCAATTCCGTAAGTAATGCAGGGACAGATGTGTCGGCCTCAGTCAATGTGAGCAACGCATCATCCGCATAGAGGGCTTGTTTATGTTCTTGCCCCCCTATCACCATGCCCCTGATCTCAGTGTTATTTCTGATCTTCTGAGCCAGTGTCTCCATGGAGATGGCAAAGAGGAGAGGGGAAAGGGGGCAGCCCTGCCTAGTGCCGTTTTGTATATCAAACGAATCCGAGAGGACACCGTTAGCTCTAATTCTAGCATTGGGATGAGAGTACAAAGCCATTGCCATCTTTAGAAAGGGCTCAGGGGAGCCCATTTCTTGCATAGACCTTTGCAGAAAAGACCATCGAACCCGATCGAAGGCCTTCTCCGCATCGGTTGCCAAAAGGACCAGGGGTGTATTTGTCGCTTTTGCATGGTTAATAAGATGCAGAATTTTTATGGTGTTATCCCGGGCTTCTCTTCCCGGGACAAAGCCAACTTGGTCGGTGGCAATCAATTTAGGCAGATATTTGTTTAATCTATTGGCGAGAACCTTAGCTAATAATTTTACATCCGAGTTTATAAGAGATATGGGTCTAAAGTTTTCGGGACGGGTGGCTGTCTTGCCAGGCTTAGGAATAACTGTAATGTGGGCTTCTAGGAGAGATGCAGATAGAATAGGGTTTTTTTGTAGATTGTTAAATAACTGTAACATATGGGGGAACAGCAGGGTGCTAAATGTCTTATAATATCTAGGAGTGAAACCATCTGGCCCTGGACATTTGCCCGCCGAAGTGTCTTTTAAGGCCTGCTGAAGTTCCTCTAAGGTGATAGTGGATGCAAGATCTTCACTCTCACTGTCAGTCAGAGTGGGGAGGTTAAGATTAGAGAAAAATGTATCCATGTGTTCCCTGAGGGTACTCTCAACCAAATTAGGTTGAGATGGCGGGGTAGTGTTATCTATATTGTATAGTGCCTTGTAATAGTCCCTAAAGGTGGAAGCAATGAGTTTACTACTATGAACTATTTTGCCCTCTGTAGTGTGTAGAAATTGGATATATGAGGCCAATTGTCTCCTCCGAAGGGTTCTCGCCAGCACTCTACCCGGTTTATTACCTCCCTCATAGAAATATTGTTTCAGACGTAAGGCCGTTCGCTGATGTTGTTTTATAAGATATTGTTTAAGTTCTGCTCTTGTGGACATCAGCTCCTGTCTACAGGTGTCGTTAGAGGGTTCTTGTTTATGTGTTTCCTCCAGGGAGCTAATCTTTTCTAGTAAGTTTGTGTGATAAATTTTGGCTTGCTTTGATAGTCTAATACTATGTTTGATAAATATTCCACGGATTACCGATTTGTGTGCTTCCCATTCCAATGCAGAGGATGAGGCTGTGCTCGCATTGAGCGAGAAGTATTCAGAGAGGGTCCTCTCTGCCTCGCTCAGAATAAGCGGATAGTCTAAAAGGGAATCGTCAAGTCTCCAGTTTTTACTTATTACTGGGAGGTCGGGCCAAAGGATGGAGCAGGTAACAGGGGCGTGGTCAGACCATGTGATATTACCTATTTCGCAGTGCGTGGTGAGGGAAAGGCCAATAGAGTCAGTCATGATGTAGTCAATTCATGAGTAGCAGTTGTGGGGTGCAGAAAAAAAAGTATAGTCCCTGTCATTGGGGTGCAGGATTCTCCAAATGTCGTGTAAAGCATGTGTGGTTAGGGCAGATCTGACTTTTCTTAGAACTGAGCTAGGTATACTGGCGGTTCCCTTTGAGGTGTCCACAAGTGGGTTAATGCTAAGATTGAAATCACCGGCTAGAAAAACCACACCCTTAGCGTGGTCTAGTAGGAGGTTCAGTACTTGTTTTAAGAATTTATCCTGGGCAGTATTAGGTGCGTATACATTTAGGATAGTAAGGGGTTGGCCGTGTAGAGTGCCCACCAGGAGGATAAATCGTCCTTTCGGGTCTTTGGTTAGGTGAGTAATTTGTACGGGAAGTGTTTTATGGATAAGAATTCCCACTCCGTTTTTTTTATCAGGGCCGGAGGCAAAGATGGATGTGGGAAAGTGTTTAGGGACCCAATGCGGTTCTCTGCCCCTCTGAAAATGGGTTTCCTGTAATAAAATAATTTGGCTTTTTAATTTATTCAGTTCTTGGAGAGCAATCGAGCGCTTACCCGGGCTGTTAAGGCCCTTAGCGTTTATTGAAGTTAGTCTAAGAGAATGTTCACAAAATCTGCTGCGCTGCATAGTGGATGGGAAGAAAGGGAAAAAAAAAGGGTTAAATAAAGGAGAGCAGAGAGAAAAAGAGGAAGCATAAACAGAGTCAGAAGAAAAATACAAGAGGTATTAGAGAGAAGCACTCAAACAGTTAACAACTATTGAGAGCCTTAGTATACAAGTAGGGAAAACAAACAAAGGGGATTAGAGGAAGCAGAAAGGTAGCGCTCCAAGAGAGGAGTGAGCACCCTTTTCTTGTGAAAGGGTTACAGAAATGGGGTAGTGTCTTCGTAACCGAATTTGTGGAAAGCTTAAAGAAAACGGCGTTTATTATTGATGGCATAGATGGGGGGGGGGGGGGGGGGGAGAGCAGAATAGGGAAGGGGAGGGGGGAGGGTAATGGGGTAATAAGAAGGGGGGGAAAAGGACTCAGGGGGTACCTAACTTGCGCATTGTGGCTTTCCGCAACCCCCAAGGCATCAGTGACATAGTGCATATGTGTCTTGATAATATCTAAGTTCAGGGTAGGGAGTCCCCATAAGGGGTCATTGTATTAGAGGACACTAGTATCTGTTATTGTAATAGAGGGGGTGGGGCTCTGATTGTAAGAAAATGAGGGCAATAACTGGGTGAAGAGGTTGCTCCACCAATCTAAGGGTTTTTCAGGCAAAAAGGAAAGGAAAGCCCCTGCTATGCGCCAGTTATTAGGGGAGTGTTAGTAGATAGACCTGTTTTAGCAGATGTATACATAAAAAACAAACATAGCAATGTAAATAACATCTCTAACAATGATAAACAACATATAACTTGTTCAACTATTCTGCTGTACACAAACCCCTCTTACCCCTTCCTTGTAGTAGAAACCTGAATAGGGGAGAGAAAGGCACACAAGACAAATTTCAAAACATTTTCCACAACAGTGAAACACAATCAAAAATGCTCTAAGAACAGGTCAGGTCTTTCTGCCGCTGTGGGCCTAAAGAAGAGAGCACTAAAACCAAAAGGATACTGCATAGGGTGGAGGGGTAAGTATGTATGTTTCACCTCCCTTCATCTCTCCATGTCCAAGAGTCAAATGTTGCATCAAGTCAAGGTCTGGACAACAATATCCCAGGCCAGCTAGTGATAGAGAAGTGTTGATGAGGCAAGTTCACAGGTTATCCTATGAGCATGGAGATTCCAGGAAGCAGGAGGGCAACCTCTCCCTCATTGTCGAAACTAAGACAGTCTCTTTGAGTCGTGTGAAGAAGGTCAGCCTGGGGTTGAGGAGTCTCTTGAAGAAGATGAAGATGAAGAGGCCAGGTTGTTTTTGTCGTTATTCAGGGAAACACATCTGTCGGGGGAAGCTGGTATTGAGAGCTCCCTGTAGAATAGGCTAAGGTCAGACCCAGGTCAGTAAATAGCCGTTTTGTTGTTGGCTGAGGCTATTAGCGAGACCGGGAATCCCCATCTGTATTGTTTTTTGTGCAATTTCAAGGTGGTAGTGACGTTAGAGAGTTCCCTTCTTTTCTGAAGAGTGGTGGGAGAAAGGTCTGTGTAGAGCTGTATCTCCTCTCCTGCATGCATAATTGGGTGCTTTGCTCTTGCACAGCGCAAGAGATCCTCTTTATCTTTGTATTTAAGAAATTTGACAATTATATCCCGTGGCAGGGCTTTAGGAGGAGGTCTAGGTCTCAAGGCTCTATGAGCCCTCTCTATTTGGATATCTTCGCCAGAGGGGTTATCTTTAATTACTCTAAATAGGGCCTGAAGATAACCTTCAATTGCTTGGGGAAAAATGGTCTCCGCCACTCCCCTTATTCTAAGGTTATTTCGGCGAGTCCTATTTTCTAGGTCCTCGAGCTTTTCAGAGAGCAGATAGACCCTGTTATCTAATTCCTGGATTCCAGCAGTGTTAGATTGAACTTCAGTAGTTAAAGCAGTATGGTTTGATTCCAATGTCACAACTCTCTTCTCCATAGCCCCTAGATCTTTTCGCAGATCTCCAAAGAGGGTCCTCATTTCATGAAGCACAACTTTAATATCATCCTTGGAGGACAAATGAGTTATGTCTTTTTTTGTTATAAAGGAGCTTAAGTCTGGTGCTTCCATATCCCCTATTACTGCCCCAGGGGCTACTGAATCTGTAGATTCTTCTCTGTTTGGGGTAAGCGAACCTTTGGGTATAAGATACTGATTGAGTGTCTTACAGGAAGGTGTTTTGTCTCCTTTAGCTTGCCTCTTGCAAGGCATCCCCTGGTCTCTCGTGGTGTTTCTCTTAAATTGATGCGTGTACTTCACTGTGTATAATAAAGAAGATAGATTTAAGTTTCTAAGCTAGGCGATTTGAGGAGGTTAGGGTGAGAGTCCATTCACTATCTGTATTGGAGCAAACAAACTGTTTCACTCACAGGCCATGCGGTTGAAGACAGAGCAGTCACACAGCTCCACCAAGCACAGGAATATGATGCAAAAGTTATTGTGCCTTAAGGGGATGAGGGAGATGAACAAGGCAAAATAAGGCAAATACAGGTTTCACTTCCCCTTGTCCCGTATTATAAACGTGATTGGGAGGGTGAGAGGGAGTCCTATTCACAGTACAGCCGTTATGCTGTAGTGTCCTTTCTCTTTCTATGACTTGTGACGCAGTTAGTGAGAATTAATAACACCTTGAGATTATTAGTTGAATGTCCAGCCTAAGGTGTGGGACTCTGCGTTTGTAAAGGCAGCCTATATTATTTGCTGCATTCGGGAGTATTTGCAGATATGCCCCCCTTCCCTCCGGCCTGCGGTATAAAGGGAGCGCCCCGGGAGCCCACGTGTAAATATGGCAGCCTCACCTACCGCACTCAGTCTTCTCGGCTACTACCGCTCTCCTCCTTGTCTCTCAGAATATATCGCTGGGCAGTGTGATCAGCGTGTCCCCTGTCAGCCGGGTCTTACCGCACCTCTGTCTTGCAATCACTACGGTGATGTCAGCTCCCTCCGGTGTGTTGCAGGCCCCAAGCAGATTACCTCTCCTCCAAAATATGTAGTTAGATCAGGGATTACACGGACTGTAACAAGCATGAGGAGGGGTTGTTAGGTATTGTAAGGTATCAAAAGGGTAAAGAAGTTAGGGATCCATGCCATCAATTTTAGCTTTTATTCGGTCTAGAAGACAGGAGCCCTTCTAGCAAGCTGCCATCTCCTAGCGTGGCTAGACTCCGCCCCCTTCCAATTTACTTTTATCATCAAATTTGCTTTTTTCTCTTGGTATTCTTAGTTTAAACTAAACATAGGTAGGCTCATATGCTAATTTCTAAGCCTTTGAGGGCTGCCTCTTATCACATGCTTTTTAAATCTCTTTTCAACACGAGACAAAGTACACGTGGGCGATATAGATAACACTGTGTTCAGGCACAGGGGGTTATTTAAGATTTAGCACAAAACAATTCTAAATGCAAGTCAATAGATAATAAACAGTCACAGTCATGTGATCAGGGGGCTGGAAGAAGGTTCTTAGATACAAGGTAATCACAGAGGTAAAAAGTATATTAATATAACTGTGTTGGTTATGCAAAACTGGGGAATGGGTACTAAAGGGATTATCTATCTTTTAAAACAATTCTATGGTAGACTGTCCCTTTAACTATGGAGAGGACAATACTGCATCTAATTGACTGTACTGCTCACCTACACTGGGGCTAAGTCAGTTATAAGCAAATATGCACCTGTCGGGCTACTTGGCAGCACTTCAGACACTATAATTGTTATGTGCAATTTAAATCCTGAAATATTTACAATATGTTAAAAAAAAAAATGGCTCTTTAAAGGTTAAGCTTAATAAGACAGTTATGAAATCTAAACAGGGTGGATAAAAATCATTGATTTTTTTTTTTTTTAAATCAAATGCTTTTTGAATAAAAATCTATCTAAAGATCGTTTCTATTTAAGATACATTATACTCTTAAGGTAATTTGTCCTGAAATATAGATTTGGTTTTTAATTCTGTAGCAAGATGCTGTATATTCACAGCTGTAATGTTATTTTTTTTTTTGGTAAATTTAATTCCATTAATCCATTCACAATATACAAAGATAGAAAGACACTCAATTTTTATTTTTGTGTGTTTTTTTTTTTTTTTTTTTTTTTTTTTACATTTTATGAATGATTCAAACCTGGTAAAATACTTAGAGCCATGCGATTATATAATTCCTGAAAAAATACTTTTTAGGGGGTGGAGGTGACTTAGGCTTCCTTTGCCCTTCTGGGGCTGGTTGAGTCATCTGTTATGGAGGTTTCGAGCATTTACGGCCTTTCTTTTCCGCCTGTTTGTCATCTGCTCCCATGTGTTTGGGGGTTCTAGAGAATGTGTTTGTCTCTGTTTTATTCCTGGAGCTGCCCTTACGACGTCTCGGTTTGAGCTGTCGCTCCTGGAATGGTGATGCTCGTTCAGAGGTGTGCTATTGTTGTCTGAGCATTTGGACTGGGGGGTGTTGCCCCTTGAGTCTTTAGGAGTTATGCTCTCTGTCTCTGGGATGCTTAGTAAACGTCCAGTGTCTTTTCATCTCCTAGGGTTGAGGTTTCTCCGTATGAGGTATCCCTATGGTTCCTCAGGAGTTTCTAGCTGTTGGCCGGATCCAGCTTCCAGGTGTCCGGTTTTCTGGACTTGTTCTTGTCCGGGATATCTGTCTGGATCTCTTAAATTGGATCCTAGGCGATTCAGTCCTTACGGTTCTGAGACATCCACTTGCTCTTTCAGGTGTTTTGTTTTTCTCTATCGGAGATTTGGTAATAGCTTGATGGTTGGTTTAGCTGCCTAGCAAGTGGGAGAATCTGTTACGCCTCTTTGCACTTTAAATGTGTGCTTGATGGGTCGGCTGTTGCAGATGGATGGTTCCTCTACAGTTGGGATTGACTTTTCCGTCTGTCTGCTGAAGCACTCTCCATGCCTGTGGGCGGGTAAGCAGTTTTATTTCTTTTACAAGATAGGACGAGTCCACGTTTAGATAATTCAATCAAGAGGTTTTTTAATTTTAAAATGGTGCCAGTGAGTACTATTTTCCTCAGGGAGAAATCGTCAGTCTATAACTTCCCAAGAGGAGTGGAGACATTTTATTTTTCTGCCCTGATGTTGATGATCCTAGCAAGCGTTATCTAAGATCCTTTCTGGTTCCCACAGAGCAACTGAAGGTAGTGTAAAGAAAAATCTTCAGTGTGGAGAACGGTGTCATGCTACAAGCAGCATTGAGGTATGTTCAGTCTTTTGTTTCTGGGGAGACGTGTTACATCAGAACAGGCTGACAATATTCCGTAGCTGGGGAGGGGTAATCAGTATGCACTATAGAAGTAATGGTGTACCTGGAATTCCCTATTATTCTACTTATTTCATAGTGTACTGGTATGTCACTTTAAAATTTTTATATGTGGGCTGACGCTGGGAGATGCAGTTAGACTGTTGTTATACTGCTGGCTGACAGGAGATATTTGGCACGGTGATGCGCTTACTGCGCTGTGTGTGTATATATGGGGACACTTGGCTAATTTATGGACCAACATGTTGTTTTTCTTCTCTACCCATGCGGGTCTCGGTTAGGCTAGAGTTACGCCCACGGTGGGCGGGGCCTATTTTTGCGCGCTCCGTCGCGCAGTGTGATTTCCGGATAGGCAGCAAGGACCTGAGGCTCCGGTGGGGCCTAGCTCTGTTTGATAATCTAGAACACAGAGAGGCTGAGAACGTTCCTTCAGGGTGATCTGGGGGCAGGTAGGCGCCGCAGCAGAGCTGTGGCGAGGTGCAGGGGCCTGAATTAATATATGTAATAGATTTGAGAAAATTGATATATAATATACCCTAACAAGTGGTGCAATATTGTTAAGCTATTTGGGGCACATAAGGCATTGTTTTTGCTGAAAACGTTGTTTTGTCTCATAACAGAAAAATTGTTGTGCTTTTATTATTTAAAGGCGCAGTACATTGTTTAGTTCAAAAGTTTTTTAATATATGTTTGACTTCAGAGTGCAATCTATCAAGCATTAAACGACTATTATTGCTATTGCTAGTCTGTTTAACATGTCTGAACTTGAGGAAACTACTTGTTCTATGTTTTTAGATGCCACTGTGGAACCCCCTCTTACTTTTTTGTCCCTCATGTACTGAAAGGGCCTTACAATATAAAGAGCAGATTATATTTAAGGAAAGTGTGTCTAAGGATGATTCTCAGTCTGAGGAGAATTGGGGTATGCCGCCAAATTCTTCCCAAGCGTCACAATCTTTAATGCCCACCCAAGCGATGCCAGGTTCTTCAACCGCGTCTACTTCATTTACTCTGCAGGATATGGCTGCAGTTATGTCATCTACCCTTACAGAGGTATTATCTAAGTTGCCAGTGTTACAGGGCAAACGTAGCAGGACAGAAGTCAAATTGAATACTGAGTCCTCTGATGCTTTGTTGGTCATTTCCAATGTACCCTCACAGGGATCTGATTTGGGAGTCAGGGAACTTCTGTCTGAGGGGGAACTTTCCGATTCGGGAAGGGTGTTACCTCAGACGGATTCGGATGTCATGTCCTTTAGATTTAAGCTTGAACTCCTCCGCCTGTTACTTCGGGAGGTTTTAGCGACTCTGGATGACTGTGACTTTATTGTGGTACCACCAGAGAAATTGTGTAAAATGGACAAATACTTAGAGGTACCTGCTTACACTGATGTTTTTCCGGTTCCTAAAAGAATTTCTGAGATTATTAATAGGGAATGGAACAGACCGGGTATCCCGTTCTCACCTTCTCCTAATTTTAAGAAAATGTATCCCATATCTGACACTGTTCGGGACTCTTGGCAAACAGTCCCTAAGGTGGAGGAAGCTTTATCTACCCTGGCTAAGTGTACAACTATTCCTATTGAGGACAGTTGTGCTTTCAAAGACCCTATGGATAAGAAATTGGAGGGTCTCCTAAAGAAATTGTTTATTCATCATGGTTTCCTTATACAACCGACGCCCTGCATTGTACCAGTTACCACTGCGGTGGCCTTCTGGTTTGATGCCTTAGAGGAGTCTCTTAAGAATGAGACTCATTTAGAGGATATTTTAGATAGAATTAAGGCTCTTAAGCTGGCTAATTCTTTTATTACAGATGCTGCCTTTCAGATTGCCAAATTGGCGGCTAAGAATGCCGGATTTGCTATTTTAGCGCATAGAGCTTTATGGTTAAAATCATGGTCTGCTGATCTGTCATCTAAGTCAAAGCTTTTGGCTATTCCTTTCAAAGGAATAACCCTATTCAGGCCTGACTTGAAAGAAATAATTTTTGACATTACGGGAGGTAAGGGTCATCTCCTACCTCAGGATAGAACTTCTAAACAAAATAATTTTCGTTCCTTTCGGAACTATAAAGGAGTCACCTCTTCTTCCTCTTCTTCCGCCAAACAGGAAGGGAATTTTGCTCAAGCCAAGTCCGTCTGGAGACCCAACCAGGCTTGGAACAAGGGTAAACAAGCCAAGAAGCCCTGCTACCAAGACAGCATGAAGGGGCAGCCCCCCATCCGGGACCGGCTCTAGTAGGGGGCATACTTTCTCTCTTTGCCCAGGCTTGGGTAAGAGATGTTCAGGATCCTTGGACACTGGAAATCGTGTCCCAAGGGTATCAACTGGAATTCAAAAATTCTCTCCCAAGGGGGAGGTTTCTTCTTTCACGATTGTCTGTAGACCAGATAAAAAGAGAGGCGTTCTTACGTTGTGTAAAAGACCTCTCTACTATGGGAGTAATTCGTCCCGTTCCAATACTGGAACAGGGGCACGGGTTTTACTCAAACCTTTTCGTGGTCCCCAAAAAAGAGGGCACGTTTCGACCTATTTTAGATCTAAAAAGTCTAACAAGTTTCTCAGAGTCCCATCCTTCAAGATGGAGACTATTCGAACAATTCTACTGTTGATCCAGGAGGGTCAATATATGACTACCGTGGACTTGAAGGATGCATATCTTCATATTCCTATACACAAAGATCATCACCAGTTCCTAAGGTTTGCCTTTCTGGACAAACATATTCAGTTTGTGGCTCTTCCCTTCGGGTTGACCACAGCACCCAGGATCTTCACAAAGGTTCTAGGGTCTCTACTGGCGGTTCTCAGACCGCGGGGCATTGCAGTGGCGCCTTATCTGGACGATATTCTGATCCAGGCGTCGTCTTATCAACTGGCAAAATCTCATACAGTCATGGTTCTGTCCTTTCTGAGAACTCACAGGTGGAAGGTGAATCTAGAAAAGAGTTCACTAATTCCACAGACAAGGGTTCCTTTCCTGGGAACTCTAATAGATTCTATATCCATGAAAATCTTCTTGACGGAAGTCAGAAAATGAAAGATTTTGAATACATGCCGAGCCCTTCAGTCCAATCCTCGGCCATCAGTGGCTCAGTACATGAGGTAATTGGATTGATGGTGGCAGCAATGGACATTATTCTGTTTGCTCGTTTTCATCTCAGACCACTACAACTGAGCATGCTCAGGCAGTGGAATGGAGATTATGCAAATTTGTCTCCTCAGATAGATCTGGATCAGGAGACAAGAGACTCTCTTCTTTGGTGGTTGTCGCCGGATCATCTGTCCCAAGGGACGTGCTTCCGCAGACCCTCATGGGTGAAAGTGACAACGGACGCCAGTCTACTAGGATGGGGTGCAGTCTGGAATTCCCTGAAGACTCAGGGTGTGTGGACTCGGTCGGAGTCTCTACTTCCAATCAATATTCCGGAGTTGAGAGTAGGGTTGCACCGATACCATTTTTTTATGACTGAGTACAAGTACCGATACTTGTTTTCAAATACTCGCCGATACCAATTACAGATACTTTTTTTATGTCATGTGACAGTTTACCAAGCACAATACAGACTAATTATTTAAGATTCCTTCTTTATAATTATAAAGGACTGTAATTCAAAAGACATTATGAAATAATAAAAAAGTTCACTGAACATGTTTATAAATAAAAAATATTACAATAAAATATTAAACTTAAAGGGGTGATGCAATTGGTTGTAGGGCTGTTATATAACATCAACCTGACATTTTTATGGAGCAGTCTTTCACTTTCCACACTACTGCATGGTGCAGAAAGATATTTTTGGGCCATTTTAGCCAGAGCTGGAAATCTGTTTATTAACTGCCCAGTACTCCAGGGGTTTGTCTGAACGAGGTACAGTGATCTCTCCTACAATAATACAAATAACAGCAATTTGTATTGGCAGAACAGTAGTAAACAATTTTTAGTTTAGTCTCCACTCCAGTTTAAAATTAAATGGGAACATGCAGTTTGAAAAAACGCCACAAGATAGCATATGGGTAGGAAGTGGAGGTATCGGTGCATTTGCACGAGTACAAGTACTCATGCAAATACTTGGTATTGGTACCGATACCGATACTAGTATCGGTGCATCCCTAGTTGAGAGCAATATTCAATGCGCTTCAGGCTTGGCCTCAATTGGCTTCGGCCAAATTCATCCGATTTCAGTCGGACAACATCACGACTGTGGCTTACATCAATCATCAGGGAGGAACAAGGAGTTCCTTAGCAATGACAGAAGTATCCAAGATAATTCGGTGGGCGGAGGCTCACTCTAGTTATCTGTCGGCAATCTACATCCCAGGAGTGGACAACTGGGAAGCAGATTTTTTGAGCAGACAGACGTTTCATTCGGGGGAATGGGAACTCCATCTGGAGGTCTTTGCCACCCTGATTCTCAGATGGGGCAGACCGGAGCTGGATCTTATGGCGTCTCGTCAGAATGCCAAGCTCCCAAGATACGGATCCAGGTACAGGGATCCTCAGGCCGAACTGATAGATGCCTTGGCAGTGCCTTGGTCGTTCAACCTAGCTTATGTGTTTCCACCGTTTGCTCTCCTTCCCGAGTGATTGATCGGATCAAACAGGAGAGGGCTTCAGTGATTCTCATCGCTACTGCGTGGCCTTGCAGGACTTGGTATGCCGATCTGGTGGACATGTCCTCTCTGCCACCGTGGAAGCTTCCATTGAGGCAGGACCTTCTCATTCAGGGACCCTTCCATCATCCGAATCTAATTTCTCTGCAGCTGACTGCTTGGAGATTTAACGCTTAATTTTATCTAAGCGAGGTTTTTCTGATGCAGTCATTGATACCTTGATTCAGGCACGTAAGCCTGTTACTAGAAAGATTTACCATATGATATGGCGTAAATATCTTTATTGGTGCGAATCCAAGGCCTACTCATGAAGTAAGGTTCGGATTCCCAGGATTTTATCTTTTCTCCAAGAAGGATTGGAGAAAGGTTTGTCAGCAAGTTCCTTAAAGGGACAGATTTCTGCTTTGTCTATTTTGTTACACAAATGTCTGGCAGATGTTCCGGATGTTCAATCTTTTTGTCAGGCTCTGACTAGAATCATGCCTGTGTTTAGACCAATTGCTTCTCCTTGGAGTTTGAATTTAGTTCTTAATGTTCTTCAAGGGGTTCTGTTTGAACCCATGCATTCCATAGATATTAAGTTATTATCTTGGAAAGTTTTATTTTTGGTTGCTATTTCTTCTGCTCGCAGAGTTTCTGAGCTTTCAGCTTTACAATGTGATTCTCCTTATCTTATTTTCCATTCTGATAAGGTGGTGTTACGTTCCAAACCTGGTTTCCTTCCTAAGGTTGTTTCTAATAAAAATATTAATCAGGAAATTGTTGTTCCTTCCTTGTGTTCTAATCCTTCTTCTAAGAAGGAGCGTCTGTTACATAACTTGGACGTGGTCCGTGCCCTGAAGTTTTACTTGCAGGCGACTAAAGAATTTTGTCAATCATCTTCATTATTTGTTGTTTTTTCTGGAAAACGTAGGGGCCAGAATGCTACGGCTACCTCTTTCTTTTTGGCTGAGGAGTATCATCCATTTTGCATATGAGACTGCTGGACAGCAGCCTCCTGAAAGAATTACAGCTCATTCTACTAGGGCTGTGGCTTCCTCATGGGCATTTAAAAATGATGCTTCTGTTGAACAAATTTGCAACGCTGCAACTTGGAAGTCTCTTCACACTTTTTCCAAATTTTACAAATTTGATGCTTTTGCCTCGTCTGAGGCTGTTTTTGGGAGAAAGGTTCTTCAAGCAGTGGTGCCTTCTGTTTAGGTTCCTGTCTTGTCCCTCCCTTTCATCCGTGTCCTATAGCTTTGGTATTGTATCCCATAAGTAAGGATGAAATCCGTGGACTCGTCATATCTTGTAAAAGAAAAGGAAATTTATGCTTACCTGATAAATTTATTTCTTTTACGATATGATGAGTCCACGGCCCACCCTGTCATTTCTAAGACGGGTATGTACTTATTTTTTATTAAACTTCAGTCACCTCTGCACCTTTGGCTTTTCCTTTCTCCTCCTAACTTCGGTCGAATGACTGGAGTGGGAGGGAAGGGAGGAGCTATATATACAGCTCTGCTGTGGTGCTCTTTGCCGCCTCCTGCTGACCAGGAGGCGTAATCCCATAAGTAAGGATGAAATCCGTGGACTCGTCATATCGTAAAAGAAATAAATTTATCAGGTAAGCATAAATTTCCTTTTTTTTAGCGTTTTCTCCTTAGGCAGGGCATTCCATGTAACCGGGTGTGGCTATTTATCCTTCCTCTGTTGATCAGTGGTGCAGGAGACAAAACGGTTTCTGTAGTCCGGGTCATAGGAGGTGGTGAGTGCCCCGGCCATTGGAGGTTATAATGGTGCCTATTAAGTAAATCTAGTCCTTAATAACAGCGCAAGCCATGGAGGACTCTCGCCCTCTTTAACTAGGTCTCATTCCTGTGTTTATTGTGAGGAGGTTCTGGTAGATCAGCCTGCTCAACTATGTTCCACATGCTTTAATAAAGTTACGACATCTAAGAGCAAACAGATGTCTAGTACTACTGAGCCGTTCACCACTGAGGGGTCCCCGTCCCGTGAGGTGCGTTCCCTGCATCCATCTCTTATTGCACATGCAGCGCCCCCGGGTCCACCTTACCACATTCTGCTAATCGCGTATCATTGCGGCCCGGCCCAGGGGTTTTCTACGCCTGTGGAAAATTCTGAGGCGTTATACGATAGCGAGGCCCACTCCGACTCTTTGGAGGAGGCCCCTTCTGGTTCGGAGTCCGTGTCATCTAAACCTACGGCTGCAGGGGAGCCTGACTTTAGGTTTAGGATGGAAAATTTGACAACCATAGACTTGAAGGACGCTTACCTTCATGTGCCAATACACAGGGATCACTTCAAGTTCTTGAGATTTGCGTTTCTGGACCAACAGTTCCAGTTTGTGGCCCTTCGTTTTGGTCTGGCGACGGCCCAGAGAGTCTTCACGAAGATTCTGGGGGCGCTACTTGCGGTGGCCAGAATCAGAGGCTTTGCTGTGGCGCCCTATCTGGACGACATCCTAGTCCAGGCGCTGTCACTCTCGCAGAGGATCGTTCGAGGGCTCCTCTTCTTTTGCTCCAATCTCACGGTTGGAAGATCAACTCAGGAAAGAGTTCCCTGGCTCCCAGCAACAGGGTGGAGTTCCTGGGTACGATAATAGTCTATGTCCATGAAAATATTTCTCACAGACCATCGACGCAGGAAGATTGTGTCCTCTTGTTTTGCCCTTCAGTGGCTCAGTGTATGGAGGTGATCGGACTCATGGTTTCCAGCATAGACGTTATTCCATTCGCCAGGTTCTATCTCAGACCTCTTCAATTGTGCATGTTGAGACAGTGGAACAGCGATCATTCAGATCTATCACAGCAGATATCCATGGATACTCGGATTCGGATCTCCCTCTCTTGGTGGATCAATCCAGAGCAACTGTTCATGGGGACATCCTTCTTGAGACCGCCCTAGGAGATTGTGACAACGAACGCGAGTCTGGCAGGATGGGGAGCTGTTTGGGGTGCCAGGATGGCACAAGGAATCCCCGGGGGGAGTCTCTCCTTCCAATAAATATTCTGGAACTCCGAGCAATCTACAATGCTCTTGAAGGCATGGCCTCTTCTGGGGTCGTTCAGCTTCTTTAGATTCCAGACCTTACATCAACCACCAGGGGGTACGAGGAGATCCCTAGCTATTAGGGAGGTGTTTGAGATCTTGGAGTGGGCGGAGTCCCACAGCTGCTCGCTCTCAGCGATTCACATTCCAGGTTTGGACAACTGGGAAGCAGACTTTCTCAGCAGGCAATCCTTCCATCCGGGGAATGGTCTCTTCACCCCAAAGTGTTTGCGGAGATTTGTCTCAGGTGGGGAACGCTGGAGATAGACCTCATGGCGTCCAGACTCAATTACAAGCTACCCCGATACGGGTCGAGGTCCAGGGATCCCCAGGCATAGCTAATAGATGCTTTAGCAGTGCCTGGGGGTTCAGCCTAGCTTACATTTTTCCACCGTTACCACTTTTACCTTGCGTAGTGGCACACATCAAACAGGAGCGAGCTTCGGCCATTCTGATTTCTCCAGCGTGGCCGTGGAGGACGTGGTTTGTGGATCTGGTGGGGATGTCACGCTCTCCGCTGTGGAGGTTACCCTGTCGCAGAGATCTGCTGGAACAGGGCCCCTTTCATCATCAAAATATTGATTCTCTGAGGCTGACTTCGTGGAGATTGAACGCCTAGTCTTGGCCAAGAGAGGCTTTTCGGAAAGTGTGATTGATACTCTCATTCAGGCAAGGAAGCCAGTCACTCGTCGTATCTACCATAAGGTGTGGAGGACTTACTTGTCCTGGTGTGAGAAGCATGGATATCCTTGGCATAAGATGAAGGTATCCAGTATTCTATCCTTTTTCCAAAACGGTTTGGAGAAGGGTCTTGCCGCTAGTTACTTTAAAGGGACAGATTTCGGCATTGTCACTCTTGTTGCATAGGAGCCTCGCTGAGCTCCCTAACATCCAATCTTTTGTTCAGGCTCTGTCTAGAATCAGGCCTGTCTTTAGACAGTTTGCTCCCCCATGGAGCTTAAACTTGGTCCTTAATGTTTTGCAAAGGGTTCTGCTTGAGCCTATGCATTCCATTGACATTAACATTCTGTCCTGGAAGGTTCTCTACCTGTTGGCCATTGCGTCGGCACGCAAAGTATCTGAACTGGCTGCTTTGCAATGTGAGCAGCCTTATCTGGTTTTTCATGCGGACAAGGCTGTGCTTCACACTGGTTTGGGGTTTATCCCCAAGGTGGTGTCTAACCAGAACATCAATCAGGAGATAGTGGTTCCTTCTTTGTGTCCTAACCCTTCTTCTTCTAAGGAGAAGTTACTTTGTAATCTGGATGTGATTCGGGCCCTGAAGTTCTATCTTCAGGCTACAAAGGATTTCAGGCAGTCTACATCTCTTTTTGTGGTGTTTTCTGGGAAGCGCAAGGGGCAGAGAGCCCCTTCTACTACTTTGTCCTTTTGGTTGAGGAGCTTGATTCGCTTGGTTTATGAGTCAACGGGACATAAGCCTCCTCCGAGGATTACAGCTCAATCAACTAGAGCTGTGGCTTCTTCTTGGGCCTTCCAGAATGATGCCTCTATGGAGCAAATTTGTAAGGCGGCTACGTACTCCTCCTTACACACTTTTACAAAGTTTTACAAATTTGATGGTTTTGCTTCTGCAGAAGCTGTTTTTGGGAGAAAGGTTTTGCAGGCTGTGGTGCCCTCAGATTAAACTCTCCCGGTTTCATTCAGTGTCCTCTAAATCTTGGGTATATGTTCCCAACAGTAATGAATGAAGCCGTGGACTCTCCTCCCATTTAGATGGTAAACATAAATTATGCTTACCTGATAATTTCATTTCCATCGAGGGGAGGAGAGTCCACGGCTCCCGCCCGTATCTCCGATGGGCGGACCTAAATTTAATTTATCTTCTGGCACCATTTATACCCTGATATTTCTCCTACAGAAATATCAGGGTGTCTACTAGACTTTTGTCGTGTAATTGAAGCCCTCGGTCATTCTTTCATGGGTGCGGATTGCACTCTGTGTGAGGGATGGGATCTGCCTTGTCCCTCTAGGTCTTCAGGGTTGGGACGTTTCATGGTCCCTTGAACTTCCATTCAAATAGGGGTAGGGTTTTTTCCTCCTTTCTTTCTGTTTGGTCGTTAGTTTGTTCTCTCTACGTTTTGTCCTGTTGCAACCTTGGTTTGCACTTGACGTTCTGCTGGGGTTCTTTTTCCCCTAGTTGTGGGTCTTTAGATCTCTTGTTGAGTCCCTCTTTTTCTTTTTCTTCTTCCCTTCAGGTGCTATGTGGAAATTGTGCGGGCTTGGAGCCTGTGGGACTTGCCTCCTCGGGATCTTCGTGCTCGGTGGAATCTAGTTATTCTGAGCGGTCTTTAACTAGGGCCTTACTGGGTTTAATGGATTGGCAGTTACTTGGTCGTTTCAGTTTTTTATCCTTCTGTTTCTGGTGAAGCAGTTTTTTTGTCTGGTGTTTTGGTAATTTCAGGCTGTGGTACCCTCCGAATGGGCCGCCTTGTCTACCCGCCCTTTTTTTGCATTCAGTGTCCTCTATAGTTTGGGTATTGTTTTCCCAAAAGTAATGAATGCAGCTGTGGACTCTCCCAGTTTTAAGAAGAAAAACTTAAATTATGCTTACCTGATAATTTTCTTTTCTTCTGACGGGGAGAGTCCACAGCTCCCCGCCCACGTTTTTTTTTTTATATGTGCCGGCTGTTTGTTTCATTTTTTATTCTTCTGGCACCTTTTTTCACCCTGATATTTCTCCTACTGTTCCTTGTTCCCTTGGCAGAATGACTGGGGATGAGGGAAGTGGGGAAAGTATTTAAGCCTTTGGCTGGGGTGTGTCTGCCTCCTCCCGGGGGACAGTTTCTGAATTCCCAAAAGTAATGAATGCAGCTGTGGACTCTCCCTGTCAGAAGAAAAGAAAATGATCAGGTAAGCATAATTTAAGTTTTTCATTCTTTGGGAAATGCCATCCATCTAAATAAAGTGTTTTTATATCAATTAAAGATCTCTTACCTGTTCCAGTGTTTTTCTCAGAGCAAATTGCAAGCAGATTAATTATTACCCTAAAATAATCCTTGATTGACATTATAAAGACTACCCCACAATTAATTTAGATTGTAAGAATGTGTATTGATTTCTTGGCGTGTGAGTTATGCGTGGACAACACTTCTTTAGTATAGTCTATATTTGTTCAAACATTACCTTACTGCTATATAAAGTTGTTTAACTAATTTTTTTTTAAAGATTCTCTGGCAAGGTGCTAAGTAATTTAATTCTAACACTTTCTCCTTGTCCATGTGACCTTATGTTAAAAAACATTTCCTTGGTTAATTATCTAGTCTAGTTACATAGTAGCAGATGTTAAGTTTCATGGAAAATATCTAAATTAAACACTGAACCTGAAAGAAAGCAATAAACACCAAGCCATGCTACAATTCCATACGTGTTGTCCACTTAAAGTACATAATGATTTAAAGGCAAATGCAAGAAAAAAATGAAAGGTACCTGAGTGAATTAAATTTTTCAATATAAGAGTTTTTGCAATACACTTGAATAAATGAACAATATTTAGGGTAAGGACATAACCTCTTTTCCCCATATATAAAACAATGGAATTCGTTTTTGCATCTGCAATGGCATGTTTTGTCTCCAGGAGAAAGTTGCCTAAACTTTTGTTTCAATATAGTACATAGTTTAAAAAATATTTTATGATGGTTAATGTTAAAGACACACTTTGTAAGGGTTTATCTGGTCTAGGGTGCATTTAATTACCTGCTTTGCAAAACACTTAGAATTAGACTGCAGATAAACTCAAATGGCATTGGTCTTTTAATATGCTCAAGAGAACATCAGTCAATTTTACTTCCTTGCTTACTATAAAGTAAGACACCTGTAAAGCATACATACATTATAATATAGGTTACATTACTACCCAACAGGTTCCTATACGTTCTGGAGAAGATTGATAGATGTCCCAGGTTGAGACAAGTATCAGGTTTGGTTCCAATTTGACAGACCATTTTCAAAGAATAGATGTTGACTGAAATATTAGTTGGAACCTATGCAGTGGATCATCATTCTTTATTGTATAACTATATCCATCATTTTCACACACAATACTGGATCTATATTTGAAAAAATAAAAAAAGGTCCAAACATGAAAATCACAAACAAAGTGCTTTTGAAGAAATTTGACTTTCATGTTATCTTTGCTTACATTTAGGCAGCTGATAGCCCATCTGACAGTTTTTTCCAAGTTTTCGAATCCTCGTTCTCTGTACATGGAACCCAAGTTGCAAGATATCTATACACAGGTAATCCTTTTGTCTATAGAATGTTTATTGGGGTGTAGCCTTCTAATTATCTTGTCACAGGGAAATTTGTAAATTTAATTTTGACTTTCATGCCCCTTTAACCTTGCAGTATAATTAGCCTTATATAGTCCTTTGCATGTAGGGTGTTTTGGTAGCCCAGTTTTACTTTTATAAATGCACATTGAAGTCATTTTCTGTGTTCATTTTATTATATTATCAAACGACTGAGAAGATTGACCAAAACTGTGAGGTCATTATAGCCCACTGCTCAGTCTATAAAGTAGCTGTTTGTTGGTCCACTTAAAGGTATCACCTTAGTTTGTAACACTGATGTGGCAGTTAGTGACCGTACATAACTGTATATGGCTTTACAGCTGTTCGGTTTGCTCTCGCCTCCTCTCTTTTGTTTATCTGAAGCACAGAGCAATAACAGCCCTGTAAAATTGCTTAGTACGGTGTAAATTTATTGCACTGCTATTTTCTAACTTAATGACTTTGGGGAATGTGTTTTAACATATATCACACTTGTATAGTTAATTTATTTAACCAAGTTTAGTTCTGTCATAAAGTAACTTTATAAAATGTAACTTGTAAGCTGTTTAAAAGCAGAGTTGTTTTGAGCTAATTAGGTATTTTGATACCCTTGTTAAATTGTTTATGTAAAAGTTGTTACACTGGAAGAACTATGATCCTAGATTGCTGTTTTTCCTAAGTGCATAATATGCTTTATAATACCAGTTGTGTATGGAAACTATGGCCACAATTCACCAATATCAAGTTTCAAAAACGCTTGGATTTACCATTACTAAAAATTAAGGCCACCTTCATTCATCAGTTTAAAAAACATATCTGATGAAAAGGTACCTTTATTTCCCAACAGCCTCACTGCTTAGCTAAGCGATGCTGACGGCACACAGCACTGCTCATTTTTTCAATGAGGTGACGTTCCCAGCTCTGCGTCAATAGCCGTGTGGGCCTTTAGACTATTGGCTAAGACATGGAAACATCACCTCATTGAAAAAATTAGCAGTGCTGTGGCTAATTGAAAAAATTAGCAGTGAGGCTGTTGCAAAATAAAGGTACCTTTTCATGAGTTTCTTTTTAAACTGATGAATGAAGGTGGCCTTTATTTTTAGTGATGGGAAATCCTAGTGTATGCACAGGCCCCACTGTGATTTTGGTTGCATTTTGTTTTTTCAAGTAAAATATGACATTCAAATGTATTACTCTCTGTGTTCTCCACAGAAAAGTTTGCCACATGGGTGGTATTATGAAGTAGCCGGGTGGGAGCAGCGTAATACTTTCAAATATAAAATTTTCTGTTATTTATAAATGTTACTTAAGCTATGCAAAGTACACAATAAGTACATAATTTAATATAAATTGATTTAATGATGGTTTGTGGAACAAACATTGCTCAAATGTAATATTGACTAATTTTAGGTTAATATTGGCTTAAATGTTACCCATATAGTGCTCCCATTACATAGGTCCTGACTAGAACACTGACTCTAATGATGATTCTCGTAACATAAGTCTATCAGAATCAACATTTGAATGTTTATTTTTTTATTGTGTATGTTTTTCTTTTAAGGGACATTGTACTATACATTGTTTCTCTTTAATGTGTTCCCACTTATCCATTTTACCTGCTGGAGTGTATGAAATTGTTTATAAATAGCTAATTTACCTTTCTCCAACATAGGTGTGTCCGGTCCACGGCGTCATCCTTACTTGTGGGATATTCTCTTCCCCAACAGGAAATGGCAAAGAGCCCAGCAAAGCTGGTCACATGATCCCTCCTAGGCTCCGCCTACCCCAGTCATTCTCTTTGCCGTTGTACAGGCAACATCTCCACGGAGATGGCTTAGAGTTTTTTAGTGTTCCATGCAGATAAGGTGGTTTTGCGTACTAAACCTGGTTTTCTTCCAAAAGTTGTTTCTAACAAAAACATTAACCAGGAGATAGTTGTGCCTTCTTTGTGTCCTAATCCAGTTTCAAAGAAGGAACGTTTGTTGCACAACTTGGATGTAGTTCGTGCTCTCAAATTTTACTTAGCAGCTACTAAGGATTTCAGACAAACTTTGTCTTTGTTTGTTGTTTATTCTGGTAAACGGAGAGGTCAAAAAGCAACTTCTACCTCTCTCTCCTTCTGGATTAAAAGCATTATCCGATTGGCTTATGAGACTGCCGGACGGCAGCCTCCTGAAAGAATCACAGCTCACTCCACTAGGGCTGTGGCTTCCACATGGGCCTTCAAGAACGAGGCTTCTGTTGATCAGATATGTAAGGCAGCGACTTGGTCTTCACTGCACACTTTTTCTAAATTTTACAAATTTGATACTTTTGCTTCTTCTGAGGCTATTTTTGGGAGAAAGGTTTTGCAAGCCGTGGTGCCTTCCATTTAGGTGACCTGATTTGCTCCCTCCCTTCATCCGTGTCCTAAAGCTTTGGTATTGGTTCCCACAAGTAAGGATGACGCCGTGGACCGGACACACCTATGTTGGAGAAAACAGAATTTATGTTTACCTGATAAATTACTTTCTCCAACGGTGTGTCCGGTCCACGGCCCGCCCTGGTTTTTTTAATCAGGTCTGATAATTTATTTTCTTTAACTACAGTCACCACGGTAACATATGGTTTCTCCTATGCAAATATTCCTCCTTAACGTCGGTCGAATGACTGGGGTAGGCGGAGCCTAGGAGGGATCATGTGACCAGCTTTGCTGGGCTCTTTGCCATTTCCTGTTGGGGAAGAGAATATCCCACAAGTAAGGATGACGCCGTGGACCGGACACACCGTTGGAGAAAGTAATTTATCAGGTAAACATAAATTCTGTTTTTTTGTTATTTGAAATAACCGCTTTTGCCTGTTGAAATCCCCACCAATGCTGAATCTTTTAATGCTGCAGCAATAACTATAGAAAGGCAAAGTAAACAAGTGACAGCAGCAGAAGCCAACCCCCAGTGGTGGTAGGCGAGCGTGAGAAGTGTGTTCCTGTAGCTGCTATGATTATAGTTTACTTTTGACAGCTGCTTACCTAAGTCCATTTAAATTAAACCAAATGTTACGTTTAAATTAGGCAAATAAATAACATCCAGAACATTGAATAGTAGAGACTTTTTGTCAAGCCGGATTTCCCGCGCAGCTATTGGCTTAGAGGTGGAGCTCAGTGCAGCGAATGCATGAAACAAATAAAGGAGCTTTCAGAATCAAGTATTTTATACTTAAAGGGACACTGAACCCAAATTTTTTCTTTCATGATTCAGATAGAGCATGCAATTTTAAGCAACTTTCTAATTTACTTCTATTATCAATTTTAATTCGTTCTCTTGCTATCTTTATTTGAAAAAGAAGGCATCTCAGCTAAGGAGCCAGCAAATGTTTGCTTCAGGACCATGGACAGCACTTGTTTATTGGTGCTGACCAATCAGCAAGGACAACCCAGGTTGTTCACCAAAAATGGGCCGGCATCTAAACTTACATTCTTGCTTTTCAAATGAACATACCAAGAGAATGAAGAATATTTGATAATAGGAGTAAATTAGAAAGTTGCTTAAAAATGCATGCTCTATGTGAATCATGAAAGAAAACTTTTGAGTACAGTGTCCCTTTAATGAATGAAAGTCCCCATTATTTGTTTCAATGGTAAATCCTAGCGTTTTACCATCATTTTAAATTAAAAGGACCTCCATTCATGATATTGAAGTGAAACTGCTCTAAAACGTACATTTATTGTATGCTTTGTTCAACTAAAATAACCCCTTACACCGAACACTTCAAAATTACTTTTTTTTTCTTTCTTTCAATGAGGTGATGTTTACACCTCTTATTCAATAGCTGTGCTTAGCCATACGGCACTCAAAATGCATGTTCATTCACAAAATACACTTGTACATGATTGTGATTGGTTATCGATGGTCCTTTTGTTTTGGGTCACAAGGAAATCAGTGAAAAAAGTACTAATTTGAAAACAAGGCTACATTAATTGCAATATGTGATGCTGCTCATTCGTGCAAGCTTCCAATTTGAGCTTTAATATCAAATCCAGATGTGGTTTCACCTGCAGTAGCTCACTTTTGTCTGAGTCATAGTGAATCTTGGCCTTTACATTTATTACTTCTGTCCATCACAGAAAATTCTTGTTCATCCCTTCTAGCAATAATGCACCAAATATTTAGAGGATCGCTGAATAAAATAATAAATAAGGTCTTATTTTTTTAAAGTAAGGTTGTTTGTCGCTTTATTTTCTATTAATTTTCCCTCTTTATTTCCCACTTTAGTTGCTGAGCCACCACGATCAGAATGTGCAGAAAGTTGCCTTGGATTGTGTGCTAAGCTACAAACATCCACATGTGCTGCCATACAGGTAACGTATTCTGCCATACAGGTAACATATTCTGCCATACATACAGGTAACATATTCTGCCATACAGGTAACGTATACTGCCATACAGGTAACGTATTTTGCCTTAAACCCAGGGTAGAAACCGATTCAAAGGGATCATTTGTACTGGTCTTAAAGAGACCGTAAAGTAAAAAAAAATGTTCATGATTCAGATAGAACATGTAATTTTAAAACCTCTTTCCAATGTACTTCTGTTTTTTGGTATCCTTTTGTTGAAGAGTAAAACTTGGTAGGCTGAGTTTCGGAGAATGCACCAAATAGCTAAAGATTTGTGCTTGCTCCTGAGTTTACCTAGGATTACTCTTTATTGAAGGATGCCAACTAAGAAGTAAGCAAAATTGATACCAAAAGTAATATGGAAATTTGTTTAAAATGTAATGATCCGCCTGAGCGGTCGCACTCTCCATGAGCTCTGATAGATTAGACATAAATCCGCCGATTTTTGACTTAACTTTACAGTTCCAGAACTACCTTTGATTAGCACATTAACAGAGAGCTCTGTTGGGAGCATAACATAGCTTTGCAAGCTGTATTCGTGACATCGGAGCCCAGGATTGGACGTCACAGGCCTGTAGCGGCGGCTTATACCAGGCAGCGTTCCCCCCTCGGCAAGCCGAGGTACTTGACCATAGCTGGCTACGGCATATCAGCACTATTTGACACCCTTGGAACTATTATTGCACTACATCAACAAAAGTAGCACCTCATAGTGTTATATTGGTTGGCGCTAATGGAAAATATGTGGCAGCGCCATGACACTCGCTATCTGAGGATCGAGGCTCTCTTACACAGAATGACGGATAAAGCTCCATCGGAGCAACAGCTGCAAAGCTGTTGTCAAGCGACATCCCCAATAGCACCTACCGATGCACCCCAGGATCCTACAACAATGGAGCCCACTGCACTTGCCGAGCGGCTGCCAACTGCGCACTATATGAAACAGAGAACGGGCCCACCGGGTCCTGCATGCTCTATACCTCTTGATCGCCAAATCTTACCCATGCGATCATCTAAAGGAAGCAAGTCACTCACTCCGCAGCGCATATACTGGCCTTCAGGAAACCTATCGATGAAGCCTCAGAAGATAGAGAACTTATTGAGCGGCTCAGCCTTTACCGAGGGAGTCAAAGCAGGTACCGGTATTGGGCGCGATTCTTCCCCTATGCTTACGGCTCTGCCAAGATCAAAGAGAGTCCTACAGGCTACGTCTCCTCCGCAGGCCTCTGGGGTATTGTGGATCAAACAGACCAAGCAACCACCTGAACTGGGACATGGCTCAGCTAGCATTTTAGTGCAGCACAAACAGAGAGCACTTTTGGGATTGAAAATATCCTCACTCCCCTGGTTTCATAAAGAGACGGTCAGTAGAATCTCTGATCTTATACCCAAAGGTTGCAGTGAGATTGGGGAGCTAATAACCATTGCGCTGCCTACCCTTCTACCCCCCTTCAATGTTTTCATAGACGAGACTGAGCCTATTTATAACATAGAGAGGAATGGATCTCCTCTAGACTTGCCTGGAGTCACTTAAAACAAATGCCATGCATAACAATGTCACACAGTATCTTATAACCTGTAACTACCGTAGGCCATTTGGATCACTGTGCTTTTGATGGTTGTTTTGTGTACTGTTGTGAAAATCAGATAAATACTATGCAATTTAGAATATACAGGGTATACAGTTAGACCTAACACTCCCAGTTATTGAACTGGCATAATACCTAAATGTTCCAAAGCTTTATAGAAATATGCTAAAGTGGGAAGGGAGATATTAATATTTGTGAAAATCTGACAAATATCAGGTAATTTAGAATGAACAGGGTTTACAGTTTGACCTAACACCCCCAGTAATTGAACGGACATAATACCTAAATGCTTCAAAGCTTTACAGAAATATTCTGAGATCGGGCCGCTGGGTCCCACAGGCGCACAGTCAGGTGCCCATTACTGCTACAGCAGGAATCCCCTACTCATCCACATATATGGATGCAGCAACACTCATATACAGTTACTTTCAGCCCTCATATGTATACCGACCGTGTTACATTTGATGAGACCTAACAGTACAACTTCAAGATTGGCGCCCGACCTGCGGCTAGTGGCCAGAGCCGTAGATAAGGGTTGCATATTAATATAGGTCATAGATCCCTTCACACAATTGTTAAGATCTGTATTTTCTATGGACCCTGGTTTCAGGATAACCATTTGTTACCCGCTTAGATCCTATCCTAACTGCTATGTACCTGTGCATTGCTATGGCTTTAACCCATTAAAATGACCACATACTTTTTGACCCAAGATGGCTTTATAGACACAGACATCAGTGCCCTACAATAACAATTCTAGGCAATAAAGGAAACACCCTTTTATTTTTTATGTTTATTTTTTAACAAAGTATTCCAAGTTAGCTCCGTTGCACGCCAGCCATTATACCAATTGTACCACCTGTGCCCAAATATATCTATGTTAATAGCTGTTTATGCCGTTGGGTTGTCACCAACTTATAATCTCATTTTACTTGCCGTACTTGGTTATGGTTTCTGCTCCCTTTATTAGGAAGCAAGCTTTGTTTTGTTATTATTACTTTTGTATTTTGATTTCATTATAGCAGCGTGAGCCCATATGAGGCCTATATAGGACAGCAAAGGAAAAATAGAGGACTGTATTACCAATTTTCATAATTTAGTTTTCAGATATGATACAAATATTTGATGTAACTCTTATGCGTTCATGTTATCTGTAATGTGAACTTGCTATCGTGTCCTCAATAAAAATATTAAAAAAAAAAAAAAAAAAAGAAAATGTAATGATCCATCAGTAATATATATAGCGTAGTAATCACCATCAATAGCAAGAATATATATACTTGCTATTGATGGTGATTACTGCGCTATATATATTACTGTTTATAGATTTCTTTCCATTTTTCACATGTAAAAACAGAGCACTACCCAAACCATATCTCCAACTACACACACAAACACACACACACACACACACACATATATACACACACACACACACACACACACACATATATACACACACACACACACACACACATATATACACACACACACACACACACACACATATATAGAGTCCAGAAGAGAGCACCCTCACCTTACAATCAGCTGTCAGGGTGCCAACGGTTAAATACAAAGGATATGAGGAGGCACTCACTGGTCTTTTTCAAATGTAATTTAATAGAACAAGCGTGACGTTTCGGAGACACACTCCCCTTCTTCAGACTTCTGAGGCAGGGGAGTGTGTCCCTGAAACGTCACGCTTATTCTATTCAATTACATTTGAAAAAGACCAGTGAGTGCCTCCTCATATCCTATATATACAGCTTTTCAGTTTACTTCTATTATCAAATTTGCTTCAGTCTCTTGGTATGATTTGTTGAAAGAGCAGCAATGCAGTACTGGGAGCTAGCTGAACACATCGAGTGAGTCAATATGAGGCATATATGTACAGCGACTAATCAGCAGCTAACTCTCATCAGTGCACTGCTGTACCTGATCCTACCTAGGTATGCTAGAAAATAAGCATATTAGATAATAGACGTAAATCGAAAAGTTGTTTAAAATGTTATGTTCTATCGAATCATGAACGTTTCATTTTGACTTTACTATCCCTTTAATCTACCATTTTATTCATTTCTTAATTGCTTTTTCATGCTGTATTTTTATAGAGAGAACTTGCAAAGATTACTTGAAGATAAGAACTTCAAGGAAGAACTTGTACATTTCAGTGTTTCCGAAGAAAGTTCTATAGTAAAATCCGTTCATAGATCTGATTTAATGCCTGTTCTAATGAGGTTTGTATTTTTCTCCCTTTCTTACTTATTAAAAAAAATTAGATTATTGTTTACAACTGTAGTTGTAAGACACTCGTTTCTCAGACTTTTTGCTTATATATTATTGCTATTTAAAGGATTCTGTACGGCCGCATGAGAAGCAAAACTGGCAGCAAATCACAAGGGAAATCTGCTGCAGGAATGCGCATGTCAATTGTTTTAAGGTTCCTGGCTGGTTCACTTCCCGAGGAGATCCGAATGTTTCTAGACCTTCTGTTTGAGCCTGTGAGGCATCTGAAAGATGGTATGATAGTGGCACTGTGCCTTTACCTGAATTCATTAACATATAATTGTAACAATTAAATATGCATCTCAAGTTAAAGCTTTACAAAAATGATCAGTGCAGGAATATTGTACATTGCGCTAGAGAGGGATAGATCATTCTTTTAGTATTTAATAGTTATTCATCCTATAATAAGTTACTATATGATATGAAATATGTTGGTTTTGATTTCTTAGCATAAAGTAATGTGATTGAATTTATGTTCCTATTTGCCTCTTGCAGGACAGTGTCTTGCCTCTGTGCTGCACGCTGTAGAGAGCTTGGATATTTCAAAGGTTCTGCCTTTAGGACGTCAGCACAGCTTGCTCAATAGTTTGGAGATTGTATTAAAAAACCTGGGTCATTTGATTAGTCCATATTTACCGGAGATGCTACAGATATTATTGTGCATGACTGCAACAGCGTCTCATCTTCTTGAGCAGAGAGAGAAGGTAATGTATTGTTTAAAACATTACGCAAACTATTGAAGTGAAAATGGATGTGTGGGAACAATGTAATACAGAAACTTTGAATTATCCATTATAATCAGATGTATTTTTTTTTAAAATAATTTGCTCAACGAAATTTCATGTCAAGATATGAATTTTTTAAATAAGCAAATAAGTTGGGCTTTTTAACATGGGGCGCCATTGTCAGCACATTTGATTACATGCTTACATGTGGCATGGTGTGGTTCATTCGTTTGAGACAATCATAGTGTGGTCAATGATAATACTTTAAAAGTCTCACCAGCGGCTAAAGTCTTTTGCTTTTGAGTCATACTTGACTCTTTGTTTTCTTCTACTCCTCTTAGCCAATAGCTGGTCACTAGTTAAACCAGGCTCCAACCATCACTCCAGCTCTCCAAAACCTTCCCCTGCTATTACTAGACACTATCAAGACTGTAAATCACACACCTATTGTCTGTTGTAGCCCTTTACTAATATGGCATTTCACTCTGTCTCCAATACACTTTAAATATGTCTGCCAGACACATCTACCTAACCTGTCATTCGCATCACCTGGCTGTTCCTTCACTGGCTTTCCATGCCTAGCAAACTAAAGTTAAAATATCTGAGATCTGGTTGATAAATACTCATCCTTCCTCTGATATCCACTTACAATGTACCAAATTCTTTTACCAATACTGTCTACAATACTCTTCTTTGGAACTCTTGTCTCTTAACCCCCTTTGTTTAATTCTCCTTGAAAACTCATTAGTTCAGAGAGAGTATAGTTTTGCATCTTAAAATTATGAGCACATTACTTATTATTAGGCTTTCACTACAGTCTTCTGCCCATCATTCCTATTATCAGACCATTTTCATCCAATAACTTCCCTCACCTCTTGTCTCTATTGCCTACAACATTTCTCATGATCACCTAATAGGCTTTGTAAATAAAGTATACTATGTACTTTATTTGTTATAAAATCTAATGGGGAAAAATAAACCTTATTTCTCTTGTTAAGTGTAGTCAGTCCACAGGTCATCCATTACTTATGGAATATATCTCTTCCTAACAGGAAGCTGCAAGAGGATCACCCAGCAGAGCTGCTACATAGCTCCTCCCCTCACATGTCATATTCAGTCATTCTCTTGCAGCCTAACTAGATAGGTCGCTGTGAGAGGTCTGTGGTGTTTTTTAACTTAGTTTATTTCTACAATCAAAATTTTGTTATTTTAAATGGCACCGGAGTGTGCTGTTTATTCTCAGGCAGCATTAGAAGAAGAATCTGCCTGCGTTTTCTATGATCTTAGCAGACGTAACTAAGATCCACTGGCTGTTCTCATCTGAGGAGTGAGGTAACTTCAGAGAAGGGGAATAGCATGCAGGGCCCCCCTGCAAATGAGGTATGTGCAGTAATTATTTTTCTGAGGAATGGAATTGACTGAGAAAATACTGCTGATACCATTGTAAAGTAAGTTCAGCCTTAAATGCAGTGATAGCGACTGGTATTAGGCTGTTGAGTGTGTGTACACTGAATGTATTGACTCTGAAAATACTGTTAATACTGAAATAATGTATGAGCCTTAACTGCAGTAAAAGCGACTGGTAGCAGGCTTATTAATAACAATTCATAACTTTTCAAATGTATGTTTAAAACGTTTACTGGCATGTTAATCGTTTTTTGTGAGGTACTTGGTGATAAAACTTATTGGGGCATGATTTTTACCACATGGCCATCTTTGTTTTCTGCATAGAAACAGTTTTCTGAGCTTCCCCACTGTTGTAATATGAGTGGGAGGGGCCTATTTTAGCGCTTTTTTGCGCAGTAAAAATTCAGTCACAATCTGTCTACTTCATACTCCATGATCCAGATCGTCTCTAGAGAGCTCAGGGGTCTTCAAAATTCATTTTGAGGGAGGTAATCAGTCACAGCAGACCTGTGACAGTGTGTTTTGACTGTGAGAAAAACGTTAATTATTAAATTGTTAATCCGTTTTTGGGTATTAAGGGGTTAATCATCCATTTGCTGGTGGGTGCAATCCTTTGCTAACTTAAATACATTTACTGTGAAAAATTGGTTGCTATAACTATTTTGGTTCATTGTTATTTCAACTGTGACAGCTTTTTGTGCTTCTTAAAGACACAGTAGCGTTTTTTATATTGCTTGTAAATTTATTTAGAAAAGTATTTCCAAGCTTGCTAGTCTCATTGCTAGTCTGTTTAAACATGTCTGACACAGATGAATCTCTTTGTTCACTATGTTTAAAGGCCAATGTGGAGCCCAATAGAAATGTATGTACTAATTGCATTGATGCTACTTTAAATAAAAGTCAATCTTTACATGTAAAGAAATTATCACCAGACAATGAGGGGGAAGTTATGCTGACTAACTCTCCTCACGTGTCAGTACCTTCGCCTCCCACTCAGGAGGTGCGTGATTTTGTGGCGCCAAGTACATCAGGGAGGCCCTTACAAATCACTTTGCAAGACATGGCTACTGTTATGACAGAAGTATTATCTAAATTGCCAGAATTAAGAGGCAAGCGCGATAGCTCTGGGTTAAGGACAGAGCGCGCGGATGAGGTGAGAGCCATGTCAGATACTGCGTCACAGTTTGCAGAACGTGAAGACGGAGAGCTTCATTCTGTGGGTGACGGATCTGATCCAGGGAGACTGGATTCAGAGATTTCTAATTTTAAATTTAAGTTTGAGAACCTCCGCATATTGCTAGGGGAGGTATTAGCTGCTCTGAATGATTGTAACACGGTTGCAATTCCAGAAAAATTATGTAGGTTGGATAGATACTATGCGGTACCGGTGTGTACTGACGTGTTTCCTATACCTAAAAGGCTTACAGAGATTATTAGCAAGGAGTGGGATAGACCTGGTGTGCCCTTTTCCCCTCCTCCCATATTTAGGAAAATGTTTCCTATAGACACCACCACACAAGACTTATGGCAGACGGTCCCTAAGGTGGAGGGAGCGGTTTCTACTTTAGCTAAGCGTACCACTATCCCGGTGGAGGATAGTTGTGCCTTTTCAGATCCAATGGATAAGAAATTAGAGGGTTACCTTAAGAAAATGTTTGTTCAACAAGGTTTTATCTTGCAGCCCCTTGCATGCATTGCGCCTGTCACTGCTGCGGCGGCATTCTGGTTTGAGTCTCTGGAAGAGGCCATTCGCACAGCTCCATTGGATGAAATTATGAACAAGCTTAAAGCACTTAAGCTAGCTAACGCATTTGTTTCTGATGCCGTCGTACATTTAACCAAACTTACGGCTAAGAACTCCGGATTCGCCATCCAAGCGCGCAGAGCGCTATGGCTTAAATCCTGGTCAGCTGACATGACTTCTAAATCTAAATTGCTTAATATTCCTTTCAAAGGGCAGACCTTATTCGGGCCCGGCTTGAAAGGAATTATAGCTGACATTACGGGAGGTAAGGGCCATGCTCTACCTCAGGACAGGGCCAAATCAAAGGCCAAACAGTCTAATTTTCGTGCCTTTCGTAACTTCAAGGCTGGAGCAGCATCAACTTCCTCCGCTCCAAAACAGGAAGGAGCTGTTGCTCGTTACAGGCAGGGCTGGAAAGTTAACCAGTCCTGGAACAAGGGCAAGCAGGCCAAGAAACCTGCTGCTGCCCCCAAGACAGCATGAAGAGAGGGCCCCCTATCCGGAAACGGATCTAGTGGGGGGCAGACTTTCTCTCTTCGCCCAGGCTTGGGCAAGAGATGTCCAGGATCCCTGGGCGTTGGAGATCATATCTCAGGGATATCTCCTGGACTTCAAAACTTCTCCTCCACGAGGGAGATTTCATCTTTCAAGGTTATCAGCAAACCAAATAAAGAAAGAGGCGTTTCTACGCTGTGTACAAGACCTTTTACTAATGGGGGTGATCCACCCAGTTCCGCGGACGGAACACGGGCAGGGATTCTATTCAAATCTATTTGTGGTTCCCAAGAAAGAGGGAACCTTCAGACCACTCTTGGACTTAAAAATCCTAAACAAATTTCTAAGAGTTCCATCATTCAAAATGGAAACTATTCGAACCATCCTTCCCATGATCCAAGAGGGTCAGTACATGACCACAGTGGATGTAAAGGATGCCTACCTTCACATACCGATTCACAAGGATCATTATCGGTACCTAAGATTTGCTTTCCTAGACAGGCATTACCAGTTTGTAGCTCTTCCCTTCGGATTAGCTACGGCTCCAAGAATCTTTACAAAAGTTCTGGGCTCACTTCTGGCGGTACTAAGACCGCGAGGCATAGCGGTGACTCCGTACCTAGACGACATTCTGATACAAGCGTCAAGTTTTCAAACTGCCAAGTCTCATACAGAGATAGTTCTGGCATTTCTGAGGTTGCATGGGTGGAAGGTGAACGTGGAAAAGAGTTCTCTATTACCACTTACAAGAGTTCCCTTTCTAGGGACTCTTATAGATTCTGTAGAGATGAAAATTTACCTGACAGAGGCCAGGTTATCAAAACTTCTAAATGCTTGCCGTGTCCTTCATTCCATTCCACACCCGTCAGTAGCTCAGTGCATGGAAGTAATCGGCTTAATGGTAGCGGCAATGGACATAGTACCATTTGCGCGCCTGCATCTCAGACCGCTGCAATTGTGCATGCTAAGTCAGTGGAACGGGGATTACTCAGATTTGTCCCCCCTACTAAGTCTGGATCAAGAGACCAGAGATTCTCTTCTATGGTGGCTCTCTCGGCCACATCTGTCCAAGGGGATGACCTTTCGCAGGCCAGATTGGACGATTGTAACAACAGACGCCAGCCTTCTAGGCTGGGGCGCAGTCTGGAACTCCCTGAAAGCTCAGGGATTATGGACTCAGGAGGAGAAACTCCTCCCAATAAATATTCTGGAATTAAGAGCAATATTCTATGCTCTCCTAGCTTGGCCTCAGTTAGCAACTCTGAGGTTCATCAGATTTCAGTCGGACAACATCACGACTGTGGCTTACATCAACCATCAAGGGGGAACCAGAAGTTCCCTAGCGATGTTGGAAGTCTCAAAGATAATTCGCTGGGCAGAGTCTCACTCTTGCCACCTGTCAGCGATTTACATCCCAGGCGTAGAGAACTGGGAGGCGGATTTTCTAAGTCGCCAGACTTTTCATCCGGGGGAGTGGGAACTTCATCCGGAGGTCTTTGCTCAACTGATTCATCGTTGGGGCAAACCAGATCTGGATCTCATGGCGTCTCGCCAGAACGCCAAGCTTCCTTGTTACGGCTCCAGGTCCAGGGACCCGGGAGCGGTGCTGATAGATGCTCTGACAGCCCCTTGGGTCTTCAACATGGCTTATGTGTTTCCACCATTCCCGATGCTTCCTCGTTTGATTGCCAAGATCAAACAGGAGAGAGCTTCGGTGATTCTGATAGCGCCTGTGTGGCCACGCAGGACCTGGTATGCAGACCTAGTGGACATGTCGTCCTGTCCACCGTGGTCTCTGCCTCTGAGACAGGACCTTCTAATTCAGGGTCCTTTCAAACATCCAAATCTAATTTCTCTGAGGCTGACTGCATGGAGATTGAACGCTTGATTCGATCAAAGCGTGGCTTCTCGGAGTCGGTTATTGATACCTTAATACAGGCTAGGAAGCCTGTTACCAGAAAAATTTACCATAAGATATGGCGTAAATATTTATATTGGTGCGAATCCAAGAGTTACTCATGGAGTAAGGTTAGGATTCCTAGGATATTGTCCTTTCTACAAGAGGGTTTAGAAAAGGGCTTATCTGCTAGTTCGTTAAAGGGACAGATTTCTGCTCTGTCTATTTTTCTACACAAACGTCTGGCTGAAGTTCCAGACGTTCAGGCTTTTTGTCAGGCTTTAACTAGGATTAAGCCTGTGTTTAAGACTGTTGCTCCGCCGTGGAGCTTAAACTTAGTTCTTAATGTTCTTCAAGGCGTTCCATTTGAACCCCTTCATTCCATTGATATCAAGCTGTTATCCTGGAAGGTTTTGTTTTTGATGGCTATTTCCTCGGCTCGAAGAGTCTCTGAGTTATCTGCCTTACATTGTGATTCCCCTTATCTGATTTTTCATTCAGACAAGGTAGTTCTGCGTACTAAACCTGGGTTCTTACCTAAGGTAGTTACTAACAGGAATATCAATCAAGAGATTGTTGTTCCATCACTGTGTCCTAACCCTTCTTCAAAGAAGGAACGACTTTTGCATAATTTGGACGTAGTCCGTGCCCTGAAGTTCTATTTGCAGGCAACTAAAGATTTTCGTCAAACTTCTTCCCTGTTTGTCGTTTACTCTGGACAGAGAAGAGGTCAAAAGGCTTCGGCTACCTCTCTCTCTTTTTGGCTTCGTAGCATAATACGTTTAGCCTATGAGACTGCTGGACAGCAGCCTCCTGAAAGGATTACAGCTCATTCTACTAGAGCTGTGGCTTCCACCTGGGCCTTTAAAAATGAGGCCTCTGTTGAACAGATTTGCAAGGCTGCGACTTGGTCTTCGCTTCACACCTTTTCAAAATTTTACAAATTTGACACTTTTGCTTCTTCGGAGGCTATTTTTGGGAGAAAGGTACTTCAGGCAGTGGTTCCTTCTGTTTAATGTTCCTGCCTTGTCCCTCCCTTCATCCGTGTACTTTAGCTTTGGTATTGGTATTCCATAAGTAATGGATGACCCGTGGACTGACTACACTTAACAAGAGAAAACATAATTTATGCTTACCTGATAAATTTATTTCTCTTGTAGTGTAGTCAGTCCACGGCCCGCCCTGTCTTTAAGGCAGACCTAAATTTTAATTAAACTCCAGTCACCACTGCACCCTATGGTTTCTCCTTTCTCGTCTGCTTTGGTCGAATGACTGAATATGACATGTGAGGGGAGGAGCTATGTAGCAGCTCTGCTGGGTGATCCTCTTGCAGCTTCCTGTTAGGAAGAGATATATTCAATAAGTAATGGATGACCCGTGGACTGACTACACTACAAGAGAAATAAATTTATCAGGTAAGCATAAATTATGTTTTTTTTTTTCTTCAGCATAAAACCCTTTAAAAAATAAAAAAATCTTCTGCATACATTTTGAGTGTTTTTGCTCGTTGTAGCTTACAGTTTATATACACAATGCTATTTGCTTTCATTGACACAATATATTCTTATGATCCTTTTTAATGGACATTTGGAGAGCCAGCTATTTGTTTGCCGGCAACACACCTTGCGCTTACATCACTGGAGAGAAAACCATTAAAACATAAAATATAATAGTAAAAGCAGTGTTCTACACAGAACCAGCCAGGTGGTATTATGATGTAGCCGGGTGTGGCAGTGTAATAATTTCTAATATAACATTTTCTGCTATCCAAAGCACACATTTTTATATTGGTCATTAAAATCAGCTTACTGGTGCACCCATTAAAAATGTCCTGGGGAGAACACTGGTAAAAGACTTCAGTGGGAGAGGGGCTTGAAAAGTGGTTGATCTCAATTTATGTGATGCTTTTTGCTCCAGAGCTGGACATTGTTGGGGAGTTAAGCAGATGTTGCACGTGTGAGTTTTTTTTTTTTTTTTTTTTTATAAAAATGCATTTTCCTTTACCTGCTCAACTGTCAACATCAATGTGTTTTATAAAAGACTCATCACCTGCATAAGTCTTAGAACGTGATGCCCATTTTTATGGAAATTAAGATTATTATTTGATTGATGTCTACACATGACATGTTTTGCTGAATCAAATTGTTGAGATTTTTTTCCCCCTTTTTTAACTGAACCAGAATAATTTTGACATAATATAAAATATAATGTGCTTCATTTCATTCTTTGAGAACCCTACCCAGAATCCTATATGCTTACAGAACAAACTCCAAGATCAGTGTACTTAATACATTTTTGTTTACATTTGAATTGTTTGAAAAAGATCACAGATTACATTGCTTCTGATTGATTTGAATAGGAGTGTCATAAAAAAAGTGATTTGCATAGAACTTTTAGGAACCGTTGCTCTTTATAAATGTCTTATTAAAGGCATTCTGGAAGCACAATTCTCTTTTGCTTTGGCAGTCCCCTCATTTAAAATAATGTGTTACATGCTTACACAAACACTATAAAAATGAATATAAATATATTTACATTGTAGTCTATGTAATTTCCCTCACAGAATTGCTTGCTTTGTTTTTATAACAGGTTTTAAGACTCAGTAACTCTCAGATATGTGCTTCAAATGCCATGTAGTCATTTGCAGAATTAATTTACTGCTTCATTAGGTATCAGGGCGTTAAAAGTTCAGCAATTTAAATGACACTTGCTCAATCTTGGTAATGATTGAGACGTTCCTTGGACTTGTAAACTAATTGCTGAGAAAAAAGCCCAGTGTATCTGAATTGAAACAGGAAAGGTTTGGAACAGTAAAAAAAACTCACACACACACACATGTAGTTAAAGTTCCACTCTGAGGTTGGGTATGTCTCTTGTGAACTTCAGGTGCAGCCAAGTTTAACACCTTCTCTAGATGTTTATTACTAATGCTGCTACTCATTTACAGACAGGCATCTCTTCTACACAAGGAGTTTGTTGCTCTGTATTTAGCATTTGGTATGTGACATTGAAAATGACTTTTTTTAAAAAATATTCCTGTATTTCTTTATGTAGCTTATGTCTCTGATTCTATAATCTGATATCACAAATTACATGTTTATGGTCTTGTAAAATGTTACTGATATTCTAAATGTTTTCTACAAATTCAGCGTCCAACAAAATATAGTTATTTATTAATCTTCTCAGGTTAAAATTGGAAGAACGCTCATGGGCTATTTATGCAATAGAAAAAGAATAGGCGGAGGAGAATGCATTAAAGGGACAATAACATCAAAATTTAAACTTTCATGAGTCAGATGTATGTAAACAATTTTCCAATTTACTTCTGTTGTCAAATTTGCTTTCTTCTTTGTGTCCTTTGTAGAAGAGCATACCTCTGGAAGGCTGAGGAACAGCAATGCACTCCTGGAAGCTAGCTGCTGATTGGTAGCTGCATATACAGTATATACCTCTTTTCATTAGGGGCCAGATTACGAGTGGAGTGCAAAATTGCGATTTCGCAAGCCCGATATTTGCAATCCACTCGTAATACCAGCACAAGTTTGCATTTGTTGAAGGAAGCTTTGTGCTCACTAGAGCGCACTTTCATAGGTTCCAATAGGAGCCTCGTTCTCATGCCGTGAGACACGGCAGAGAACCTAGCATAGCGAAGGGGGTAAGTCGTGCAACAATGAATATATACATAACACATAAATATATAGGTATATAAGCATATACATGTATATTTATAGTAATTACACAGTCCCGTTTCAGTGCCTTTTTTTCTTTCATGTAATTAGCAAGAGTCCATGAGCTAGTGACGTATGGGATATACATTCCTACCAGGAGGGGCAAAGTTTCCCAAACTTCAAAATGCCTATAAATGCACCCCTCACCACACCCACAATTCAGTTTTACAAACTTTGCCTCCCATGGAGGTGGTGCAGTAAGTTTGTGCTAGATTCTACGTTGATATGCGCTTTGCAGCAGGCTGGAGCCCGGTTTTCCTCTCAGAGTGCAGTGAATGTCAGAGGGATGTGAAGAGAGTATTGCCTATTTGAATACAATGGTCTTCCTCTAGGGGATCTATTTCATAGGTTCTCTGTTATTGGTCGTAGAGATTTCTTCTCCTACCTCCCTTTTCAGATCGACGATATACTCTTATATATCATTACCTCTACTGATTCTCGTTTCAGTACGGGTTTGGCTATCTACTATATGTAGATTAGTGTCTTAGGGTAAGTAAGTCTTATTTTATTATGACACTCTAAGCTATGGTTGGGCACTTTATATGTAAAGTTCTAAATATATGTCTTTAAACTTATATTTGCCATGATTCAGGATAATCAGTATTCCTTCTTTCAGACAGTCAGTTTCATTATTTGGGATAATGCTTATGAATAAATATTTTTTTCTTACCTTTAAAAAATTTTCAATTGACTTTTTTCCCGGTGGGCTGTTAGGCTCGCGGGGGCCGAAAATGCTACTATTTATTGCGTCATTCTTGGTGCAGACTTTTTTGGCGCAAAATTTTTGTAATTTCCGGTGCCCTAATTGACGGCGGAAGTTTCTTTGTGGTTGTGTAATTTTTTTACGTATATATGTTCAGACGTTTTTTTGCGCCAAAAATGTGGGCGTCGTTTTTTTCGGCGTCACAGGATGTGACGTCATACTTGGCGCCAAAAAATATGGGCATTGTACTTGGCGCCAATAATGTGGGCGTCATTCTTGGCGCCAAAAAATGTGGGTGTCATTCTTGTCTCCACCTTTTTTTCACATTATTTCAGTCTCATTTTTCATTGCTTCTGGTTGCTAGAGGCTTGTTCATTTGGCATTTTTTCCCATTCCTGAAACTGTCATTTAAGGAATTTGATAATTTTGCTTTATATGTTGTTTTTTCTATTACATATTGCAAGATGTCTCAACCTGACCCTGGATCAGAATCTACTTCTGGAAAGACGCTGCCTAATGCTGGTTCTACCAAAATTAAGTGCATCTGTTGTAAACTTTTGGTAACTGTTCCTCCGGCTGTAGTTTGTGATAACTGTCATGATAAACTTTCTAATGCAGATTGTGTTTCCATTAGTAATAATCCATTACCTGTTGTTGTTCCTTCAACATCTAATGTTCAAGATGTCCCTGTTAATGTAAAATAATTTGTTTCTAAATCTATTAGGAAGGCTCTGTCTGTTATTCCTCCTTCCAGTAAACGTAAAAGGTCTTTTAAAACTTCTCATATTTCAGATGAATTTTTAAGTGACCTCCATCATTCTGACTTATCTGTTTCTGATGAGGATCTATCTGGTTCAGAAGATTCTGCCTCAGATATTGACACTGATAAATCTTCATATTTATTTAAGATGGAGTTTATTCGTTCTTTACTTAAAGAAGTGTTAATTGCATTAGATATGGAGGAGTCTAGTCCTCTTGATACTAAATCTACTAAGCGTTTAAATTCGGTTTTCAAACCTCATGTAGTTATTCCAGAAGTTTTTCCAGTTCCTGATGCTATTTCAGAAGTAATTTCTAGGGAATTTAATAGTCTGGGTACTTCATTTACTCCTTCTCCAAGGTTTAAGAAATTGTACCCTGTGCCATCTGATAGATTAGAGTTTTGGGACAAAATCCCTAAAGTTGATGGGGCTATCTCTACTCTTGCTAAACGTACTACTATTCCTACGGCAGATAGTACTTCCTTTAAGGATCCTTTCGATAGGAAGCTTGAATCCTTTCTAAGGAGAGCTTATTTATGTTCAGGTAATCTTCTTAGACCTGCTATTTCTTTGGCTGATGTTGCTGCAGCTTCCACTTTCTGGTTGGAGGCTTTAGCGCAACATGTGTCAGACCATAATGCTTTTAGCATTGTTAAACTTCTTCAACATGCTAATAACTTTATTTGTGATGCCATTTTTGATATCATTAGAATTGATGTCAGGTATATGTCTTTAGCTATTTTAGCTAGAAGAGCTTTATGGCTTAAATCTTGGAATGCAGATATGACTTCTAAGTCAACTTTGCTTTCTCTTTCTTTCCAAGGTAATAAATTATTTGGTTCACAATTGGATTCTATTATTTCAACTGTTACTGGTGGGAAAGGAACCTTTTTGCCTCAGGACAAAAAATCTAAAGGTAAATACAGGGCTGCTAATCGTTTTCGTTCCTTTCGTCAGAATAAGGAACAGAAGCCTGACCCTTCCACTAAAGGAACGGTTTCCGTTTGGAAACCTTCTCCAGTCTGGAATAAATCCAAGCCTTTTAGAAAGTAAAAACCAGCTCCCAAATCCGCATGAAAGTGCGGCCCTCATTCCAGCACAGCTGGTAGGGGGCAGGTTACGATTTTTCAAAGATGTTTGGATCAATTCGACTCACAATCTTTGGATTCAGAACATTGTTTCTCAAGGGTACAGAATAGGTTTCAAGGTAAGACCACCTGTGAGAAGATTTTTTCTCTCTCGCATTCCAGTAAACCCAGTGAAGGCTCAGGCATTTCTGAAATGTGTTTCAGATCTAGAGTTGGCTGGGGTAATTGTGCCAGTTCCAGTTCTGGAACGGGGTCTGGGGTTTTACTCAAATCTATTAATTGTACCAAAGAAGGAGAATTCTTTCAGACCAGTTCTGGATCTAAAAATATTGAATTGTTATGTAAGGATACCAACATTCAAAATGGTGACTATAAGGACTATTCTGCCTTTTGTTCAGCAAGGGCATTATATATCCACAATAGATTTACAGGATGCATATCTTCATATTCCAATTCATCCAGATCACTATCAGTTTCTGAGATTCTCTTTTCTAGACAAGCATTACCAGTTTGTTGCCCTTCCGTTTGGCCTAGCAACAGCTCCAAGGATCTTTTCAAAGGTTCTCGGTGCCCTTCTCTCTGTAATCAGAGAACAGGGTATTGCGGTATTTCCTTATTTGGACGATATCTTGGTACTTGCTCAGTCTTTACATTCTGCAGAATTTCATACGAATCAACTTGTGTCGTTTCTTCAAAGACATGGTTGGAGGATCAATTTACCAAAGAGTTCTTTAATTCCTTAGACAAAGGTAAACTTTTTGGGCTTTCAAATAGATTCAGTGTCCATGACTTTGTCTCTAACAGAAAAGAGACGTCTGAAGTTGGTTTCAGCTTGTTGAAACCTTCAGTCTCAATCGTTCCCTTCGGTAGCTTTGTGCATGGAAATTCTAGGTCTCATGACTGCTGCATCGGACGCGATCCCCTTTGCTTGTTTTCATATGAGACCTCTTCAGCTTTGTATGCTGAACCAGTGGTGCAGGGATTATACAAAGATATCACAAATAATATCCTTAAATCCCAATGTTCGATCTTCTCTGACTTGGTGGTTGAATCACCATCGTCTAATTCAAGGGGCCTCTTTTGTTCGTCCAACCTGGACTGTAATCTCAACAGATGCAAGTCTTTCAGGTTGGGGAGCTGTATGGGGGATCTCTGACAGCGCAGGGGGTTTGGGAATCTCAGGAGGCGAGATTACCAATCAACATTTTGGAACTCCGTGCGATTTTCAGAGCTCATCAGTTCTTGCCTCTTCTGAAGAGAGAATCGTTTATTTGTTTTCAGACAGACAATGTCACAACCGTGGCGTATGTCAATCATCAAGGTGGGACTCACAGCCCTCAAGCTATGAAAGAAGTATCTTGGATACTTGTATGGGCGGAATCCAGCTCCTGTCTAATTTCTGCGGTTCACATCCCAGGTGTAGACAATTGGGAAGCGGATTATCTCAGACGCCAGACGTTACATCCGGGCGAATGGTCTCTTCACCCAGAGGTATTTCTTCAGATTGTTCAAATCTGGGGACTTCCAGAAATTGATCTGATGGCCTCTCATCTAAACAAGAAACTTCCCAGCTATCTGTCCAGATCCAGGGATCCTCAGGCGGAAGTAGTGGACGCGTTGTCGCTTCCTTGGAATTATCATCCTGCCTATATCTTTCCGCCTCTAGTTCTTCTTCCAAAAGTAATTTCCAAAATTCTAATGGAACGTTCGTTTGTACTGCTGGTGGCTCCAGCATGGCCTCACAGGTTTTGATATGCGGATCTCATTCGGATAGCCAGTTGCCAACCTTGGACACTTCCGTTAAGACCAGACCTTCTATCTGAAGGCCCTTTTTTCCATCAGGATCTCAAATCATTAAATTTGAAGGTATGGAAATTGAACGCTTGATTCTTAGTCATAGAGGTTTCTCTGACTCAGTAATTACTATGTTACAGGCTCGTAAATCTGTGTCTAGGAAGATTTATTATTGAGTCTGGAAGACTTACATTTCTTGGTGTTCTCATAAATTCTCCTGGCATTCTTTTAGAATTCCTAGAATTTTACAGTTTCTTCAGGATGGTTTGGATAAAGGTTTGTCTGCAAGTTCATTGAAAGGACAAATCTCTGCTCTTTCTGTTCTTTTTCACAGAAAGATTGCTAATCTTCCTGATATTCATTGTTTTATACAGGCTTTGGTTCGTATCAAACCTGTCATTAAGTCAATCTCTCCTCCTTGGAGTCTTAATTTGGTTCTGAGGGCTTTACAGGCTCCTCCGTTTGAACCTATGCATTCTCTGGATATTAAATTACTTTCTTGGAAAGTTTTGTTCCTTTTGGCCATCTCTTCTGCTAGAAGAGTTTCTGAGTTATCTGCTCTTTCTTGTGAATCTCCTTTTCTGATTTTTCATCAGGATAAAGCGATGTTGCGGACTTCATTTCAATTTTTACCTAAGGTTGTGAATTCTAACAACATTAGTAGAGAAATTGTTATCCCTTCATTGTGTCCTAATCCTAAGAATTCTCTGGAGAGATCTTTACATTCTTTGGATGTAGTAAGAGCTTTGAAATATTATGTTGAAGCTACTAAAGATTTTAGAAAGACTTCTAGTCTGTTATCTTTTCTGGTTCCAGGAAAGGTCAGAAAGCTTCTGCCATTTCTTTGGCGTCTTGGTTAAAGTCTTTGATTCATCATGCTTATGTGGAGTCGGGTAAGTCCCCGCCTCAAAGGATTACGGCTCATTCTACTAGGTCAGTTTCTACTTCCTGGGCTTTTAGGAATGAAGCTTCTGTTGATCAGATTTGCAAAGCAGCAACTTGGTCTTCTTTGCATACTTTTACTAAATTCTACCATTTTGATGTTTTCTCTTCTTCTGAAGCAGTTTTTGGTAGAAAAGTACTTCAGGCAGCTGTTTCAGTTTGATTCTTCTGCTTATAATTTCAGTTTTTTTCATTATAAGATTAAAACTTTTTGATTTGGGTTGTGGATTATTTTTTCAGCGGAATTGGCTGTCTTTATTTTATCCCTCCCTCTCTAGTGACTCTTGCATGGAAGTTCCACATCTTGGGTATCTACTATCCCATACGTCACTAGCTCATGGACTCTTGCTAATTACATGAGAGAAAACCTAATTTATGTAAGAACTTACCTGATGAATTCATTTCTTTCATATTAGCAAGAGTCCATGAGGCCCACCCTCTTTGTGGTGGTTATGATTTTTTTGTATAAAGCACAATTATTCCAATTCCTTATTTTTGATGCTTTCGCTCCTTTCTTATCACCCCACTTCTTGGCTATTCGTTAAACTGAATTGTGGGTGTGGTGAGGGGTGTATTTATAAGCATTTTGAGGTTTGGGAAACTTTGCCCCTCCTGGTAGGAATGTATATCCCATACGTCACTAGCTCATGGACTCTTTCCTATATGAAAGAAATTAATTTATCAGGTAAGTTCTTACATAAATTATGTTTTTCTAACGCCCCACACCTGCACACTTTAAACGCTTAAAAACTACTTGGTGCACTTATTTTGAATAAAAATAGATGCTACTATTTTTTTTCAATTTTATTAAGGCACATTATACATTATTTTGAGGACAATAGGGGGGACATTTTTAAACTTGACCAGCGATCTGATCTCTGGTAAATTTTACGAACGATATTTGCTACCGTGAGCTCACGGTAGCATTAACCTGCCACTTGTAATGACTGGTTATTTATCGTGCAACCCGTTTACGGGCGTGCAATAAATTAGTGCTCCGCTTGTAATCTAGCCCCAGATGTTTAGCTCCCAGTAATGCATTGCTGCTTCTGGGCCTACTCTTTAACAAAGCAAACTTGATGATAAACGTAAATTAGAAAATGGTTTAAAACTGCATGCTCTATCTGAATCATGAAATTTGAATTTAAACTTTACTGGCCCTTAAATACATACTATTTCAACATTTATAAAGTATAAGTGATCATTTATCTTAGTAACAATGCTATGTTCCAGTACTTCTTAAATCCAAATATCTTTTGTCTATAATGTGAGGCTACTTTAGAGTTTTGCTTTGCCTTACAACATGCAGCAACAGGTCAAGACATTTCTTCCTCATGAAACACTAAGGCCTATATTTAGAGTTGGGCGGTAGCCATCAAAACCAGCGTTAGAGGCTCCTAACGCTGGTTTTTACCGCCCGCTGGTATTTGGAGTCAGTCAGGAAAGGGTCTAACTCTCACTTTGCAGCCGTGACTTTTCCATACCGCAGATCCCCCTACGCCATTTGCGTATCCTATCTTTTCAATGGGATCTTTCTAACGCCGATATTTAGAGTCTTGGCTGAAGTGAGCGTTAGAAATCTAACGACAAGACTCCAGCCGCAGAAAAAAGTCAGTAGTTAAGAGCTTTCTGGGCTAACGCCGGTTTATAAAGCTCTTAACTACTGTGTTCTAAAGTACACTAACACCCATAAACTACCTATGTACCCCTAAACTGAGGCCCCCCCACATCGCCGCCACCCTATTAAATTTTTTTAACCCCTAATCTGCCGCTCCGTACACCGCCGCCACCTACGTTATCCCTATGTACCCCTAATCTGCTGCCCCTAATACCGCCGACACCTACATAATATTTATTAACCCCTAATCTGCCGCCCCCAACGTCGCCGCCACCTACCTACACTTATTAACCCCTAATCTGCCGACCGGACCGCACCGCTACTATAATAAATGTATTAACTCCTAATCCGCCTCACTCCCGCCTCAATAACCCTATAATAAATAGTATTAATCCCTAATCTGCCCTCCCTAACATCCCCGACACCTAACTTCAAGCATTAACCCCTAATCTGCCGACCGGACCACACCGCTACTATAATAAATGTATTAACCCCTAAAGCTAAGTCTAACCCTAACACTAACACCCCCCTAAGTTAAATATAATTTAAATCTAACGAAATAAATTAACTCTTATTAAATAAATTAATCCTATTTAAAGCTAAATACCTGTAAAATAAACCCTAATATAGCTACAATATAAATAATAATTATATTGTAGCTATTTTAGGATTAATATTTATTTTACAGGCAACTTTGTATTTATTTTAACCAGGTACAATAGCTATTAAATAGTTAACTATTTAATAGCTACCTAGTTAAAATAATTACAAAATTACCTGTAAAATAAATCCTAACCTAAGTTACAATTAAACCTAACACTACACTATTAATAAATTAATTAAATAAAATACCTACAATTATCTACAATTAAACCTAACACTACACTATCAATAAATTAATTAAATACAATACCTACAAATAAATACAATGAAATAAACTAACTAAAGTACAAAAAATAAAAAAATATTTACAAACATTAGAAAAATATTACAACAATTTTAAACTAATTACACCTACTCTAAGCCCCCTAATAAAATAACAAAGACCCCCAAAATAAAAAAAATGCCCTACCCTATTCTAAAATTAAAATAGAAAAGCTCTTTTACCTTATCAGCCCTTAAAAGGGCCCTTTGCGGGGCATGCCCCAAAGAATTCAGCTCTTTTGCCTGTAAAAAAAACCCATACAATACCCCCCCCAACATTACAACCCACCAACCCACCTGTTCCAATCAGCCAATAGAATGCGATCTCAATCTGATTGGCTGATTGGATCAGCCAATCGGATTGAACTTGAATCTGATTGGCTGATTCCATCAGCCAATCAGAATTTTCCTACCTTAATTCCGATTGGCTGATAGAATCCTATCAGCCAATCGGAATTCGAGGGACGCCATCTTGGATGACATCCCTTAAAGGAACCGTCATTCGTCGGGAAGTCGTCTGTGAAGATGGATGGATCCGCGCTGGAGGTCTTGAAGATCAGCCGGTCGTCATCGGATTGAAGAACATAGAAGATGCGGCTTGGAAGAAGATGTTTGCCGGTCCGGATGTCCTCTTCTGCCCGCTTGGATCAAGACTTCAGCCGGAGGATGGACGTCACTCTTCAGCCCCCGCTTGGGCTTGGATCAAGACTTCGGAGGCTTGGATCAAGACTTCGGTGGACGGATCGGTGAACCCGGCGAGGTGAAGACAAGGTAGGGAGATCTTCAGGGGCTTAGTGTTAGGTTTATTTAAGGGGGGTTTGGGTTAGATTAGGGGTATGTGGGTGGTGGGTTGTAATGTTGGGAGGGGTATGTGGGTGGTGGGTTGTAATGTTGGGGGGGTATTGTATGTTTTTTTTACAGGCAAAAGTGCTGAATTCTTTGGGGCATGCCCCGCAAAGGGCCCTTTTCAGGGCTGGTAAGGTAAAAGAGCTTTTCTATTTTAATTTTAGAATAGGGTAGGGCATTTTTTTATTTTGGGGGTCTTTGTTATTTTATTAGGGGGCTTAGAGTAGGTGTAATTAGTTTAAAATTGTTGTAATATTTTTCTAATGTTTGTAAATATTTTTTTATTTTTTTGTAACTTAGTTCTTTTTTATTTTTTGTACTTTAATTAGTTTATTTAATTGTAGGTATTTTATTTAATTAATTTATTGATAGTGTAGTGATAGGTTTAATTGTAGGTATTTTATTTAATTAATTTATTGATAGTGTAGTGTTAGGTTTAATTGTAACTTAGGTTAGGATTTATTTCACAGGTAATTTTGTAATTATTTTAACTAGGTAGCTATTAAATAGTTCTTAACTATTTAATAGCTATTGTACCTGGTTAAAATAATTACAAAGTTACCTGTAAAATAAATATTAATCCTAAAATAGCTACAATATAATTATAATTTATATTGTAGCTAAATTAGGGTTTATTTTACAGGTAAGTATTTAGCTTTAAATAGGATTAATTTATTTAATAAGAGTTAATTTATTTCGTTAGATTTAAATTATATTTAACTTAGGGGGGTGTTAGTGTTAGGGTTAGACTTAGCTTTAGGGGTTAATACATTTATTATATTAGCGGTGAGATCCGGTCGGCAGATTAGGGGTTAATTATTGTAGGTAGGTGGAGGCGACGTTTGGGGCGGCAGATTAGGGGTTAATAAATATAATATAGGGGTCGGCGGTGTTAGGGGCAGCAGATTAGGGGTACATAGGGATAACGTAGGTTGCGGCGGTGTACGGAGCGGCAGATTAGGGGTTAATAATAATATGCAGGTGTTGGCGATAACGGGGGCGGCAGATTAGGGGTTAATAAATATAATATAGGGGTCGGCGGTGTTAAGGGCAGCAGATTAGGGGTACATAGGTATAATGTAGGTTGCGGCGGTGTACGGAGCGGCAGATTAGGGGTTAATAATAATATGCAGGGGTCAGCGATAGCGGGGGCGGCAGATTAGAGGTTAATAAGTGTAAGGTTAGGGGTGTTTAGACTCGGGGTTCATGTTAGGGTGTTAGGTGCAGACTTAGGAAGTGTTTCCCCATAGGAAACAATGGGGCTGCGTTAGGAGCTGAACGCTGCTTTTTTGCAGGTTTTTTTCAGCTCAAACTGCCCCATTGTTTTCTATGGGGGAATCGTGCACGAGCACGTTTTTTAAGCTGGCCGCGTCCGTAAGCAACGCTGGTATTTAGAGTTGCAGTGGCGGTAAATATGCTCTACGCTCCCTTTTTTGGAGCCTAACGCAGTCCTTCTGTGAACTCTAAATACCAGCGGTATTTAAAAGGTGCGGGGGAAAAAAAGCATGCGTAGCTAACGCACCCCTTTGGCCGCAGAACTCTAAATCTAGCCGTAAGATTGTAATATACCATATTTAATCATTAGTAGTAATATATGTTACAGTATACTTCAAAACACTGCAAATTGCCTAACGTTAGCCTAAATGTCATTGGTTAGACCAGGGACAGTTTCATTTACAGCTAGCCCTAATTGGTCTCAATTATTTGAGAAAAGAAAATCATACTTGACAGAGTTTAGGTCGTTTTGGAAATAAAGTGATATTCTAGTGAAAAACATTTCATGATAATAAGAGCATGCAATTTCTGCACTATTAAGTCTCAAATTATATGTGCCTAACACTTCTAAAGGGGTTAAACACATAATTAAAGGGACAGTCTACACCAGAATTTTTATTGTTTTAAAAGATAGATAATCCCTTTTATTATTACCCATTTCCCAGTTTTGCATAACCAACACAGTTATAATAATATACTTTTAACCTCTGTGATTATCTTGTATCTAAACCTCTGCAAACTGCCCCTTTTTTCAGTTCTTTTGACAGACTTGCAGTCTAGCCAATCAGTGCCTGCTCCCAGATTACTTCACATGCACCAGCACAGTGTTATCTATATGAAATATGTGAACTAACACCCTCTAGTGGTGAAAAACTGTTAAAATGCAATCTGAAAGAGGTGGGCTTCAAGGTCTAAGAAATTAGCATATGAACCTCCTAGGTTAAGCTTTCAACTAAGAATACCAAGAGAACCAAGCAAAATTGGTGACAAAAGTAAATTGGAAAAGTGTTTAAAATTACATGCTCTATCTGAATCATGGAAGTTTATTTTGGCCTAGACTGTCCCTTTAAAGTTCTGCTCTGAGTCACAAGCACTGCAGCTGCCAAGCTGAACACACACAGTGATTGTTGGAGTTGTTTGATTGCTGTTGCTGATTGGCTCAATCCCTGCTCAGTACCAGCATTTCCCTGCAACTCTGGTGAGACTTAAATTATATGTTTAACCCCTTTATGGGGGTATAACAAAACCTGATGTCTTGTGTTGCATATTTAAATTGTTATATAAATTATCAATAAACATTTTACACATTATAGTGTTAAAAGAGAAATTAAAGAGATCTCGATTTTTCCCATTAAAGGGATATGAAACCCAAAATGTTTATTTCGTGATTCAGATAGAGCATGAGATGTTAAACAACTTTCTAATTTACTTCAATTATCAATTTTCTTTGTTCTCTTGGTATCTTTTGTTGAAAATCAGTGACGTATGCTTAGGAGCCGGCCCATTTCTGGAGCACTTTATGGCAGCAGTTTGGCAAGAATGTTATTCGTTTACAAGAGCTCTAAATGTCAGCACTATTTCCTGCCATGTAGTGCTCCAGATGCCTACCTAGGTATCTCTTCAACACAGAATATCATGGGAATAAAGCAAATTTGATAATAGAAAATTGGGATTTGTTTTAAAAGTTATGCTCTGTCTGAATCACAAAAGAAAATGTTTGGGTTTTATATAATTTCTTTTTTAAGACACGATGCGTCCACGGATCATCTTAATTACTAATGGGATATTCACCTCCTGGTCAGCAGGAGGCAGCAAAGAGCACCACAGCAGAGCTGTTAAATAGTTCCTCCCTTCCCTCCCACTCCAGTCATTCTCTTTGCCTACGTTAGTGATGGGATGTGGTAAAGTGAGGTATTAGATTATTCAATCAAGAGTTTGTTATAAGTAGTACAAGATTGTACTGCTTTGTCCTAGGGTGTAGCCGTAGTCCATATCAGTCTCTTCAGTAGAGCTTTGGTGGCTTTAGAGCAATGGGAACTTGTGGGACATAATTCTCACTGCGCCTCCCATATTCTGATGCTGCCCTAACCCAGAAAAACTGAGGGATTTTACTCAGGATTTTTCGTTTATTTACAGGGCCATGGGAGGGAGAGGACCTCCTAAACCTGGGAACTGCCTTGCTGCCAGGCAGAAAATGAGGTAAGTGCTGACTTTATTTCTGGGGGTAGAGGATCTCAGAAAAGTTTGGGCACTTTATTAATTTAGACCTCATTTTACTTGGACTCAGATTCTCCTAGTCTATTAGGAGACATTATTGCAGTTAGAACGCAGGCACTGGGTGACGTGTGTCTCATCTCCTGGCGGTCTCATCTAATAGAGCCGACCGTTAGATTTTATATTGAGCATTGAGTGTGACAGAGTGTGTGCTCTAAGGGGTTTTTCTGTCATGTAGAACTATCGGACTGAACAGCTTTTTAAATTGAAGCTGTTCAGTCTGTTCTCTTGCTCCCGGTGGCTATGCTTGGATAAAATGGCGACCGGGAGATCACATATGAGCTTTTGTTTATTTAGGTAAACTATTGGTCACAGTATGAATATTTACGTGATAACAGGCTAAGCCGCTTTTATTTGAAAGTGTAAAATTTATCCTTTTGCTCCTGGTGCCTTTACTTAGGCAATGGCGACCGGGAGATGGCTTGTGAAATGCCCATGAGGGGCGGAGCTTGTAAATGGCGGCAATGCATTGCTCTCCTTCCTCCTAACACTTATGATTATCGCAAGGAGTGGAGGAATTTAAGATTAGAATGTGCGCCTTGCAGAAGGCACTTCCTTCCTAAACACTTCTGGTTATCGGAAGAAACAGAGGAATCTTGTCTCTGTTCTTGTGCTTAAGACAGCGCTATAGCAAGAACAGGATTTGTGTAGAGAGGTTGTCTGATGCCTCAGCTGGGTCAAGCTGAGGTGTAGAGAGAGTTTAGCAGTACTGGAATTCATCTCATACATATTCAGTTATTTCTGACCTCATGAAAGTAAAAAGGTTACTATTTAACATTTAAAGAGACAGTAACGCTTGCTATATGTTAATTTTTATTAACATCAAGTTAAGTCTTTATTCAATTATTCTGCCATATGAGAGTCAGATTGATTAAGTAAGTGTACATAAAATGTTATAACACTCATGCAGTGCCCTGCGTCTCCTCGCAAATTCCATATGGAGTTGTTGCGCAAGACATTGCTTCTTTATTTAATTATTCTGCCATAGGTGAGGCAGATTAAATTTTCTAACACACATGCAGTGCCCTTGCTGCACAAGACATCACTTCTTTAATGTCATGGCGATATCTGTGAAAAAAGAAGTAAAGTTTTTGATAAGTTCTGCAATGTTTGCATGCTAATTTAGCTTACCTATGCACACAGAAATAAAAAGTTACTTTTTAAAGTTTAAAGAGACAGTAACGTTTTTTTATGTGCTAATTTTGTTAAGGAATGTAGCTGTTTATTTGTGTATTTCATCCTTTATGATTCAAGGTGGTCCAAGAGGGCCCTGCTAGAGGTCTCTTGTTTTAGGCTTGGATTCTAATGTGGTTCTACCAATCCACTTCTATTTCTCATTTATTGAGAAATCTTTAATTGATAAGGATAGACTTGTCCTAAACCTACTACTTTTAGGCGCATACTGCTTAGGAGCTTAGTGACAATGATCAAATAACACATTTCTCCTAAGGTGTCCTAAGAAATTTATAGCCCACATGGAGTTGCCCTGGAGTTGCTGACACCAGTAGGTTATTCTATTATTATGATGTACCTTTCATGGTGGAAGTATTTCTGTACCAGATAGGGCTATATGGTTTTCCCCTTTGTTTCTCCTACACTTACAAGGAAGGAGATACCCAGGGGAAATGAGAATCTCCACGTTGGTCTAGAGACTTTTTACATATAGGATGGTAGTTCCTTCAGGACTCTATGCAGATGAAGGACCCTACGATTAATAGTTAGAGGGTCCACATTGTCAACCTGCGGTTGGTGCGACTACTGTTTCCAGTGCGGTGACGTACTGTTTTGTTGCGTTGTCTGTTTCTATGGACAGACACCACTCTAGCAGGAATAGGAGAAGGGGCTTTAAGTGAGTAGGCTCCTTTAATGTAGTATAAGTGAAAAGGAAATAAGAGATAATTTAGTTTCTCTCGAAATTCCTAGGGAAATTCTTTTATTCCTCCTTCCAAGCACGGAGACCCTATCTGACTTAGAATAGGGAAATCAGTCTAAGAAGCTTGCTGCTGACACAACATGAGGGGTGTGCACTCGACCCATAAGGAGGCAAGTTCTCCTTTTCAATCAGGTTTGGTGTTGTGATCATTATCCCTGGGTGTTGTAAATTGTGTTCCAGGGATACATATTAGAGTTCAAGTCTTTCCCCCCTGGGGTAGGTTCCTGCTTCAGGATTATTGAATGTGTCGCCCTATCTGGACAACATTCTAGTCCAAGCGCCATCCTTACAACAAGCTAGATTCCTTACGGATATAGTGCTATCTTTCCTGTGATTTCTCGGGTGAAAGGGGAAAAGAGTTCCTTAGTCCCAAGCACAAGGGTATTTGGGAAACATAATAGATTCCATATCAATGGAGATTTTTCTGAGAAAGGTCAGGAAATCAAAGATTACGATCCTTGTCTAGTCCTTCAGTCCACTCCTTGGCGGTCAGTGGCCCAGTGCATGGAGGTAATGGGGTTGATGGTGGCGGCAATGGACATCATCCCGTTTGCTCGGTTCCTCCTCAGACCTCTGCAGTTATATATGCTCAGGCAATGGAGCGGAGATTATGCAGACTTGTCTCCTCGAATATCTCTGGAGTAGCAGACAAGGGACTCTCTTCAATGGTAGTTGTCTCTGGATCATCTCTCCCAGGGAACCTGCTTTCGCATACCATCGTGGGTGTTTGTGACAAGAGATGCCAGCCTTCTCGGGTGGGGAGCTGTCTGGGGCTCCCTAAGAACTCAGGGAGTTTGGACTCAGTCAAAGTCTGTTCTCCCTATAAACATCCTGGAACTGAGAGCGATCTTCAATGCTGTTCTGACCTGGCCTCAGTTAGCCTCGGTCCAGTTTTTCAGGTTCCAGTCGGACAACATAACTTCAGTGGCTTATATCAATCATCAGGGAGGAACGAGGAGTTCCTTAGCGATGACAGAGGTAACCAAGATAATTCAGTGGGCAGAGGCCCATTCTTGCTTCCTGTCGGCAATCCACATCCCAGGGCTGGACAACTGGGAGGTGCACTTTCTGAGCTGGCAGTCCTTTCATCCGGGGGAGAGGGAACTCCATCCGGAAGTGTTCTCCAGCCTGATTCTCAAGTGGAGTCAGCCGGAATTAGATCTCATGGCATCTCGACAGAATGCCAAGCTCCCGATATACGGGTCGAGGTCCAGGGACCCCCAGGCGGAACTGATAGATACTCTGGCGGTTCCTTGGACCTTCAATCTAGCATACCTATTTCCTCTGTTTGCGCTTCTTCCTCGGGTCATTGCTCAAATCTAGCAGGAGAGGGCGTTGGGGATTCTCTTTGCTCCAGCTTGGCCTCGCAGGATTTGCTATGCAGATATGGTGGACATGTCACCTCTGCCACCTTGGAGGCTTTGGTTGAGGAAGGACCTTCTAATTCATAGGCCCTTCCTTCTCCCAGGTCTAGTTTCTATGAAGCTAAATGTTTGGAGATTGAACGCATAATTTTGTCCAAGCGGGGGTTTTCTGACCCGGTCATAGAGACCATGTTTCAGGCTCGTAAGCCTGTAACTAGTAAGATTTACCTTAAGACATGGAGTATATATCTCACTAGGTGTGAATCCAAGGGCTACTCATGGAGTAGAGTTAGGATTCCTAGAATTTTGTGTCTTCTCCAAGAAGGTTTGGAGAAAGGTTTATCGACGAGTTCCCTTAAGGGTCAAATCTTCTTATCTATTTGGTTACACAAACGTCTGGCGGATGTCCCAGATGTACAATCTTTTTGTCAGGCCTTGGTCAGGTTCAGGCCTGTGTTCAAATCAGTTTCTCCTCCATGAAGTCTTAATTTAGTTCTCTAAGTTCTTCAAGGGGCTCCATTGGAGCATATTCATTCCTTAGATATTAAGTTATTATCTTGGAAAGTTTTATTTCTTGTTGCTATTTCTTCCGCTCATAGAGTGTCAGAGCTCTCGGCATTGCAGTACGAGTTTCCTTCTCTTATTTTCCACTCAGATAAGGTAGTTTTACGTACCAAATTATGATTCTTCCTAAGGTTGTTTCTGATTGGAACATTAATCAGGAGATTGTTGTTCCTTCTTTGTGTTCTAATCCTTCTTCTCAGAAAGAACGACTTCTGGACAATTTGGACGTGGTCCGTGCTCTAAAGTTTTACTTGCAGGCGACTAAGGACCTTCGTCCGTCTTCTTTATTTTTGATTTTCTCAGGAAAACGTAAGGGACAGAGAGGGACAGCTATTTCTCTTTCTTTTTGGCTGAAGAGTATCATACGTTTTTGCATATGAGACTGCTGGGCAGCAACCTCCCGAGAGGGTTACGGCTCATTCCAAGAGGGCTGTTGCTTCCTCATGGGCATTCAAAAATAAAGCTTCTGTGGAACAGATTTGCAAGGCTGCAACTTGGTCTTCTCTTCACACTTTTTTTTAAAATGTTACAAATTTGATACTTTTGCCTCGGCTGAAGCCGCTTTTGGGAGAAAGGTTCTTCAAGCAGTGGTGCCTTCCATTTAGGTTCCCTGTCTTGTCCCTCCCGTATCATCGGTGTACTCTAGCTTTGGTATTGGATCCCATTAGTAATTAAGATCATCCATGGACTCATCGTGTCTTAAAAAGAAAAGAAAATTTATGCTTACCTGATAAATGTATTTCTATTTTGACACGATGATTCCACGGCCCACCCTGTTCTTATAAGACAGGTTGTGGGTTATTGTAAACTTCAGACACCTCTGCACCTTGGCTTTTCCTTTCTTTCCTTAACTTCGGTCGAATGACTGGAGTGAATGGGAAGGGTGGAGCTATTTAACAGCTCTGCTGTGGTGCTCTTTGCCACATCCTGCTGACCAGGAGGTGAATATTCCATTAGTAATTAAAGGGACACTAAACCCACATTTCTTTAATGTAATTAGCAAGAGTCCATGAGCTAGTGACGTATGGGATATACATTCCTACCAGGAGGGGCAAAGTTTCCCAAACCTCAAAATGCCTATAAATACATCCCTCACCACACCCACAAATCAGTTTTACAAACTTTGCCTCCTATGGAGGTGGTGAAGTAAGTTTGTGCTAGATTCTACGTTGATATGCGCTCCGCAGCATGTTGGAGCCCGGTTTTCCTCTCAGCGTGCAGTGAATGTCAGAGGGATGTGAGGAGAGTATTGCCTATTTGAATTCAATGATCTCCTTCTACGGGGTCTATTTCATAGGTTCTCTGTTATCGGTCGTAGAGATTCATCTCTTACCTCCCTTTTCAGATCGACGATATACTCTAATATATACCATTACCTCTACTGATTCTCGTTTCAGTACTGGTTTGGCTTTCTACTACATGTAGATGAGTGTCCTGGGGTAAGTAAGTCTTATTTTCTGTGACACTCTAAGCTATGGTTGGGCACTTTTATATAAAGTTCTAAATATATGTATTCAAACATTTATTTGCCTTGACTCAGGATGTTCAACGTTCCTTATTTCAGACAGTCAGTTTCATATTTGGGATAATGCATATGAATAAATCAATTTTTTTCTTACCTTAAAATTTGACTTTTTTCCCTGTGGGCTGTTAGGCTCGCGGGGGCTGAAAATGCTTCATTTTATTGCGTCATTTTTGGCGCGGACTTTTTTGGCGCAAATTTTTTTTTCTTTTTCCGGCGTCATACGTGTCGCCGGAAGTTGCGTCATGTTTTACGTTTTTTTGCGCCAAAGGTGTCGGCGTTCCGGATGTGGCGTCATTTTTGCCGCCAAAAGCATTTAGGCGCCAAATAATGTGGGCGTCTTTTTTGGCGCTAAAAAATATGGGCATCACTATTGTCTCCACATTATTTAAGTCTCATTATTTATTGCTTCTGGTTGCTAGAAGCTTGTTCACTGGCATTTTTTCCCATTCCTGAAACTGTCATTTAAGGAATTTGATCAATTTTGCTTTATATGTTGTTTTTTCTATTACATATTGCAAGATGTCCCAGATTGACACTGAGTCAGAAGATACTTCTGGAAAAACGCTGCCTGGTGCTGGATCTACCAAAGTTAAGTGTATCTGCTGTAAACTTGTGGTATCTGTTCCTCCAGCTGTTGTTTGTAATGAATGTCATGACAAACTTGTTAATGCAGATAATATTTCCTTTAGTAATGTTACATTACCTGTTGCTGTTCCGTCAACATCTAATACTCAGAGTGTTCCTGTTAACATAAGAGATTTTGTTTCTAAATCCATTAAGAAGGCTATGTCTGTTATTCCTCCTTCTAGTAAACGTAAAAGGTCTTTTAAAACTTCTCATTTTTCAGATGAATTTTTAAATGAACATCATCATTCTGATTCTGATAATGGTTCCTCTGGTTCAGAGGATTCTGTCTCAGAGGTTGATGCTGATAAATCTTCATATTTATTAAAAATGGAATTTATTCGTTCTTTGCTTAAAGAAGTCTTAATTGCATTAGAAATAGAGGATTCTGGTCCTCTTGATACTAAATCTAAACGTTTAAATAAGGTTTTTAAATCTCCTGTAGTTATTCCAGAAATTTTTCCTGTCCCTGGTGCTATTTCTGAAGTAATCTCCAGGGAATGGAATAATTTGGGTAATTAATTTACTCCTTCTAAACGTTTTAAGCAATTATATCCTGTGCCATCTGACAGATTAGAGTTTTGGGACAAAATCCCTAAGGTTGATGGGGCTGTCTCTATTCTTGCTAAACGTACTACTATTCCTACGGCAGTTAGTACTTCCTTTAAGGATCCTTTAGATAGGAAGATTGAATCCTTTCTAAGAAAAGCTTACTTATGTTCAGGTAATCTTCTTAGACCTGCTATATCTTTAGCGGATGTTGCTGCAGCTTCAACTTTTTGGTTAGAAGCTTTAGCGCAACAAGTAACAGATCATAATTCTCATAGCATTGTTAATCTTCTTCAACATGCTAATAACTTTATTTGTGATGCCATCTTTGATATCATTAGAGTTGATGTCAGGTATATGTCTCTAGCTATTTTAGCTAGAAGAGCTTTATGGCTTAAAACTTGGAATGCTGATATGTCCTCTAAGTCTACTTTGCTTTCCCTTTCTTTCCAGGGTAATAAATTATTTGGTTCTCAGTTGGATTCTATTATCTCAACTGTTACTGGAGGGAAAGGAACTTTTTTACCACAGGATAAAAAATCTAAAGGTAAATTTAGGTCTAATAATCGTTTTCGTTCCTTTCGTCACAATAAGGAACAAAAGCCTGATCCTTCACCCACAGGAGCGGTATCAGTTTGGAAACCATCTCCAGTCTGGAATAAATCCAAGCCTTTTAGAAAACCAAAACCAGCTCCCAAGTCCACATGAAGGTGCGGCCCTCATTCCAGCTCAGCTGGTAGGGGGCAGATTACGATTTTTCAAAGAAATTTGGATCAAATCAATTCACAATCTTTGGATTCAGAACATTGTTTCAGAAGGGTACAGAATTGGCTTCAAGATAAGGCCTCCTGCAAAGAGATTTTTTCTTTCCCGTGTCCCAGTAAATCCAGCGAAGGCTCTAGCATTTCTGAAATGTGTTTCAGATCTAGAGTTGGCTGGAGTAATTATGCCAGTTCCAGTTCTGGAACAGGGGCTGGGGTTTTATTCAAATCTCTTCATTGTACCAAAGAAGGAGAATTCCTTCAGACCAGTTCTGGATCTAATAATATTGAATCGTTATGTAAGGATACCAACATTCAAAATGGTAACTATAAGGACTATCCTGCCTTTTGTTCAGCAAGGGCATTATATGTCCACAATAGATTTACAGGATGCATATCTGCATATTCCGATTCATCCAGATCACTATCAGTTTCTGAGATTCTCTTTCCTAGACAAGCATTACCAGTTGGTGGCTCTGCCGTTTGGCCTAGCAACAGCTCCAATAATTTTTACAAAGGTTCTCGGTGCCCTTCTGTCTGTAATCAGAGAACAGGGTATTGTGGTATTTCCTTATTTGGACGATATCTTGGTACTTGCTCAGTCTTCACATTTAGCAGAATCTCATACAAATCGACTCGTGTTGTTTCTTCAAGATCATGGTTGGAGGATCAATTTACCGAAAAGTTCATTGATTCCTCAGACAAGGGTAACCTTTTTAGGTTTCCAGATAGATTCAGTGTTCATGACTCTGTCTCTGACAGACAAGAGACGTCTAAAATTGATCTCAGCTTGTCGAAACCTTCAATCACAATCATTCCCTTCGGTAGCCTTATGCATGGAAATTCTAGGTCTTATGACTGCTGCATCGGACACGATCCCCTTTGCTCGTTTTCACATGCGACCTCTTCAGCTCTGTATGCTGAACCAGTGGTGCAGGGATTACACAAAGATATCTCAATTAATATCTTTAAAACCGATTGTACGACACTCTCTGACGTGGTGGACAGATCACCATCGTTTAGTTCAGGGGGCTTCTTTTGTTCTTCCGACCTGGACTGTAATTTCAACAGATGCAAGTCTGACAGGTTGGGGAGCTGTTTGGGGATCTCTGACAGCACAAGGGGTTTGGGAATCTCAGGAGGTGAGATTGCCAATCAATATTTTGGAACTCCGTGCAATTTTCAGAGCTCTTCAGTCATGGCCTCTTCTAAAGAGAGAATCGTTCATTTGTTTTCAGACAGACAATGTCACAACTGTGGCATATATCAATCATCAAGGAGGGACTCACAGTCCTCTGGCTATGAAAGAAGTATCTCGAATACTGGTATGGGCGGAATCCAGCTCCTGTCTAATTTCTGCGGTTCATATCCCAGGTATAGACAATTGGGAAGCGGATTATCTCAGTCGCCAAACGTTACATCCGGGCGAATGGTCTCTTCACCCAGAGGTATTTCTTCAGATTGTTCAAATGTGGGGACTTCCAGAAATAGATCTGATGGCTTCTCATCTAAACAAGAAACTTCCCAGGTATCTGTCCAGATCCAGGGATCCTCAAGCAGAAGCAGTGGATGCATTGTCACTTCCTTGGAAGTATCATCCTGCCTATATCTTTCTGCCTCTAGTTCTTCTTCCAAGAGTAATCTCCAAGATTCTGAAGGAATGCTCGTTTGTTCTGCTGGTGGCTCCAGCATGGCCTCACAGGTTTTGGTATGCGGATCTTGTCCGGATGGCTTCTTGCCAACCGTGGACTCTTCCGTTAAGACCAGACCTTCTGTCGCAAGGTCCTTTTTTCCATCAGGATCTCAAATCCTTAAATTTAAAGGTATGGAGATTGAACGCTTGATTCTTAGTCAAAGAGGTTTCTCTGACTCTGTGATTAATACTATGTTACAGGCTCGTAAATCTGTATCTAGGAAGATATATTATAGAGTCTGGAAGACTTACATTTCTTGGTGTCTTTCTCATCATTATTCCTGGCATTCTTTTAGAATTCCGAGAATTTTACAGTTTCTTCAGGATGGTTTGGATAAAGGTTTGTCTGCAAGTTCCTTGAAAGGACAAATCTCTGCTCTTTCTGTTCTTTTTCACAGAAAGATTGCTAATCTTCCTGATATTCATTGTTTTGTACAAGCTTTGGTTCGTATAAAACCTGTCATTAAGTCAATTTCTCCTCCTTGGAGTTTGAATTTGGTTCTGGGGGCTCTTCAAGCTCCTCCGTTTGAACCTATGCATTCATTGGACATTAAATTACTTTCTTGGAAAGTTTTGTTTCTTTTGCCCATCTCTTCTGCTAGAAGAGTTTCTGAATTATCTGCTCTTTCTTGTGAGTCTCGTTTTCTGATTTTTCATCAGGATAAGGCGGTGTTGCGAACTTCTTTTAAATTTTTACCTAAGGTTGTGAATTCTAACAACATTAGTAGAGAAATTGTGGTTCCTTAATTATGTCCTAATCCTAAGAATTCTAAGGAGAGATCATTGCATTTTTTGGATTTAGTTAGAGCTTTGAAATATTATGTTGAAGCCACTAAGAATTTCCGAAAGACTTCTAGTCTATTTGTTATCTTTTCCAGTTCTAGGAAAGGTCAGAAGGCCTCTGCTATTTCTCTGGCATCTTGGTTGAAATCTTTAAGTCATCATGCTTATGTCGAGTCAGGTAAAACTCCGCCTCAAAGGATTACAGCTCATTCTACTAGGTCAGTTGCTACTTCCTGGGAGTTTAGGAATGAAGCTTCGGTTGATCAGATTTGCAAAGCAGCAACTTGGTCTTCTTTGCATACTTTTACTAAATTCTACCATTTTGATGTGTTTTCTTCTTCTGAAGCAGTTTTTGGTAGAAAAGTACTTCAGGCAGCTGTTTCAGTTTGATTCTTCTGCTTATAATTTTTTTCATTATAAGATTTAAACTTTGTTTTGGGTGTGGATTATTTTCAGCGGAATTGGCTGTCTTTATTTTATCCCTCCCTCTCTAGTGACTCTTGCGTGGAAGATCCACATCTTGGGTAGTCATTATCCCATACGTCACTAGCTCATGGACTCTTGCTAATTACATGAAAGAAAACATAATTTATGTAAGAACTTACCTGATAAATTCATTTCTTTCATATTAGCAAGAGTTCATGAGGCCCACCCTTTTTTGTGGTGGTTATGATTTTTTTGTATAAAGCACAATTATTCCAATTCCTTATTTTTTATGCTTTCGCACTTTTTTCTTATCACCCCACTTCTTGGCTACGCGTTAAACTGATTTGTGGGTGTGGTGAGGGGTGTATTTATAGGCATTTTGAGGTTTGGGAAACTTTGCCCCTCCTGGTAGGAATGTATATCCCATACGTCACTAGCTCATGGACTCTTGCTAATATGAAAGAAATGAATTTATCAGGTAAGTTCTTACATAAATTATGTTTTTTTTATTTAATGATTCAGATAGAGCATGCAATTTTAAGCAACTTTCTAATTTACTTCTATTATCAATTTTTCTTCGTTCTTTTGCTATCTTTATTTGAGAAAGAAGGCATCTAAGCTAAGGAGCCAGTACATTTTTGGTTTAGAACCATGGACAGCAATTTTTTATTTGTGCTGTCCAATCAGCAAGGACAACCCAGGTTGTTAACCAAAAATGGGCCGGCATCTAAACTTATTTCTTGCTTTTCAAATAAACATACCAAGAGAATGAAAAAAATTTGTTAATAGGAGTAAATTAGAAAGTTGCTTAAAATTGCATGCTGTATCTGAATCACAAAATAAAAAATTTGGGTTCAGTGTCCCTTTAAGATGATCCGTGGACTCATCGTGTCAAAAAAGAAATACATTTATCAGGTAAGCATAAATTTTCTTTTTAATCGTTGTTTAATTGATGTCTTACAAATCAAAATTGATTCCAGCATTTACATTTTAATTGCACCTTTGTTTTGTAGATCCAGCTAAAATGTATAAACCCTTTAAAAAATTTAAGACGCCTGGGCATCAAGCATATAGTGGAATACTTTGTGGATTTTGACACATACCCCTTTTCTTCTGATGAGATTGATGCAATATTTCACGCAGTGGTATGGCCACAGGTAAGAATCTAAGCTACAGGCATACACACTTGTCTCTCTCAACAGATACTGCTGTATTAGTTTCAGTTTAAATTTGTTCTTCTTACTTCACATTTTTTTCAAGCAAAAATTTTCATAACCTGTAAATTCTGCTTTTTCTTGTGTGTGAAAAGGTTGCAGTACAATGTCCTTTTAATTAAGTAGTTGTATGTCTCTTGAGTATTATGCCAACAATTGTGTCTATCTATCTATCTATCTATCTATCTATCTATCTGTGTGTGTGTATAATATATTCAAAGTTGTGCCCCTCCAGATGAGGCTACAGCTGGTGAGCAATGAGACACTGGCATACATGGGTATACTGCAGTAGGTGGCTGTATCTATATACAAAGTATAATCGGGATGTTCCAGTAGTTTGTGTTAACCCTTTAGAAAGAGTTAAACACATTGTAAAAGATGTGAGTTTTTTTTTAGAATGTCTCTTTTAGGGTATTGTAATTAATGTCATTACTTAATCACATATTTTATACAATTATGCTTAAAGGGACATTAAACACTAAATCCATGCTAGATAGAATGATGCATTCAAAGAAAAGATTAGTCCATGACTAACATGTAGATGTATTTTTAAAGTTTCATTAGTTGTTTAAAAAGTGACAAAATAAGTGTAAAGTTTTAGTGTCTATAAAACACTGGGAGCTGCCATGTTGTAACTTGTGTTACCTTCTCTGCTGTGGCCAATCAGGGACAGTTATAAATAGGTCACTAAAGTGTGCAGCCAATGGTTGTGCTGGATTTAACAGTGTTCTGCACTTCCATTTCTAACAGGAACTGAAAAGCTCACAATTTCAGAATGGAATTACAGGCAAATAGGACAAAATAAATAATGAAAGTATATTGCAGAGTTGTTATATTATATACAATGTATCATTTTATATTACCATCTCAACGTGTTTAATGTCCCTTTAATACTTTTCCAAGCATTTTTTTACATTTCTTTAATTCATTGTATTAATTTATCTCATAGGGTGGTTGAGCATTGGATTTTAAATTTCAACACACTCCTATTTTTAAAACAATTTGTCATTCAAAATTCTGGTATCAATAGCATATTAATATTAATCAACCTAAAGCAATTTGCAGTTACAGAAGTTTGTCTGTACGTAGCAAACACTGTTCTTTTACATTTCCAGATTACCAGACTTGCTGCCGAAAGTCAATATTCCCCTTCAATGGTACTAAAGTTAATACATGCATGGAGCAAAAATAGCAGGTAATATTCATGTACAAATTTCATTCAGAAGAGACTTTCATAGTTCAGAGCAGCAATTTTAATCAACTTTACAATTTGTCTCTATTATCGGATTTGAGTTTATAAAGTGTTTTAAAATGATATGCTCTATCAAAACCATTATAGTTTAAATTTGCCAACTTGATTTGAATTCCTTTGGCGCTCAAGGCATTTTCTTTTCTGTCCTATAGATATTTTCCTTTACTTGCCAAGCAAAAGCCTGGCCAGATAGAGTATGATGCACTGAAAAATACTTTTGCCCTCCTATCAACAAAGAACTTGTCAGAGGCAACGGCTGGCGTTCTAGTAGATATTATTGACAACCTTCTGAACACTTCAGATTTTGAGGCTACAGAAAACTTTTCAAGTTTAATAGTAAATGATTGCTGTGTCCCTAAGGTAGCAGATATAAATGAAGGTAAAAAAAAAAGAAGCAAAAGAACATCCGTATTAAATACAATTAATTTGATATAGCTAAGCTGGAACAGCCTTTCAATTAAACTATAAATCTCTTTGGTTATAGAGTCTCCATCCATTGGTGTCAGACTGATTCTACCACATATCTCTGAAATTCTCCAGTATCTGAATAAAAGTATGTTGAATATAGAAAAAATGAGGAAAAAGAAGTTTGGCTCACAAGTCGGCAAAGAGCTCAACATCCTTTCTAAGTAAGTGGTAACCTAATGTGTGTCTTCCATTGTGACAAAGTCTTGGCTGTAGCAGCAAGTGACTAAATGCTGTATAACTTGATAGATAGATAATTGAAATTAATTAAATTTTTGGAGGTGAACTATCTCCAGTTGAATAGGTTCATATTTGATCAACTTTTCAGCTGTACTTTATTGGAAGGAGAACAATAAAGGATTATATTAATAAAAATGTTAATGGCTTTATTTAGCTAAAACAATAATATAATATTTTTATTTGTAATGCTTGCCCCTCCCTCCTCACACTTAGATCCTTGTGCAGATGTATTTTACTCATAACAACCTTCTACTCATTGAGCTTCTTACTTAGTTGATTCTGTTTAAATAGATTTACAGGGACATTAACATCAAAATTTAACTTGAATGATTCAGATAGAAAATGCAATGTTAGGAGAAGTAAGTTGTTTATCTAATTTTCTTTATTCTTTTGGTATCCATTGTTTAAAAACATACATAGGTAGGCTCAGGAGAAATCCACTAATGTGAGCTAGCTGTTTGTCATTGGCTCACTCAATGTGTTCACCTAGATCCCAGTAAAGCATTGCTCTCCTTCAACAAAGAATACCAAGAGAATTAAGCAAATCTGATAAAAGAAGTAAATCTAAAATTTGTATGTTCTATCTCAATCATAAAAGAAACAAATAAGGTTTAGTATCCCTTTAACTGGTTATATTCCAAAATAGCCCTAACTTAAATTCATTGATTATCAGTTCACAGTCACATCAATATAAAACTAAATGTAACTTGTATTTCTATACTTATAAAACATCAATAAATACTGCCCAATAAAAATCTGTTGATTAAAAAAGAAACACATCTTACCCCAAAAAGCGTGTTCCCTTATAATCGGCATATACAATATACTCCTATAGATTGTGCCATAACTTATCTAGGAAAGTGCCCGTTTTATAGTAGCTACAGTTTACCTATTGCTAAAAAGCCCCCAACAAAAAAAAGTTCCCTATTGAATTCCCATTACTATCTGTTACCAGGCTTAAAGTGTTTGATGAATCAGTGCCCGGTTTTTAAAAACCCTATTAAAAACAGGGGCACTTTTATTCATCAAACTTTACATTTCACTCGTTTTGTTAAAATACCTTTTAATCTTGAAAGCCGCTGCAGTGCTTCCCCCGCCCGTCGCAAGCTTCTTCATATGTCAAAAATGTTGAATCCGGCTTCCTCCTATCACGGCGTTGCCTCAGGCAACGATTCCCCTGTGGGTGAAGCCGTGATTGGAGGATGCCGTATTCGTCATTGCTGACGTATGAAGAGACGAGCAGCAGGAGGGGGGAATCGCTGGAGCAATTTTCAAGATTAAAAGGTAAGTATTTTAATAAAACGAGTGAAATGTAAAGTTTGATGAATGAAAGTGCCCCTGTTTTTAATAGGGTTTTTAAAAACTGGGCACTGATTCAACAAACTTGACATTCACTTTAATATAAGTCTAAAACACAGGGTATAGCAATCACCACTCCGAAACTTCAGAAATTAGAAAAATGTACAGGGACTGTGCACTGATCAACTGGAATCCAAATGTACTGAACAAAATCTCTACTAAAATTACTTAAGCAAACGATCAGCCTAAAGGGTAAGTACAGGGGGCAGAAAAACTTTGTGACTGAGAATTGATAGTAAATGTATTTAAACACTATTTAGAGGTAAATTAAAAAAAGGCATTTTTTTTCCACCACAGTGGCTTTGTATAATTAATGTATGTCCCTAACTGGCTACAGAAGAAGAGATTTGATACACAGTACTTAAAGGGGCATGGAAGTCACTTAAAGGGACACATTTTTTCTTTTGTGATTCAGATACAGCATGCAATTTTAAGCAACTTTCTAATTTACTCCTATTATCAATTTCTCTTCGTTCTCTTGCTATCTTTATATGAAAAAGAAGGCATGTAAGCTTTTTTTCTAGGTTCAGAACTCTGGACAGCAGTTTTTGATTGGTGGATGCATTTATCCACCAATCAGCAAGGACAACCTAGGTTGTTCACCAAAAATGGGCCGCCATCTAAACTTACATTCTTGCATTTCAAATAAAGATACCAAGAGAATAAAGAACATTTGAAAATAGGAGTAAATTAGAAAGTGTCTTAAAATTGCATGCTCTATCTGAATCACAAAAGAAAATATTTGGGTACAGTGTCCCTTTAACCTTTCATGATTCAAATAGAACATGCCATTTTAAGTGACACTTCAGTTCTATGGTAGCTATGCTCCAACACACACACATACATATACATTAGAGCATTTTCCTTTTACACTTTTATGTTCCTTTAAAAGGTTGTTTTTGAACTGCAAAAAATGCATTGTGTGCTGACAATATAACAATTTTTTTAAAATATCTTGTATGCAGTTATTTTGCATTTTAGTTTTTACTTGTTGATATAGTCTGTGTGTATCTATAAAAATATAGTTCAATGTTGGTTTTAATAAGCATTTTATAACGGTTATAATGTCTCTTAGAATGTTATTGTTTTCTTGTTTTAACAAATTCTGTTGACTTGTAGGATCAGCAAGTTTATTCAGGATAACGAGCAGAGTACTGTGCTCATTGGCCTGCTTCTTTCTTACCTGCGTAGAAGTACTCTCCCTCAGGTATGTTTCTTCATTTCTAATGACATTGAGGGTCTGCAAAATTAATATTTGTGTTATTAACTAGTGCTACTTTTATTGTACTGGTTGTATAGCATCAGTAAACCCATACCTGTGAAAAAGAACACTAAAATGTAATATACTAAGTTGTGAAATTATGAAAAAACTTTATTAGCAGCTATTCATGTATTTTCTTTCTTGTATTTTAGGATACAGAGATTGATATTTTGGAGACTGTGCAGAATTTGTTACGTCATTGCTCAAACCCATCAAGCTTTCTGAAACCTCTAGGAAGACTGTTTGCTGTCATCCAGAATAAATCGTCTCGCCAGACATTGTGTACTACCTTTCAGGTACAGTAGATCTTCCTGACTGGACGTCATTTTCCACTTAGTGTTTTTTTTTCAGTCATTGAAGCTACAGTGAAAATACTTCTTGTAATGCCATTTTGTTTTAGAATTTTAATTAATTTAATGCGGTTTTGCATTCTTTCAACAGTTTCAACCTTGACCATTACATTACTGCCTTTCGTTTGAGTGTGGTTTTATACTTTGAATGTTTTACTAAATCGATACAATACTCTTTCAGTTGTTGTTGAGCTGAGTTAATTTAAAAAGGACAGTAAAATCAAAATTAAACTGATTCAAGACAGAACAGTGCAATAATAATAAAAAAATCAACTTTACAATTTACTTCCATTTACAACAGTGTTTGTAGCAGTTATACATTGTTGCAAACACTTCTGCCATATAGTTCTAAAGACACATTCATCTGAGCTTCTGTGAGCCTACTTAGATTTACTCTTCAGCATACGATACCAAGAGAATGAAGCAAATTTGATAACAGTAGTATTTTTGTTAATTTGCATGCTCTTTCTGAACCATTACAGGTTATTGCCATTCGTAAGAGAAAATAGCAATTAAACATGTTAAGATATCTTGGCTACCCTACCTAGTAGCAGTAGCAAAAGAGTTTTTCCATTTAAAGTGGATTGAAAGAAACCTACATTTTTCAGGTGGTAAATATATAAATAATTTTATAAAAACTATTTAAAAGTATAAAATTATAAAATTATTTTGCCTATAGTGAATGTGTGAGAGCTCCAATCCATGCTTTGGCCGGGTATCATCTAGCAGCTAGGCAAAAAAAATTACAATATGGTATAGTTTCTTTCATCAAATCATTATGGTCCACAGTCCTCCATAACATATGGGATATATTTCCCGCCACTAGGAGGAGGTCAAGAACCCATACAAACCCTCCCACCTTCCATCTCTCTCTTAGTTTTGTTCTTGGCCTCGTATGAGATGGTTGAGAATAGAGGTTGTTCCAGCTACTTTCTTATGGATTACAAATTGGGAGCTCAGACCTATGTGAGACCCAGAGTCCCTAGGGACCCAGAGTCCCTAGGGAGTATCATTCACAAAGAAGACAGAAAGGACTCTTCACAGCAGTTAAATGATACAGGGACACAGCAATTCCCAAATGGCACTTCAGCCATAACTACCCTCAGGTGTCGCAGAGATTCGTACCTAGTCTCTCCCTGAGGGACTCCGGTATTTCCTACTGCAATCCTCTGTAGTACTCGATATTTGCACTGGATGGGCTCTCTACTGGATACTGCTGCTGCATTAACATTGTCATGCCTGGTAAGCCAGTGGAGCGATGCTGTGTAAAGTAAGTGCCTTTACATAGCACAGACACAGCCCAGAGGCTATTTGTAGGTACTCTGACACAGATACAGCATAGCCAGGGGACTTCACCTACTCCTAGGGTTGCCACCTTGGCCATGTATTCCTGGACACTTATAAGTTACACATGCTGCAGGGTATGCAGGAAGGAACATGAATAGTGCTCTCCAGGGTGCATTACATGTTCCCTTCTGCACACCCAGCAGCATGTGTAACTTATAAGTGTCCAGGAAAACATGGTCGAGGTGGCAACACTACCTACTCTCCTCATGACACAATATTTTCTCCATATCATATCTCTAACAATTCTACTAGCATTGGGAACATTATTAGGGAAGCCTCTGAAACTTTTTAACCGTCTGGCAGCTTTAGGGTTTTTTATTTGAGTACTTTTAAAAATTATTTGTATGGCCCTTTAAGAGAACCGGCAATAGCTTAGTGCATGATGTGGTTCAGTAGTGCCAGGCTCTGGTTAGGCTGGGGAACACATTTTGACAGGATTATTATGCTTGGTGCACTATATTTTATTCACATACAGCCAAAAGTATTTTATTTATTATACAAAGACACCAGCTTTGCTTCTGGCTGTAGCTCTGCCCCCTCAGTGCTTTTGGGCCTTTCTCTCTCAATCCAGAGCCTCTGTGACTAGATTTCAGCTACAACAGTTGAGGTCTAATTCTAAACAGGTTCTAAGATGAATTTTAGTCCCTGTACTGGTTATTATATAAGGTTTCATTGTATATTGTTATACAAGCACAGACATGGAACAAAATATTTCTGTCCCCACTGTTATTTCTATAGAAGAGTTAGTTACCGATATCCCTCTATATACATATACTTGTTTATTTTGAATAGATGTTCCAGTATGATGACAGGTCACTCAAATCTGTAAGAATTTTATACCTCAAATTTTGCATACAGTCTAATGTTCAGAGGGAATTCTACCTGTATTTTACAATCATGGGGAAAACTTTTACTTCTGAAGCTAAAAATAAAATATACATAGTGACCGTTGGTTTAATGACTGTCCCCAAACTAAGTAAGCGTAAATTTGGGGTTTTAACTCAGTTGTCTGAGGTAAATGTGCAAAATATTTCTTATGCTGTTAAGCTAAGGTTTAGAATTGATAACATCCTCTCTGAAGGTTTTTTTTTTTAATATAAAGACCTTAGGCAGCTGTACACCATAGCACATTCTTATGTGAGCTACAGTGTAACACATTTATTATAATATGTGCATTTATATATTGTACTAAACATAACATATGGTGCCATTACCATTTATTATAACTAAGCTATTTATACTTTATAAGTCAATTACGCATTATACTCCATTGCCAGGGGATGTAAACAGATAGTTTATTTATGCTAGTCTGCAGTTTTATACTGTTGTATCTTGCAGATTCTGTACACTATTCTGTTAAACAAATAAGACTTTTTACATAGGCAGAACTCTCTGTGGATGCAAGAAGTTACATGTCCTATGCTATTGGTGTACACAATCTATAAAATATACCCCTCTATAACTTTCATTCATGGTACTCTGCATGTTTATTTGCTATTGCAGTTTGCAGAATTTAGCTGTATTTTTATACAACAGTGGGAATCCTTTAGAGATAAGATCTATTGGTATCTCTTTTATACCTATGTTATGTGTAATTTATATGCACAAATGTTCTTTCATGCAGATACTGAACATTAATCATAACTATTATCGCTATATGTAGAGATCCTTTAGACATAAGATCTATTGATATCTCTTTATACCTATGTTATGTGTATTTTATATACACAAAGGATCTTTCATGGAGATAGTGGACATTAGTCATGAATATTTTCCCTATTTGAGATCCTTTAGAGATAAGATCCATTGGTATCTTTTATTCCATTGTATGAGTGATTAATATGTATGCACGTACATTTATCATGACATAGACACTAAGCATTAATTATGAATATTTTCATGTACTATGCACTTTGTGAGTATACACAGTCTCTGCTTTCTCTGGACATGGATTTACAAGTATTTAATGTGTATCTGTTGCTCTGTGTGCTACTCCTTAATCAGGAATGCCACATAACAATCTATGTGCAAATACTTAAGTAGGTACATGTATACTACATCTGATGCTTGTCATGTACAGATTTTTAAACTTTGTATAACTTTCTACATTTCAAATTCTACCCTGAAAATAGTTTAGACTGATTCTCTTCTCCTTCAAGAGACGCAGTGCTTTTGTTCTCTTTCAAGCAGAATGCCTCTGATTGACCAGTGGTCCTATATAAATGTTGTGTATGATCTTTAAGAGTGCAACATTTACAAAAGGATTTGAAGGATATTTAATCCTAGCACCTGTGTAGTCTCAGGGTCAAGAGATTTTACCCCAATCTGTTTTTTATCCAAGGGATTTACAGTCCTTCCCTGGATTTCATATCCCTAAAAATATTGGTCTGGATTCTCTCTTGTATAATGGGAATGTCCCTCAGTCTTTTTCCCTTAATCAAGGGTCATTTTGACTACTATAGACATCTAGGATTCTTATCTGCACTTCCCTATACATAGTGATTATTTTCAGTTCCTGAGGTTTTGTATATCTGCAAAACTCGTGCAAAACAGTTTGCCACTCTGTGTGGGATAATCAGAATCAGGACATTCCAGTTGCTCCATATCTGGCTAATATCTAGTCAACAGCTGTTGCTCTTGTCTCTTGCTCTGGCTTTCAAGATAATAGTTGGAGTATCAATGCACCTATAGCTCCTTATATCTTGCTTTGAGGGTAGCATTTACAAGAGTCATAATAGACCCAATCCTTATGCATGTATTAGGGTGTGTCTCATCCTACAATGAGCTCCATCCATTGGTAGCACAGTGCATGGAGGCGGTGGGTCTTTTGGTTGCTGCTTAGTCAGTTTTTTTTTATTCCCCTCTTCCCTCAAGACACCTTTAATGGCTATACTACCTTAGTAGTTAATGAATTATCTACATTTGGCACACAGATTGCTATGCGTTTTTTCCATCAATCAATCTTTTTCTTAAAGACAGAAATTCTGTCTTTGTCCCTTGGGACATCCTCCCTTCGCTAGTCTTGGTCAATTGCACTGACGAACGCCTGGTCTCTCAGGCTGGGGGCAGTCTTGGTTTCTCGAAGACTGCACGGGGTTTGGTATCACCTTGAGGCAAGTTTACCAATCAACATTCCGGAATTTCGTTCGATATTCGGGCTAGTTAGCCTTGGCCTCTATTAAAGAATGAAAATGTATTTGTTTCCAGTTGGACAACAACATGGTGGTGGCCTACATAGTTATCACGGAGATTAACTGCAGTCAACTGGACATAAAGGAAGTGTCTAATACTCTGTCTTGGGCAGAGAGGATTTAAAGATCCCTATTGGTAATCACAGCACCGCAGGACTTGGTATGCGGACCTAGTGCATATGTCCTTTTGCTTTCCATAGCTCTTTTCATCTGGGACAAACTCTGTTGTCTCAAGGTTCTCTTTTCTATCAAGATCTCAAATCTCTAATGGCATGGAGTTTGAACGCCTAGTTTTGGAACATAGAGATTGATTCGATTTAGTCATTAAATCTTTAATGCAGGCCAGAAAGCCTGTAACACAAGATTGGAAGACATGATTTAAATGGTATTCTTCCAGAGTGTTTTCTTGGTATCCTTTAAAATTCCTAGAATCCTTCAGTTTTCAGGATGCCCTGGTCAAGGGTTTGTCCACTATTTTCTGCCTTATCTCTTTTTTATAGGAAGTTCACTAAACTTCCTTAGGTTCAGACTTATGTTTAAACATTGGAATTAGGCACTGATGGAACCTTTTTCTCCACCCTGGAATCTCAGGGTATATCAGAAGGTGAAGGCTATACTTTGTACTAAATATGATTTTCTTCGTAAAGAAAACTACCAATCAAGAGATAGTTGTTCCTTCATTGTGTTTAGATCCTGCTAACTCTAGGTAGCGGATATTACATAAGCTGATTATAAACACTTTAAATTAACTATAGTTTTCAGACAAAATTCTAGTTTGTTTTACACTACTAAATTTAGTAAGGGGCAGAAAGCTACTAAGGTAACGTTTGTCTCTTAACTTATATGAAGGGATTCAAGACTCACCTTTCTAAGAGCATTACAGCTCTTTCTTCAACAGCAATTGCAACATTGTGGGTTTTTGAAAGCTTTTACATCTTTGGAGCAGATTTGCAAAGCTGCAACATGTCTTAAATGTGTCCTTTTTCTCTTGTTAAGTGTGTTCAGTCCATGGGTCATCCATTACTTATGGGATATATTCTCCTTCCCAACAGGAAGTTGCAAGAGGATCACCCAAGCAGAGCTGCTATATAGCTCCTCCCCTCACATGTCATATCCAGTCATTCTCTTGCAACCCTCAACAAAGAAGGAGGTCGCGAGAGGAGCTGGAGTTTTTACTTAATTATTCTTCAATCAAAAGTTTGTTATTTTAAATGGCACCGGAGTGTGCTGTTTTTCTATCTCAGGCAGTATTTGGAAGAAGAAACTGCCTGCGTTTTCTATGATCTTAGCAGGCGTAACTAAGATCCACTGGCTGTTCTCGACATTCTGAGGAGTGGGGTAGCTTCAGAAAATGGGAATAGCATGCGGGGTCTCCCGCAAATGAGGTATGTGCAGTACAATATTTTCTGGGAATGGAATTGACTAAGAAAACACTGCTGTTACCCGTATGATGTAAGTACAGCCTTAAATGCAGTAGTAGTGACTGGTATCAGGCTGATAAATGTATGCACAGTAGAGTTATTTTCTAGGGACTAGAATTTGACTGAAAAAATACTGTTAATACTGATATAATGTGTGAGCCTTAACTGCAGTAGAAGCGACTGGTAGCAGGATTAGTAATAACTTTACACAGCATCTGAAATGTTGTTTTTTAAAACGTTTACTGGCATGTTAATCGTTTTGTGAGGTACTTTGGTGATAAATCTTTTTGGGCATGATTTTTTTCCACACGGCTAACGTATATTTCTGCATAGAAACCGTTATATCAGGTCTCCCACTGTTGTAATAGGAGTGGGAGGGACCTTTTTTAGCGCCTTGTTGCGCAGTCAAAATTCTAGCACAGTCTTCCTGCTTCTTCCTCTTTGATCCAGGACGTCTCCAGAGAGCTCAGGGATCTTCAAAATTCGTTTTTGAGGGAGGTAATCAGTCACAGCAGACCTGTGACAGTGTGTTTGACTGTGATAAAAGCGTTAAATCTTAATTTGATATCCGTTTTTTGGGTACTGAGGGGTTAATCATCCTTTTGCTAATGGGTGCAATCCTCTGCTAATTAATACATTTAAAGAATTGTTGACTATATCTGAACTAGTTCTTTGTTATTCAATTGTGTTTTTTAAAAAAGCGCTGCAGCGTTTTTTATATTGCTTGTAAACTTATTGAAGTAATTTCCAAGCTTGCTAGCTTCATTGCTAGTCTGTTTAAACATGTCTGATACAGAGGAATCTGCTTGTTCATTATGTTTAAAAGCCGATGTGGAGCCCAATAGAAATATGTGTACCAATTGTATTGATATTACTTTGAATAAAAGTCAATCTGTACCAATAAAGAAATTATCACCAGACAACGAGGGGGAAGTTATGCCGCCTAACTCTCCTCACGTGTCAGTACCTTCGTCTCCCGCTCGGGAGGTGCGTAAGATTGAGGCGCCAAGTACATCAAGGCCCTTACAAATCACTTTACATGATATGGCTAATGTTATGAAAGAAGTATTATACAATATGCCCGAGTTAAGAGGCAAGCGCGACAGCTCTGGGTTAAGGACAGAGCGCGCCGATGACACGAGAGCCATGTCTAATACTGCGTCACAATTTGCAGAACATGAGGACGGAGAGCTTCATTCTGTGGGTGACGGTTCTGATTCGGGGAGACCGGATTCAGAAATTTCAAATTTTAAATTTAAGCTTGAGAACCTCCGCGTGTTGCTAGGGGAGGTGTTAGCGGCTCTGAATGATTGTGACACGGTGGCAATCCCAGAGAAATTATGTAGGCTGGATAAATACTATGCGGTACCGGTGTGTACTGACGTTTTTCCTATACCAAAGAGGCTTACAGAGATTATTAGCAAGGAGTGGGATAGACCCGGTGTGCCTTTTTCCCCTCCTCCGATATTTAGAAAAATGTTCCCTATAGACGCCACCACACGAGACTTATGGCAGACGGTCCCTAAGGTGGAGGGAGCAGTTTCTACTTTAGCCAAGCGTACCACTATCCCGGTGGAGGATAGCTGTGCTTTCTCAGATCCAATGGATAAAAAATTAGAGGGTTACCTTAAGAAAATGTTTGTTCAACAAGGTTTTATATTACAGCCTCTTGCATGCATTGCGCCTGTCACTGCTGCAGCGGCATTCTGGTTTGAGTCTCTGGAAGAGGCGATTCGCACAGCACCATTGGATGAATCTTTGAGCAAGATTAGAACCCTTAAGCTGGCTAATGCGTTTGTTTCGGATGCCGTAGTGCATTTAACCAAACTTATGGCTAAGAATTCCGGATTCGCCATACAGGCGCGCAGAGCGCTATGGCTTAAATCCTGGTCAGCAGATGTAACTTCTAAGTCTAAACTACTAAACATTCCTTTCAAAGGGCAGACCTTATTCGGGCCCGGCTTGAAGGAAATTATTGCTGACATTACTGGAGGTAAGGGCCACACCCTTCCTCAGGACAGGGCCAAATCAAAAGCCAAACAGTCTAATTTTCGTGCCTTTCGTAATTTCAAGGCAGGAGCAGCATCAACTTCCTCCGCTCCAAAACAGGAAGGAACTACTGCTCGTTACAGACAGGGTTGGAAAGGCAACCAGTCATGGAACAAGGGCAAGCAGGCCAGAAAGCCTACTTCCGCCCCTAAGACAGCATGAAGACAGGGCCCCCTTTCCGGAGACGGATCTAGTGGGGGGCAGACTTTCTCTCTTCGCCCAGGCTTGGGCAAGAGATGTACAAGATCCCTGGACGTTGGAGATTATATCTCAGGGATACCTTCTGGATTTCAAAACTTCTCCTCCACAAGGGAGGTTTCATCTGTCAAGGGTATCAACAAACCTAGTAAAGAAAGAGGCATTTCTACAATGTGTACAAGACCTCTTAGTGATGGGAGTGATCCACCCAGTTCCGCGAACGGAACAGGGGCAAGGGTTTTATTCAAATCTGTTTGTGGTTCCCAAGAAAGAGGGAACTTTCAGACCAATCTTAGACTTAAAGATCTTAAACAAATTCCTAAGGGTTCCGTCGTTCAAGATGGAAACCATTCGGACCATCCTACCCATGGTCCAAGAGGGTCAATATATGACCACAGTGGACTTAAAGGATGCCTACCTTCACATTATCGGTACCTAAGGTTTGCCTTTCTAGACAGGCATTACCAGTTTGTAGCTCTTCCCTTCGGGTTAGCTACGGCCCCGAGAATTTTTACAAAGGTTCTGGGCTCACTTCTGGCGGTACTAAGACCACGAGGCATAGCGATGGCTCCGTACCTAGACGACATTCTGATACAAGCGTCAAGTTTTCAAAATGCAAAGTCTCATACAGAGATAGTTCTAACATTTCTGAGGTCACATGGGTGGAAAGTGAACGTGGAGAAGAGTTCTCTGTTACCACTCACAAGGGTCCCTTTTCTAGGGACTCTTATAGATTCTGTAGAGATGAAGATTTACCTGACGGAGTCCAGGTTATCAAAGATTCTCAATGCTTGCCGTGTCCTTCACTCCATTCCAAGCCCATAGTGCCATTTGCGCGCCTACGTCTCAGACCGCTGCAACTATGCATGCTAAGTCAATGGAACGGGGATTACTCAGATCTGTCCCCTTTGCTAAATCGCTGGGCAGAGTCTCACTCTTGCCACCTGTCAGCGATCTACATCCCAGGCGTGGAGAACTGGGAGGCGGATTTTCTAAGTCGACAGACCTTTCATCCGGGGGAGTTAACTTAACCCGGAGGTATTTGCTCAACTGATTCGTCGTTGGGGCAAACCGGATCTGGATCTCATGGCATCTCGCCAGAACGCCAAGCTTCCTTGTTACGGATCCAGGTCCAGGGACCCGGGTGCGGTGCTGGTAGATGCACTAGCAGCCCCTTGGGTTTTCAACATAGCTTATGTGTTTCCACCTTTTCCGTTGCTACCTCGACTGATTGCCAGGATCAAACAGGAGAGCGCATCGGTGATTCTGATAGCGCCTGCGTGGCCATGCAGGACCTGGTATGCAGACCTAGTGGACATGCCGTCCTGTCCACCATGGTCTCTACCCCTGAGGCAGGACCTTCTAATCCAGGGTCCTTTCAACCATCCAAACCTAATTTCTCTGAGGCTGACTGCTTGGAAATTGAACGCTTGATTCTATAAAAGCGTGGGTTTTCGGATTTGGTTATTGATACATTAATACAGGCTCGGAAACCTGTTACCAGAAAAATTTACCACAAGATATGGCGTAAATATTTATATTGGTGTGAATCCAAGAGTTACTCATGGAGTAAGGTTAGGATTCCTAGGATATTGTCTTTTCTACAAGAGGGTTTAGAAAAGGGCTTATCCGCTAGTTCGCTAAAGGGACAGATTTCTGCTCTGTCTATTCTTTTACACAAGCGTCTGGCAGAGAATCCAGACGTCCAGGCTTTTTGCCAGGCTTTGGCTAGGATTAAGCCTGTGTTTAAAACTGTTGCTCCTCCGTGGAGCTTAAACTTGGTTCTTAAAGTTCTTCAGGGTGTTCCATTTGAACCCCTTCATTCCATTGATATTAAGCTTTTATCTTGGAAAGTTCTGTTTTTGATGGCTATTTCCTCGGCTCGAAGAGTCTCTGAGTTATCTGCCTTACATTGTGATTCTCCTTATCTGATCTTTCATTCAGACAAGGTAGTCCTGCGTACTAAACCTGGGTTTTTACCTAAGGTTGTTTCTAACAGGAATATCAATCAAGAGATTGTTGTTCCATCGTTATGTCCTAATCCTTCTTCAAAGAAGGAACGTCTTTTGCATAATCTAGACGTGGTCCGTGCCCTGAAGTTCTACTTACAGGCAACTAAAGATTTTCGACAAACTTCTTCTCTGTTTGTCGTTTACTCTGGACAGAGGAGAGGTCAAAAGGCTTCGGCTACCTCTCTCTCTTTTTGGCTTCGTAGCATAATACGCTTAGCCTATGAGACTGCTGGACAGCAGCCTCCTGAAAGAATTACAGCTCATTCCACTAGAGCTGTGGCTTCCACCTGGGCCTTTAAGAATGAGGCCTCTGTTGAACAGATTTGCAAGGCTGCAACTTGGTCTTCACTTTATACTTTTTCCAAATTTTACAAATTTGACACTTTTGCTTCTTCGGAGGCTGTTTTTGGGAGAAAGGTTCTACAGGCAGTGGTTCCTTCTGTTTAATGTTCCTGCCTTGTCCCTCCCATCATCCGTGTACTTTAGCTTTGGTATTGGTATCCCATAAGTAATGGATGACCCGTGGACTGAACACACTTAACAAGAGAAAACATAATTTATGCTTACCTGATAAATTTATTTCTCTTGTAGTGTGTTCAGTCCACGGCCCGCCCTGTCTTTTTGAGGCAGGTTCTAAATTTTAAATTATAACTCCAGTCACCACTGCACCCTATAGTTTCTCCTTTCTCGTCTTGTTTCGGTCGAATGACTGGATATGACATGTGAGGGGAGGAGCTATATAGCAGCTCTGCTTGGGTGATCCTCTTGCAACTTCCTGTTGGGAAGGAGAATATATCCCATAAGTAATGGATGACCCGTGGACTGAACACACTACAAGAGAAATAAATTTCTCAGGTAAGCATAAATTATGTTTTTCAGAGTTTATCGCTTGAGGTTTTGCTTTTCAGCAAGCAGCTTTTGCGCTAGGTAAGTCCTTCAGGCCGCAGTGTCGGCTAAATAAGAACTGCCAGAAAAAGAATCCCACCCTTTCCGTAACATAGACCATCGGCTTGGGTATTAATCCCCTATGTTAAGGAGGACTGTGGACCATCACCATTTTACAAAAGAAAACAAAATGTCTGCTTACCTGATAAATTTATTTTCTTTTGGAATGATGATGGTCCACAGGTCCCGCCTATTTACATTTTTGGCTGACCGTTCTAATGACACCTATAGACCCTGCTTTGCCTTTCCTTCCTATTCTGTACTTGGCTATACGTAAAACTGAGAGAGAATGGGAGGGTTTTAAAGCTCTTGTATGGGTTCTTGACCACCTCCTAGTGGTGGGAAATGTATCACATATGTTTTAGAGGACTGTGGACCATCATTCCAAAAGAAAAGAATTTATCAGGTAAGCATACATTTTACATTTTCTATTATTTTCACTGTTTTTCTAAATTACTATTTTTGTTTTCCACAGGTGTTGTCTGAACTGAATCCTGAGCTAGAATATATTACTGGAGTGATAACCAAGGTTTGTAATTTTCAAAAAACTATTTTTAATGGGGAATTAAAAAATAAAAGTTCACTTTTTTTTTTTTTTTTTTTTTTTTTTTTTAGTTGAATGCATATGACAGAAGACATTTGGATGAGATCCACTTTGATGTTCGTCTAACAGCTTTCCAAAAAGCTACAGCTGGTATAAAAGAAATTAAGGAGCTTGACATGAATTATATAATCCCCCTTATGTATAACTGCTTCTACACTATTCAGGTAAGTATTTTATTATTAAAGTCTCTTGTAACCTACACTACATACGTTTTGCATAACCACTTTTTTTAAAAACATTTTAGCCAACATAATAAAGTATTTGACATTCAGTTTCATGCAGCCAATTAATCGGGGACTATAGCCTGTTACAATTTGTAATGTATCCTCAAAAACACATTTTCATAATATTCAGGTTATCTGTCCTTAGGTGCTGTTAGTATTTATCTAAAAACTTGTTTTGTTTCCAGCAGTAACCTATAGGGATTAGTAAGTGACTTTATTCCAAATCTGTGTTGGTGTATTTAAACCATCACTTTTCAATATAGAAATAGATGCTTTTGTATGTAACTTCTGTTACTTAGGAAGCAAAATAAATATGCTACTTTCTTTGCTCCTTATAGCTGGGCGACCAAGCAAGCAAAAAAATTCACTGTATTTGTGATTGGGTAAAGAAGATACTTTAAATAATAAGTGATAGAGTCTTGTGATGTACAATGAAAAATGAGAATTTACATGATCACGTTTTATTGGTTCATGCTGGTCAAAGCAGCTGTGGTGCTATTTAGTGTCACCACTGATAAAAGATGTAGAATAAAAAGAAATTAATGGCTGCAATAAATGATAATCCCAAATACTAAATTTGTTAGATATATATTTATTGAATTGTATTATAAACCGGATCTAGATGTAAGCAGAATTAGCAATGTCCTAAGGACACTGATACTTTAGCATTATTGAATCTCTCTAGAATGGCATGTTTTCATCATAGGACAATGTGTACTGTGGTTTAACACAATTCTGGTTTGCAGAATAGTTTTGCAAAGAATATCAGGTTCATATAGATATATTCTTTCATTGCTAACTTTCAGAATAAATTCAAAAGGGGAAGCATAAGTATGAAATCTCTTCGGAAACTGTTGTACTCACTTTTCCAATGACTTGGAAACACAATTGCGTTGTTACTGAAATTGCTGAATTTAAAACTTTATAAATAAAATATTTTGTTTTGTTTGTTTTTTTAGCTTGGAGAGATGTCTCTAAGTGACAATGCAAGCCTTTGTCTTATCAGCATAATCAAACAACTGGCAGCCTCAGATCATAACGAGAACTTGTTCAGAGAAATCGTACAGCGCACATTGTTAGAGAACGTGAAAACAGGGCTCAAAAGCAAGGTGGAGGTAAATATAAAACTGGGGTTCAGGGGAAATAGAAAGTTTATACTAGAAAAAGATTTGGATTCAAAATTGTATGGTATAAAACAGGGCTTCAGTTCATACTTGTATTAGAAGTAATTGTGAGCTCTGCGTTTCTGTATTGTTCATGGACTTTTAATTAAAGATATTTAAACCAAAAAAAAAAAAAGTAATTGTGAAAACAGGGCCGAGATAAAAGATGAAGGTTAATGTAACATCAGTAAGAATGTTTTTTTTATCATCATTTGACTAAGATATATTATCTATAGTAAAGTTGTTTAAGATTTTGAACTGACATTGTTGTAAAATAACTGCTTGCTTTCAGCTACAGTGGGTATTGAAAATAATCACCCCCCTTGAAAATAATCACATTTTGTTGGTTTGCAGCCTGAAATAAAGACAGACACAGTTTTTGTTTATCCAGTTGTAATTACTCAGTGTAACTTATAACATCCAAGTGAAAGATATAACACCAACATGTCAGACAGAAATAGACAGTTCAAAAACAGAATCACTAAGTTAGAAAAAGGATCACCCCCTTGTGTCCGTATTTTGTTGAACTACCTTTTGCTTTAATTACAGCCTTTAGTCTTTTGGGATATGTCTCTACTAACTTTGCACATCTAGACCGTGCTATATTTGCCCACTCATTTTTTTATTTGTTTTTCTTTTTTAAGACCCGATGAGTCCACGTATCATCTTAATTACTAATGGGATATTCACCTCCTGGTCAGCAGGAGGAGGCAAAGAGCACCACAGCAGAGCTGTTAAATAGCTCCTCCATTCCCTCCCACCCCGGTCATTCTCTTTGCCTACGTTAGTGATAGGAAGTGACAAAGTGAGGTGTTAGAAAAGATTCTTTAATCAAGAGTTTATTATTTTTAAAGTAGTGCCAGAGTGTGCTGCTTTGTTCTAGGGTGTAGCCGTAGTCTCTACAGTAGAGCTTTTGGTGGCTTTAAAGCAATGGGAACTTGTGGGACATAATTCTCACTGCACCTCCCATACTGATGCTGCCCTGACTGAGAAAACCTGAAGTATTTTACTCAGGATTTTCGTTTCTTTCCCGGTCCATGGGAGGGAGAGGACCTCTTAAACCTGGGAACTGCCTTGCTGCCAGGCAGACAATGAGGTAAGTGCTAACTTTTTTTTCTGGGGATAGAGATCCCGGAGAAAGTTTGGGCACTTTCTTAAATTAACATTTGACCTAATTTAAGTTGGATTCAGACTCCCCTAGTTAGCAGGGGACATTTAGGCAGTCATGACGCTGGCTTATCTTTCAGAGCCTCTATTGTGGCTTAGTGGGGAGCATGTCTGATTAACAAACTCAAGGTTAAGAGTTTGAATCCACCCCCATGTGCTACGCTTTATTCTCCTGGCTAATAATAGGGCTGCCTGGGTGAAAGAGACAGTATATCTGCTTGAAGTCTTTTACATTTGGGCTTGCATTGCGGCTTAGACCCCTTATACTCTGCTAGGCACTGACTGTAATATAAATAAGCCTGACACTAAGGGAGTATGACACATGTTGCTGGTCAGGCTGTCTACTTGATTCCGGGGTTGTCAAGGAGACCGGGTGGTTACATGTTTTCCCTATTATTTATGTATTGATGACAGTCTGAGTGTTTGGTTGATTAATTGACACATTAGCTGATTAGCAATGTCAAAACTGAGCCAATGCTTCTTTCTACCGGTGCGACATTTCCGCGATAACTGCGGTGGTGCATATGTTATCTTGAGATACAAACAATGGCGACCGGGAGATAATTTGGTTGACGCCCACGCCAAGGCTTTCTGTCCTCCCTCCTAACAGTTCTGGTTACGATAGGAGTGGAGGATGGCGCCGTGCAGAGAGACTCTTCCTTATTGTCACTTCCAGTTATCGGAAGACACGGAGGACTTTGTGACTAAATGTTTGCGCTTTAGTTCAGCGCTATAATGTGTTCAGCTTCGGTATGGGCAGGTTGTCTAACATTTCTGCTAGGTTAAGCTGAAGGTTTTGATGGACTGACAAGTTCCTCATACATCTTCAATGTTTGCTTTAATAAAAATGTAGTTGCGTCACTTTTTAACATTTAAAGGGACAGTACCACTTGCCATATGTGGATGGGTGGAAGGTAAATTTGGAAAAGTGTTCCTTAGTCCCAAGCACAAGGGTAACTTTCTTGGGAACCATAATAGATTCCTTATCAATGAAGATTTTTCTGACAGAAGTCAGGAAATTGAAGATTATCGATACTTGTCTAGTCCTTCAGTCCACTCCTCGGCCTTCAGTGACACAGTGCATGGAGGTAATCGGGCTGATGGTGGCGGCAATGGATATCATCCCATTGGCTCGGTTCCATCTCAGACCTCTGCATAATCCCTGTTCCATTGCCTGAGCATGCTTAGTTGCAGACTTGTCTCCTCGAATAATTCTGGAACAGGGGACAAGGACCTCTCTTAAATGGTGGTTGTCTCTGAATCTTCTCTCCCAGGTAGCCTGCTTTCGCAGACCATCTTGGGTGATTGTGACAACAGACACCAGCCTTCTGGGGTGGGGAGTAGTCTGGGGCTCCCTGAAGGCTCAGGGAGTTTGCGCTCAGTCAGAGTCTGTTCTTTCTATAGACATCCTGGAGCTGAGAGCGATCTACAATGCTCTTCTGGCCTGGCCACATTTAGCCACGGTCCAGTTTATCAGGTTCCAGCCGAACAACATAACTTCAGTGGCTTACATCACTCCTCAGGGAGGAACGAGGAGTTCCTTAGCGATGATAGAGGTAGCCAAAATAATCCAGTGAGCAGAAGACCACTCTTGATACCTATCAGTGATCCACTTCCCAGGGGTGGATAATTGGGAAGCGGATTTCCTGAGCAGGCAAACATAGTTCCTCATGGGCATTCAAAACTGTAGTTTCTGTAGAACAGATTTGCAAGGCTGCAACCTGGTCCTCTCTTCATACTTTTTCAAGATTTTACTAATTTGACTATTTTGCCTCGGCTGTGGCTGTTTTTGGGAGAAAGGTTCTACAAGCAGTGGTGCCTTCCGTTTAGGTTCCCTGTCTTGTCCCTCCCGTATCATCTGTGTACTCTAGCTTGGGTATTGAATCCCATTAGTAATTTAGATCATCCGTGGACTCATCGTGTCTTAAAAAAGAAAACAAAATTTATGCTTATCTGATAAATTTATTTCTTTTTTGACACGATGAATCCACGGCCCGCCCTGTTCTTTTAGACAGGTTATGGGTTATTGTAAACTTCAGACACCTCTGCACCTTGGCTTTTCCTTTCTCTTCCTAACTTTGGTCGAATAACTGGAGTGGGAGGGAAGGGAGGAGCTATTTAACAGCTCTGCTGTGGTGCTCTTTGCCTCCTCCTCCATCCATCCCATTAGTAATTAAGATGATCCGTGGACTCATCATGTCAAAAAAGAAATACATTTATCAGGTAAGCATAAATTTTGTTTTTTTTCCATATAATTTCCAATGCGAATGTTCACCAGGGCTTGCAAAACACATACAGACATCTATCTATTTCTGCAATAAATATAAAAAACCAAACACAGATTTCTTGACACAATACTTCCTCAAACACTATAATCAGTGCGGAAAGCCAACAGAACTAAAGGTAATAGCTAACTAAATAAATGAAAGCTTCAGAGTTACCTCTAAACCGTAAGCTCCATAGGCAGTCTCTTATTATACTCCCCAAAATGTAAGCTCCTTGGGCAAAATCTCCCATTATAGCTTCTTATAAATATAGCCACAAAAACATGCCGCCCCCTCAAATTTGCTGACCTAGACAAGTGCCTTGTTTTCCTAGGCCAAAATACGCCCCTGGCTTTGGGTCATTGGTAAACCTTCTTCCCATTGACAACTTCCTGGCAGAGGGCAGCAGATTTTCCTCAAGAATTTGATGGTATTTTGCCCCATCCATTATTCCTTCTATCCTGACAAGTGCTCCAATGCCTGCTGTAGAGAAACAGCCCCATAACAGGATCTTACCACCCCCATGCTTTACTGTAGGTATGGTGTTATTTGGATGGTGAGCTGTATTGGATTTCCTCCAGACATATTGTTTGATGTTGAGGCTGAATAATTCAATTTTAGTCTCATCTGACCATAACACCTTTTTTCCATGTGGCCTCAGAATCTCCTAGGTGTGTTATGGCAAAGCTCAGTCGTAACTGCATGTGGCCTTTTCTTGCAACCCTTCCATACAACCCACCTTTGTGGAGAATTTGTGATATTGTTGTCACATCCACACAATGACCACATAAATTCCTGCAACTGCTTCAGAGTTGCTGTGGGCCTCTTGGTAGCCTCTCTGATCAGTTTCCTCCTGACTCTTTCATCCAGTTTGGAGCAAAGTCCTGATCCAGAGAAGGGTCTGTATTGTACCAAATACCTTCCACTTCTTAATAATAGGTTTCACTTTCCAGATAACATTTGTATGACACAAATGCTTTTTATAACCATTACTCTTGCCATGTTTAAATAGTTTAATACAGTGCCTAATTTCACCCGGAGTAGATGGAAGCTTTTCATGTTTTTGAACCCCTTTCTGTTGTCTTACGATTTTTGTTTACCAGTTTAGAGTAAGTTAATGTGGTCTATAGAACTGCGCTATCCATGATGGTTTACATTTGACGGAGGGGTGTCCACTGCTGGTCTTCCTTCAAGGCTGTTTGTGTCCAGTTTGGTCTCACCCTTCATTCTTCTTGGGTTATTTTGGATTTTTCTTTTGGTGTTGATTGTTTAGGTTGGCATGTTGCCACTTTTTTCATTGTGGTAGAGGGCAAGGAATGTGTTTGTGTACTTGCAGGTTTTCTACACTGTATTTTATTCCTGCACTGTTCCTTTCCTTGTACCATGATGTCCTCAGATGGTGAAGCCCTGCTCCAGAAACATACTTAAAGGGATACTAATTGTTTTCTTTCATGATTCAGATAGTTGCATGCAATTTTAATGCAGCTTTCTTATTTACTCCTATTATCAAATTTTCTTTGTTGTCTTTTTATCTGTATTTGAAAAACAGGATTGTAAAGCTTAGGAGCCAGCCCATTTTAGGTTCAGCACCTTGGATAGCGCTTGTTTATTGGTGGCTACTTTTAGTCACCAATCGGCAAGTGCTACCCAGGTACTGAACCAAAAATGGGCCGGCTCCTAAGCTTTACATTCCTGCTTTTCAAATAATAGGAGTAAATTAGAAAGTTGCTTACAATCACATGCTTTATCTGAATCGTTAACGAAAAAATCTGGGTTTAGTGTCCCTTTAATATTGTATATTCCTTATTATTAGGATTTTTGATTAAGTGTTTTTCAGCTTACTGCAATAACATCTTGTGTATATACAATAAACTATTATTTCTGTGATTTTACGCTTTCAGTTTAAGTTAATGTTTTATAAAGTACTTAAAATAAGACACTTTTTTTAATGTAACTATGAATAACATATGTTATATTTCACTTTCAGAGCATTCAACAGGACTATACAACTTTGCTTTGTAATTTGATTCGCACATTTCCTAAACATCCAGAGTTTGCAGACATGGTTCAGCTTACAGACTACAATGATCCAGAAATGGACTTCTTTGAAAATATGAAACATATTCAGGTACTGGGAATTGTATAGTTAATTTTACTAAAGTTATATAAAGGCAAGGTCATGCAGAAACTAAACCAGACCTCTAGCTCACTCATCATGCTTCATATTTTCTATTTAATCCATCTTCCTATTACATGATGGTTTTCAAGAATGTCAAAGTTCTCTTTTTCCTTTCAAAACTAATGTAATGTTGCTCTCTCAGTGGTTACTCTCTACATCTAATATTACTTTGTAATTAGTTTTTTTCTAAAATATAAGGCTCTAAGTAACACTACAGTGTATTATATTACAAACTGTTTAGTGATACTAGAATATAGTATATAAAGCTTGGTTTGTACTTCTCCCCTCCCCTTATCTATCCATGGTCTTCATCTTATATCTCATTACCAACACCTTGTCCTGCTTAGATAACTATTCTCATAATTCATAAACTCAGAAATTCTGTACCCCACTCGCCATAGTTTCTGCTTCACCATTTCAGTTGTATTGTTTCTTTAAACATACCATTTAGGAATAGACCACTTAATACCTTCAAAACCCATTTTTTTCAGTATAGCATATACTAATACACATACCTCATTTATTTGTACTGGTGCACAACCCCATATGCACATTTGTTTGCGTTGTCACATATTCTGTATTTATCTGCTCCTTTTTTAGAACGAAATAATGTATTATATTTCTCCAACATAGGTGTGTCCGGTCCACGGCGTCATCCTTACTTGTGGGATATTCTCTTCCCCAACAGGAAATGGCAAAGAGCCCAGCAAAGCTGGTCACATGATCCCTCCTAGGCTCCGCCTACCCCAGTCATTCTCTTTGCCGTTGCACAGGCAACATCTCCACGGAGATGGCTAAGAGTTTTTTGGTGTTTAAATGTAGTTTTATTCTTCAATCAAGAGTTTGTTATTTTAAAATAGTGCTGGTATGTACTATTTACTCTGAAACAGAAAAGAGATGAAGATTTCTGTTTGTAAGAGGAAAATGATTTTAGCAACCGTTACTAAAATCGATGGCTGTTTCCACACAGGACTGTTGAGATGAATTAACTTCAGTTGGGGGAAACAGTGGGCAGACTTTTGCTGCTTGAGGTATGACACATTTCTAACAAGACTTGGTAATGCTGGAAGCTGTCATTTTCCCTATGGGAACCGGTAAGCCATTTTCTTAGTTTAGTATAAGAATAAAGGGCTTCACAAGGGCTTTAAAGACTGGTAGACATTTTTCTGGGCTAAAACGATTACTTTATAAGTATATTTAGTGGATTATAACTATAAATAGTTCTTTTAATCTTGGGGATGTATTAAAAAAACGGCAGGCACTGTATTGGACACCTTTTTCACTGGGGGCCTTTTCTAGTCATAGGCAGAGCCTCATTTTCGCGCCACTAATGCGCAGTTGTTTTTGGAAAGCAAGGCATGCAGATGCATGTGTGAGGAGCTAAGAACCACTGAAAAAGCTTATTGAAGGCGTCATTTGGTATCGTATTCCCCTCTGGGCTTGGTTGGGTCTCAGCAAAGCAGATACCAGGGACTGTATAGGGGTTAAATGTAAAAACGGCTCCGGTTCCGTTATTTTAAGAGTTATAGCTTTCAAATTTGGTGTGCAATACTTTTAAGGCTTTAAGACACTGTGGTGAAATTTTGGTGAATTTTGAACAATTCCTTCATACTTTTTCTCATATTCAGTAATAAAGTGTGTTCAGTTTAAAATTTAAAGTGACAGTAACGGTTTTATTTTAAAACGTTTTTTGTGCTTTGTTATCAAGTTTATGCCTGTTAACATGTCTGAACCATCAGATAGACGATGTTCTGTATGTTTGGAAGCCAAGGTTCCTCCCCATTTAAATATATGTGATGAATGTGACATAGTGTCCAAACAAAGTAGGGACAATGATGCCACTGATAATGATGTTGCCCAAAATGATTCCTCAAGTGAGGGGAGTAAGCATGGTACTGCATCTTCCCCTTCTATGTCTACACCAGTCTTGCCCACACAAGAGGCCCCTAGTACATCTAGTGCGCCAATCCTTCTTACTATGCATGTAATGGATAATTCTATTAAAAACATTTTGTCCAAAATGCCCACTTATCAGAGAAAGCGCGATTGCTCTGTTTTAGATACTGAAGAGCATGAGGACGCTGATGATAATGGTTCTGACATACCCTCACACCAATCTGAAGGGGCCAGGAGGGAGGTTTTGTCTGAGGGAGAAATTTCAGATTCAGGAAAAATTTCTCAACAAGCTGAACCTGATGTTATTACTTTTAAATTTAAATTAGAACATCTCCGCGCTCTGCTTAAGGAGGTGTTATCTACTCTGGATGATTGTGACAATTTGGTCATTCCAGAGAAGTTATGTAAGATGGACAAGTTCCTAGAGGTTCCGGTGCCCCCCGATGCTTTTCCTATACCCAAGCGGGTGGTGGACATTGTAAATAAGGAATGGGAAAGGCCCGGCATACCTTTTGTTCCTCCCCCTATATTTAAAAAATTATTTCCTATGGTCGACCCCAGAAAGGACTTATGGCAGACAGTCCCCAAGGTCGAGGGGGCAGGTTTCTACTCTAAACAAACGCACTACTATCCCTATAGAAGATAGTTGTGCTTTCAAAGATCCTATGGATAAAAAATTAGAGGGTTTGCTTAAAAAGATGTTTGTTCAGCAAGGTTACCTTCTACAACCAATTTCATGCATTGTTCCTGTCACTACAGCAGCGTGTTTCTGGTTCGAAGAACTAGAAAAGTCGCTCAATAAAGACTCTTCGTATGAGGAGGTTATGGACAGAGTTCAAGCACTTAAATTGGCTAACTCTTTTATCTTAGACGCCACTTTGCAATTAGCTAGATTGGCGGCGAAAAATTCAGGTTTTGCTATTGTGGCGCGCAGAGCGCTTTGGCTAAAGTCTTGGTCAGCGGATGTGTCCTCCAAGAACAAATTGCTTAACATCCCTTTCAAAGGTAAAACGCTGTTTGGCCCTGACTTGAAAGAGATTATTTCAGACATCACTGGGGGAAAGGGCCACGCCCTTCCTCAGGATAGGTCTTTTAAGGCTAAAAATAAGCCAAATTTTCGTCCCTTTCGCAGAAACGGACCAGCCTCAAATTCTACACCCTCTAAGCAAGAGGGTAATAGTTCTCAAACCAAACCAGCCTGGAGACCGATGCAAGGCTGGAACAAGGGTAAGCAGGCCAAGAAACCTGCCACTGCTACTAAAACAGCGTGGAAAATTGGGAAGCGGATTGTCTGAGTCGTCAGACTTTCCATCCGGGGGAGTGGGAACTCCATCCGGAAATCTTTGCCCAAATAACTCAATTATGGGGCATTCCAGACATGGACTTGATGGCGTCTCGTCAGAACTTCAAGGTTCCTTGCTACGGGTCCAGATCCAGGGATCCCAGGGCGACTCTAGTAGATGCACTGATAGCGCCTTGGACCTTCAACCTAGCTTATGTATTCCCACCGTTTCCTCTCATTCCCAGGCTGGTAGCCAGGATCAATCAGGAGAGGGCTTCGGTGATCTTGATAGCTCCTGCGTGGCCACGCAGAACTTGGTATGCAGACCTGGTGAATATGTCATCGGCTCCACCATGGAAGCTACCTTTGAGACAGGACCTTCTTGTTCAAGGTCCATTCGAACATCCGAATCTGGCTTCACTCCAACTGACTGCTTGGAGATTGAACGCTTGATTTTATCAAAGCGTGGGTTTTCAGATTCTGTCATTGATACTCTTGTTCAGGCTAGAAAGCCTGTAACTAGGAAAATTTACCATAAAATATGGAAAAAATATATTTGTTGGTGTGAATCTAAAGGATTCCCATGGAACAAGATAAAAATTCCTAAGATTCTATCCTTTCTACAGGAGGGTTTGGAGAAAGGATTATCTGCAAGTTCTTTGAAGGGACAGATTTCTGCTTTATCTGTTTTACTTCACAAAAAACTGGCGGCTGTGCCAGATGTTCAAGCTTTTGTTCAGGCTCTGGTTAGAATCAAGAGAGGTTTTGGAAATTTTTTGGAGTGTAGGCGCAAGTGAATGCTTTTACCCCTGTCTTGAATATTCAGTATCCTTATCTAAGGTAATTGTATATAAAAAAAATTTTGACACTTGTTTAAATAACAAATATATTTATTTGAAAAATAAGAAAAAAATCTCTTTAAAAATTCCAATATGAACTTTGTGACACGTGGTTTACAAGTTCTGATAGGTCTTGTAACTAATATGTGAAGTCTATGACTAGTGTTACAAGATTAATGGTATAGGTGTATAATAACAATATGTTTGGTAGTGATATATTAAGTGACAATAGCTCATAAGAAATGTAATGAAACAACCTATGTGTTTGAATAATGTTTTAAAAATTAGGACTCGTTAGAGTGTTGTACCTAGTGCATTGAAAACCTAGTACACAGTCTGAAAAGTCAAATTTGCAGTTTAGAAGGGATCTTTATGTTTGTAGAGTTTTGCTAATCCAAATATTTCTAGTTTTGCTATATATATAGAAAAAATATATTCTTGGTGCTTGTTCCTGGTATCAACAGTTATTAGCTTTCACATAAATCACTGTCATATGAGGGAGGAAAGGAAAATGTTTGGACATTTATTGCTTAAAATCTTACAAGTATTTGTTGCTTGAAATCTTACAAATATTTCATAAAACATATATTGCTAAAAAATGTAAACACGTATATTTACGGTTAAAACTGTATTTCTGCAATTATAAAACATATATTGCTAACAATCTTAAAAAATATATTAAAAGTTGAAACTGTATTTCTGAAATTTTAAACTAGCTCATAGTCGGCCGAAATACAGTTTCAACTTTTAATATATTTTTTAAGATTGTTAGCAATATATGTTTTATAATTGCAGAAATACAGTTTTAACCGTAAATATACGTGTTTACATTTTTTAGCAATATATGTTTTATGAAATATTTGTAAGATTTCAAGCAACAAATACTTGTAAGATTTTAAGCAATAAATGTCCAAACATTATCCTTTCCTCCCTCATATGACAGTGATTTATGTGAAAGCTAATAACTGTTGATACCAGGAACAAGCACCAAGAATATATTTTTTCTATATATATATATATATATAACTAGAAATATTTGGATTAGCAAAACTCTACAAACATAAAGATCCCTTCCAAACTGCAAATTTGACTTTTCAGACTGTGTACTAGGTTTTCAATGCACTAGGTACAACACTCTAACGAGTCCTAATTTTTAAAACATTATTCAAACACATAGGTTGTTTCATTACATTTCTTATGAGCTATTGTCACTTAATATATCACTACCAAACATATTGTTATTATACACCTATACCATTAATCTTGTAACACTTGTCATAGACTTCACATATTAGTTACAAGACCTATCAGAACTTGTAAACCACGTGTCACAAAGTTCATATTGGAATTTTTAAAGAGATTTTTTTCTTATTTTTCAAATAAATATATTTGTTATTTAAACAAGTGTCAAAATTTTTTTTATATACAATTACCTTAGATAAGGATACTGAATATTCAAGACAGGGGTAAAAGCATTCACTTGCGCCTACACTCCAAAAAATTTCCAAAACCTCTCCTGTACACCTAAGTAAGATATTTTTTGGGGAAAATATCCTAGGAGTAAAAGGCTTACCCCATTAGGCAGCGCAAAAAAGTTTTATATTTCACTCACCCAATCTGGTTAGAATCAAGCCTGTTTACAAACCTTTGACTCCTCCTTGGAGTCTCAATTTAGTTCTTTCAGTTCTTCAAGGGGTTCCGTTTGAACCCTTACATTCCGTAGATATTAAGTTACTATCTTGGAAAGTTTTGTTTTTGGTTGCAATTTCTTCTGCTAGAAGAGTTTCAGAGTTATCTGCTCTGCAGTGTTCTCCTCCTTATCTGGTGTTCCATGCAGATAAGGTGGTTTTGCGTACTAAACCTGGTTTTCTTCCGAAAGTTGTTTCTAACAAAAACATTAACCAGGAGATAGTTGTGCCTTCTTTGTGTCCGAATCCAGTTTCAAAGAAGGAACGCTTGTTACACAATTTGGATGTAGTTCGTGCTCTAAAATTCTATTTAGAGGCTACAAAGGATTTCAGACAAACATCTTCTTTGTTTGTTGTTTATTCTGGTAAAAGGAGAGGTCAAAAAGCAACTTCTACCTCTCTCTCTTTTTGGCTTAAAAGCATCATCCGATTGGCTTATGAGACTGCCGGACGGCAGCCTCCTGAAAGAATCACAGCTCACTCCACTAGGGCTGTGGCTTCCACATGGGCCTTCAAGAACGAGGCTTCTGTTGATCAGATATGTAAGGCAGCGACTTGGTCTTCACTGCACACTTTTACCAAATTTTACAAATTTGATACTTTTGCTTCTTCTGAGGCTATTTTTGGGAGAAAGGTTTTGCAAGCCGTGGTGCCTTCCATCTAGGTGACCTGATTTGCTCCCTCCCATCATCCGTGTCCTAAAGCTTTGGTATTGGTTCCCACAAGTAAGGATGACGCCGTGGACCGGACACACCTATGTTGGAGAAAACAGAATTTATGCTTACCTGATAAATTACTTTCTCCAACGGTGTGTCCGGTCCACGGCCCGCCCTGGTTTTTTTAATCAGGTCTGATGAATTATTTTCTCTAACTACAGTCACCACGGTATCATATGATTTCTCCTATGCATATTCCTCCTTTACGTCGGTCGAATGACTGGGGTAGGCGGAGCCTAGGAGGGATCATGTGACCAGCTTTGCTGGGCTCTTTGCCATTTCCTGTTGGGGAAGAGAATATCCCACAAGTAAGGATGACGCCGTGGACCGGACACACCGTTGGAGAAAGTAATTTATCAGGTAAGCATAAATTCTGTTTTTAAATATACAATAATTATTTGATTTTGTTAAGTAAAATGATAAACAGTAGTGAATTCGGTAACCAGTCTTTCTGGCAGTAGAGATCTCACGAGTCTCATTGTCTCCATTTCCTTTGGAATATTTCAGATTCACAGGAGAGCGCGAGCATTGAGAAAACTAGCAAAACACCTTGCAGAGGAGAAAGTGGTACTATCCTCAAAATCTCTCCAAAACTACATCATGCCTTACGCCACAACTACTCTGTTTGATGAGAAAATGCATAAGGTATGTTTTTTTTGTTTCTTTTGTTCATTTTACTGTTTTATCTTTGGACATTTTGCTTTATCTAAAGTTAAAATGGCCGTGGAAGCTCCTTAAAGAGATGTTGTACTGAAATAGTTTATTTGATGTAAATGAAAAACCAGCATTATTTATGCATTATGATTTTATTTATTTTTTGCCTAAAACAAGTTAAGTAAAGTTGGCTTAAATTCATAGTTAGACTGTTACAACAGTATCAGTTGTGCTTACTGGCTGAGGAGGACAACTCCTACAACTCTGTTGGTGGGAGGGGACACAATGCTGCTTGACTAACAAGAATACATTGGTTTGTTCAAGACAGGCGCATGCAACTGTTAAAAATATTTTAATAGATTTTGAAATGCACTATTTTAGATAAAACAAAGAAAAAACACCAGTACAATGTCCCTTCTAAGACCACCTGCAGCCCACTTAAATTAAAGGGAAAGTAAAGTCAACATTAAGTTGTCATGATTCAGATAGAGCATGCCATTTTAATAAATGTAATAGATAAACTTCTATTATCAAATTTACTTAATTATCTTGCTATCTTTTGTTTAAAAGCATACCTAGGTGGGCTCAGTCAGCAATATAATACTGGGAGCTAGCTGCTGATTGGTAGCTGTACAAATATGCCTCTTGCCACAGTTTTCAGCTAGCTCCCAGTAGTGAATTACTGCTCCTGAGATTACCTAAATTTATTTTTCAACAAAGGATACAAAGAGAACAAATAACATTTGATACTAGAAGTAAATTGGAAAGTTGTTTAAAATTGTAAGCTCTATTTCAATCACTTTTGACTTTACTGTGTCTTTAGGATGTAGAGAAGAAGCATATCCCTTAAATTGTGACTCATGTAATGTCTGTGGTACCTTAAGGTATTTGTAAATATTTTTGTTTTTAAGATTGCTGGTTGTGGCAATTATGTGTAGTTAAAAAAAAAGTTGCAATATATTTTGTTTCCCTTTCCTGTAATTTAACTCTGAAAATTGTTGGTTTTCCAAATTCCACTAAGTTTCTATAAAGTAATTGTTGCCGCCATGTTTGAACTTAGGTTGCCCCTTATCTGTTTCCACAGCTGAAGACAATTAGGAACAGATATAAAACAGGCAATAATAAAGACTGTCCACATGGCTTTGTTTGCATAAATAGAGATTATTAGAAAACTAGTTCAAACATGGCTGCATCCATTACATTATAGAAACTAAACCTTTACACTTTTATTTTCAATAATATAATTGTAAAAACATATATTATTTAAAGGGACAGTCAACACCAGAATTTTTGTTGTTTTAAAAGATAGATAATCCCTTAATGTTATCTATATGAAACACGTGAACTAATGCCCTCTAGTGGTGAAAAACAATGCATTTAAATTAGAGGCGGCCTTCAAGGTCTCAAAAATTAGCTCTTAGGTTTAGCTTTCAACTAAGAATACCAAGAGAACAAAGCAAAATTGGTGATAAAAGTAAATTGGAAATACATGCCCTATTTGAAACATGAAAGTTTTTTTTGGGCTTGACTGTCCCTATAAGACTTGTCTTTGCTTTGATTACATGATTATGTTAAGTGTGTTTTTACTGTTTAACAACCCTTTTTAAAGTACATTTTTGTTTTTAAATATTGTTTATTGAGAATAAAAATCAATGCAAAACAGGCAAAATAAGAACAGTTCACAAACTTAAAGACATTTTTGAACAATTAGAAATCAGCATCAATGAGAGAGAATACCTTTGTTACACATATATATTCCTGCTATGCTACAAATGATTTTATATATATATATTACTATATAGTGATTACCCTGCCAACTATTGAAGAGACCTCCTCTCCATCTTTGCTGTTACCTGTGAAGCTGCACTGTATTGAATGTTATGTAGGAGCTCCACATAGTGACTTTGTATCTGCTTAGTGCAGAGGAAACGTGTCGAGTTAAGAGTTAGAGGAGCCGGTGCTACAAGTTGGAGAGTCCGCATTTATTATGCCAATCTAGGCGGATCAACTGGTTTGGGGAATTTTCTCATGAACTGAGGGTTTTATAATAAATTGATATACTACCTGTGTTCAAGTTTATCAGTATGTGAAACTTGCCACTATCCATTTAAACTTGAGTTTACTGTGATAGCAAAGCTGAAATCTAATTCTTGTGGGAACTTACTACCTTTTTGTCCTGAGCTTGTAGACTAATAGTCTTTTGATGTTTTCTGTTTTTTAGTATGAAAATATGATCAGTGCATCTGTAGAGATGGTTGGATCTGTGTGTAAACATCTGTCGTGGTCTGCATATATGTTCTATTTAAAACATTTTATTCATGTGCTTCAGACTGGACAAATCATTCAAAAATTGGGTGTCACGTAAGTGTGTGTTTAAGTAGTAGTGGTTTACGGTGGGGAAATATTCTGTTTTAGCACTTCAAATTGTATTCTAAAAGTATTTTCTCCAACATAGGTGTGTCCGGTCCACGGCGTCATCCTTACTTGTGGGATATTCTCTTCCCCAACAGGAAATGGCAAAGAGCCCAGCAAAGCTGGTCACATGATCCCTCCTAGGCTCCGCCTACCCCAGTCATTCTCTTTGCCGTTGTACAGGCAACATCTCCACGGAGATGGCTTAGAGTTTTTTAGTGTTTAACTGTAGTTTTTCATTATTCAATCAAGAGTTTGTTATTTTCAAATAGTGCTGGTACGTACTATTTACTCAGAAACAGAAAAGAGATGAAGAATTCTGTTTGTATGAGGAAAATGATTTTAGCAACCGTAACTAAAATCCATGGCTGTTCCACACAGGACTGTTGAGAGCAATTAACTTCAGTTGGGGGAACAGTGTGCAGTCTCTTACTGCTTGAGGTATGACACATTCTAACAAGACGATGTAATGCTGGAAGCTGTCATTTTCCCTATGGGATCCGGTAAGCCATGTTTATTACGATTGTAAATAAGGGCTTCACAAGGGCTTATTTAAACTGTAGACTTTTTCTGGGCTAAATCGATTGATTATTAACACATATTTAGCCTTGAGGAATCATTTTATATGGGTATTTTGATATAATAATATCGGCAGGCACTGTTTTAGACACCTTATTCTTTAGGGGCTTTCCCAAAGCATAGGCAGAGTCTCATTTTCGCGCCGGTGTTGCGCACTTGTTTTTGAGAGGCATGGCATGCAGTCGCATGTGAGAGGAGCTCTGATACTTATAAAAGACTTCTGAAGGCGTCATTTGGTATCGTATTCCCCTTTGGGTTTGGTTGGGTCTCAGCAAAGCAGATACCAGGGACTGTAAAGGGGTTTAAAGCTTAAAACGGCTCCGGTTCCGTTATTTTAAGGGTTAAAGCTTCCAAAATTGGTGTGCAATATTTTCAAAGCTTTAAGACGCTGTGGTGAAAATTTGGTGAATTTTGAACAATTCCTTCATGTTTTTTCGCAATTGCAGTAATAAAGTGTGTTCAGTTTAAAATTTAAAGTGACAGTAACGGTTTTATTTTAAAACGTTTTTTGTACTTTCTGTTCAAGTTTATGCCTGTTTAACATGTCTGAACTACCAGATAGACTGTGTTCTGAATGTGGGGAAGCCAGAATTCCTATTCATTTAAATAAATGTGATTTATGTGATAATGACAATGATGCCCAAGATGATTCCTCAAGTGAGGGGAGTAAGCATGGTACTGCATCATTCCCTCCTTCGTCTACACGAGTCTTGCCCACTCAGGAGGCCCCTAGTACATCTAGCGCGCCAATACTCCTTACTATGCAACAATTAACGGCTGTAATGGATAATTCTGTCAAAAACATTTTAGCCAAAATGAACCCTTGTCAGCGTAAGCGTGGCTGCTCTGTTTTAGTTACTGAAGAGCATGACGACGCTGATATTAATATCTCTGAAGGGCCCCTAACCCAATCTGAGGGGGCCAGGGAGGTTTTGTCTGAGGGAGAAATTACTGATTTAGGGAACATTTCTCAGCAGGCTGAATCTGATGTGATTACATTTAAATTTAAATTGGAACATCTCCGCATTTTGCTTAAGGAGGTATTATCCACTCTGGATGATTGTGAAAATTTAGTCATCCCAGAGAAACTATGTAAAATGGACAAGTTCCTAGAGGTGCCGGGGCTCCCAGAAGCTTTTCCTATACCCAAGCGGGTGGCGGACATTGTTAATAAAGAATGGGAAAGGCCCGGTATTCCTTTCGTCCCTCCCCCCATATTTAAAAAATTGTTTCCTATGGTCGACCCCAGAAAGGACTTATGGCAGTCAGTCCCCAAGGTCGAGGGAGCGGTTTCTACTTTAAACAAACGCACCACTATTCCCATAGAGGATAGTTGTGCTTTCAAAGATCCTATGGATAAAAAATTAGAAGGTTTGCTTAAAAAGATGTTTGTTCAGCAGGGTTACCTTCTACAACCCATTTCATGCATTGTCCCTGTCACTACTGCCGCATATTTCTGGTTTGATGAACTGCTTAAGGTGCTCGATAGTGACTCTCCTCCTTATGAGGAGATTATGGACAGAATCAATGCTCTCAAATTGGCTAATTCTTTCACTCTAGACGCCTCTTTGCAATTGGCTAAGTTAGCGGCTAAGAACTCTGGGTTTGCTATTGTGGCGCGCAGAGCGCTTTGGTTGAAATCTTGGTCGGCTGATGCGTCTTCCAAGAACAAGCTACTAAACATTCCTTTCAAGGGGAAAACGTTGTTTGGTCCTGACTTGAAAGAGATTATCTCTGATATCACTGGGGGTAAGGGCCACGCCCTTCCTCAGGATCGGCCTTTCAAGGCAAAAAATAGACCTAATTTTCGTCCCTTTCGTAAAAACGGACCAGCCCAAGGTGCTACGTCCTCTAAGCAAGAGGGTAATACTTCTCAGGCCAAGCCAGCTTGGAGACCAATGCAAGGCTGGAACAAGGGAAAGCAGGCCAAGAAACCTGCCACTGCTACCAAGACAGCATGAAATATTGGCCCCCGATCCGGGACCGGATCTGGTGGGGGGCAGACTCTCTCTCTTCGCTCAGGCTTGGGCAAGAGATGTTCTGGATCCTTGGGCGCTAGAAATAGTCTCCCAGGGTTATCTTCTGGAATTCAAGGGACTTCCCCCAAGGGGGAGGTTCCACAGGTCGCAGTTGTCTTCAGACCACATAAAAAGACAGGCGTTCTTACATTGTGTAGAAGACCTGTTAAAAATGGGAGTGATTCATCCTGTTCCATTAAGAGAACAGGGGATGGGGTTCTACTCCAATCTGTTCATAGTTCCCAAAAAAGAGGGAACGTTCAGACCAATCCTAGATCTCAAGATCTTAAACAAATTTCTCAAGGTCCCATCGTTCAAGATGGAAACCATTCGAACTATCCTTCCTTCCATCCAGGAAGGTCAATTCATGACCACGGTGGATTTAAAGGATGCGTATCTACATATTCCTATCCACAAGGAACATCATCGGTTCCTAAGGTTTGCATTCCTGGACAAACATTACCAGTTCGTGGCGCTTCCTTTCGGATTAGCCACTGCTCCAAGGATTTTCACAAAGGTACTAGGGTCCCTTCTAGCGGTGCTAAGACCAAGGGGCATTGCAGTAGTACCTTACCTGGACGACATTCTGATTCAAGCGTCGTCCCTTCCTCAAGCAAAGGCTCACACGGACATTGTCCTGGCCTTTCTCAGATCTCACGGCTGGAAAGTGAACGTGGAAAAGAGTTCTCTATCCCCGTCAACAAGGGTTCCCTTCTTGGGAACAATTATAGACTCCTTAGAAATGAGGATCTTTCTAACAGAGGCCAGAAAAACAAAGCTTCTGGACTCTTGTCGGATACTTCATTCCGTTCCTCTTCCTTCCATAGCTCAGTGCATGGAAGTGATCGGGTTGATGGTGGCGGCGATGGACATAGTTCCTTTTGCGCGCATTCATCTAAGACCATTACAACTGTGCATGCTCAGTCAGTGGAATGGGGACTATACAGACTTGTCTCCGAAGATACAAGTAAATCAGAAGACCAGAGACTCACTCCGTTGGTGGCTGTCCCTGGACAATCTGTCTCAAGGGATGATGTTCCACAGACCAGAGTGGGTCATTGTCACGACCGACGCCAGTCTGATAGGCTGGGGCGCGGTCTGGGGATCCCTGAAAGCTCAGGGTCTTTGGTCTCGGGAAGAATCTCTTCTACCGATAAATATTCTGGAACTGAGAGCGATATTCAATGCTCTCCAGGCCTGGCCCCAGCTTGCGAGGACCAGGTTCATACGGTTTCAATCAGACAACATGACGACTGTTGCGTACATCAACCATCAGGGGGGAACAAGGAGTTCCCTAGCGATGGAAGAAGTAACCAAAATTATTCTTTGGGCGGAGTCTCACTCCTGCCACCTGTCTGCTATCCACATCCCAGGAGTGGAAAATTGGGAAGCGGATTTTCTGAGTCGGCAGACATTGCATCCGGGGGAGTGGGAACTCCATCCGGAAATCTTTGCCCAAGTCACTCACCTGTGGGGCATTCCAGACATGGATCTGATGGCCTCTCGTCAGAACTTCAAAGTTCCTTGCTACGGGGCCAGATCCAGGGATCCCAAGGCGGCTCTAGTGGATGCACTAGTAGCACCTTGGACCTTCAAACTAGCTTATGTGTTCCCGCCATTTCCTCTCATCCCCAGGCTGATAGCCAGGATCAAGCAGGAGAGGGCGTCGGTGATCTTGATAGCTCCTGCGTGGCCACGCAGGACTTGGTATGCAGATCTGGTGAATATGTCATCGGCTCCACCTTGGAAGCTACCTTTGAGACGAGACCTTCTTGTTCAGGGTCCGTTCGAACATCCGAATCTGGTTTCACTCCAGCTGACTGCTTGGAGATTGAACGCTTGATTTTATCGAAGCGAGGATTCTCAGATTCTGTTATCGATACTCTTGTTCAGGCCAGAAAGCCTGTGACTAGAAAGATTTACCACAAAATTTGGAAAAAATATATCTGTTGGTGTGAATCTAAAGGATTCCCTTGGGACAAGGTTAAGATTCCTAGGATTCTATCCTTCCTTCAAGAAGGATTGGAAAAAGGATTATCTGCAAGTTCCCTGAAGGGACAGATTTCTGCCTTGTCGGTATTACTTCACAAAAAGCTGGCAGCTGTGCCAGATGTTCAAGCCTTTGTTCAGGCTCTGGTTAGAATCAAGCCTGTTTACAAACCTTTGACTCCTCCTTGGAGTCTCAATTTAGTTCTTTCAGTTCTTCAGGGGGTTCCATTTGAACCCTTACATTCCGTTGATATTAAGTTTTTATCTTGGAAAGTTTTGTTTTTAGTTGCGATTTCTTCTGCTAGAAGAGTCTCAGAATTATCTGCTCTGCAGTGTTCTCCTCCTTATCTGGTGTTCCATGCAGATAAGGTGGTTTTACGTACTAAACCTGGTTTTCTTCCAAAAGTTGTTTCTAACAAAAACATTAACCAGGAGATTATCGTACCTTCTCTGTGTCCAAAACCAGTTTCAAAGAAGGAACGTTTGTTGCACAATTTGGATGTTGTTCGCGCTCTAAAATTCTATTTAGATGCTACAAAGGATTTTAGACAAACATCTTCCTTTGTTTGTTGTTTATTCAGGTAAAAGGAGAGGTCAAAAAGCAACTTCTACCTCTCTCTCTTTTTGGATTAAAAGCATCATCAGATTGGCTTACGAGACTGCCGGACGGCAGCCTCCCGAAAGAATCACAGCTCATTCCACTAGGGCTGTGGCTTCCACATGGGCCTTCAAGAACGAGGCTTCTGTTGATCAGATATGTAGGGCAGCGACTTGGTCTTCACTGCACACTTTTACCAAATTTTACAAGTTTGATACTTTTGCTTCTTCTGAGGCTATTTTTGGGAGAAAGGTTTTGCAAGCCGTGGTGCCTTCCATTTGGGTGGCCTGATTTGCTCCCTCCCTTCATCCGTGTCCTAAAGCTTTGGTATTGGTTCCCACAAGTAAGGATGACGCCGTGGACCGGACACACCTATGTTGGAGAAAACAGAATTTATGTTTACCTGATAAATTTCTTTCTCCAACGGTGTGTCCGGTCCACGGCCCGCCCTGGTTTTTTTAATCAGGTCTGATATTTTATTTTCTTTAACTACAGTCACCACGGTACCATATGGTTTCTCCTATGCAAATATTCCTCCTTAACGTCGGTCGAATGACTGGGGTAGGCGGAGCCTAGGAGGGATCATGTGACCAGCTTTGCTGGGCTCTTTGCCATTTCCTGTTGGGGAAGAGAATATCCCACAAGTAAGGATGACGCCGTGGACCGGACACACCGTTGGAGAAAGAAATTTATCAGGTAAACATAAATTCTGTTTTTTTTCCCCCAATTTCATTCTACCATTTTAGGATTAAAATCATACCCTCTAGCCTGTTTCCGTCTCTGGCACATTTATTGGTTTCAGATGTGTCATCCAAGCCAGTGTTCTCTGTGAGAGAATGTTCCTGGCTTTCACAGAGAAAGAGAGTGCGCAGCATCCCAGACCTAAAAGCCGTGTCTTGTTTAGTGTAATGTCTGCTATGTCTTTTAGCTCTAGGTTTAGCAACAACCTTTTAAAACTAAATCTAATGCATCACTTCTGTGTCTCTTTAAATGAGACTGTCGTAAAATGTAACAAGACAGTTTTTCTTCTTCTTTTTTTTTTTTTTCTTCAAGTTGAATTAGTTTGTGTATTTTACAAAAAAAATAGCAGAAGACAGTTAGTACAATGCTTTATATAGCAGCAGTTAACGTAAACCAGAGGAAAGAAGATGCCATGTTATTTAATGCACTAAAGCAACATTTAAAAATCTTCTATTAATCCACTAACATTAATCTTACAGGTTACTAGTAACAGCACTTGATTCATTTCACTTTGACCATAACACTTTGGAAAAGCAACTACAAGCAGCAGAGAATGTGGAAGGTAACTTATAATTGAATTATAAAGTTATTTAAGGGATATGAAACTCAAAAGCATAAAAACGCCACAATAATAGAGGCACTTGATAGTCGCTAATTGTTCCATACACGTTACAGGGAAACAGAAGAAACTATTGTTTCAGCGAGTGGATGGCATTAGATTACCCACAATATGCCAAACCGCTCTGATCAGTCTCTCACTCTTCAGCTCTGCCCCTCTTTGTGACATCAGTGTGTTGCTGCATAAAAACATTCCCACGTAGTGATCCTAAGACTTTTTTTCAACAGAACATTTTTAGCCCTCACTTTAATTTCATTAAACTCCTTTGAGATGAACTGGAACTCCTGTTACGAGCCAAACATTCTCCTCCAACATCAGTGGCTGACCTCACAAATGCTTTTTTTGGTTGAATAAATTTCCACAGACACACTCAAAATCATATACAGTTGCAAGAAAAAGTATGTGAACCCTTTGGAATGATATGGATTTCTGCACAAATTGGTCATAAAATGTGATCTGATCATCATCTAAGTCACAACAATAGACAATCACAGTCTGCTTAAACTAATAACACACAAAGAATGAAATGTTGCCATGTTTTTATTTATACATATATACAGTTGCAAGAAAAAGTATGTGAACCCTTTGGAATGATATGGATTTCTGCACAAATTGGTCATAAAATGTGATCTGATCATCATCTAAGTCACAACAATAGACCATCACAGTCTGCTTAAACTAATAACACACAAAGAATGAAATGTTGCCATGTTTTTATTGAACACACCATGTAAACATTCACAGTGCAGGTGGAAAAAATATGTGAACCCCTAGACTAATGACATCTCCAAGAGCTAATTGGAGTGAGATGTCTGCCAAATGGAGTCCAATCAATGAGATGAGATTGGAGGTGTTGGTTACAGCTGCCCTGCCCTATAGAAAACACACACCAGTTCTGGGTTTGCTTTTCACAAGAAGCATTGCCTGATGCGAATGATGCCTCGCACAAAAGAGCTCTCAGAAGACCTACGATTAAGAATTGTTGACTTGCATAAAGCTGGAAAGGGTTATAAAAGTATCTCCAAAAGCCTTGCTGTTCATCAGTCCACGGTAAGACAAATTGTCTATAAATGGAGAAAGTTCAGCACTGCTGCTACTCTCCCTAGAAGTGGCCGTCCTGTAAAGATGACTGCAAGAGCACAGCGCAGACTGCTTAATGAGGTGAAGAAGAATCCTAGAGTGTCAGCTAAAGACTTACAAAAGTCACTGGCAAAAGCTAACATCCCTGTTAGCAAATCTACAATACGTAAAACACTAAAAAAAGAATGGATTTCATGTCCAAACAAAACATTGCTGCACGTTTACAGTTTGCACAAGAGCACCTGGATGTTCCACAGCAGTACTGGCAAAATATTCTGTGGACAGATGAAACCAAAGTTGAGTTGTTTGGAAGAAACACACAACACTGTGTGTCAAAAAAGAGGCACAGCACACCAACATCAAAACCTCATCCCAACTGTGAAGTATGGTGGTGGGGGCATCATGGTTTGGGGCTGCTTTGCTGCATCAGGGCCTGGACGGATTGCTATCATCGAAGGAAAAATGAATTCCCAAGTTTATCAAGACATTTTGCAGGAGAACTTAAGACTATCTGTCTACCAGCTGAAGCTCAACAGAAGATGGGTGTTGCAACAGGACAATGACCCAAAGCATAGAAGTAAATCAACAACAGAATGGCTTAAACTGAAGAAAATATGCCTTCTGAAGTGGCCCAGTCAGAGTCCTGACCTCAACTCGATTGAGATGCTGTGGCATGACCTCAAGAAAGCGATTCACACCAGACATCTCAAGTATATTGCTAAACTGAAACAGTTCTGTAAAGAGGAATGGTCGAGAATTGCTCCTGACCCTTGTGCACGTCTGATCTGCAACTACAGGAAACGTTTGGTTGAAGTTATTGCTGCCAAAGGAGGTTTAACCAGTTATTAAATCCAAGGGTTCACATACTTTTTCCACCTGCACTGTGAATGTTTACATGGTGTGTTCAATAAAAACATGGCAACATTTCATTCTTTGTGTGTTATTAGTTTAAGCAGACTGTGATTGTCTATTGTTGCGACTTAGATGATGATCAGATCACATTTTATGACCAATTTGTGCAGAAATCCATATCATTCCAAAGGGTTCACATACTTTTTCTTGCAACTGTAGAAAGCCTTTCCAGAAGAGTTGAAGCAAGTTATTGCTTTAAATGGGGGGGGTGCGCTCCATATTAATGCCCATGGTTTTAGAATGTGATGTCCAACAGCTACATATATGTGAGATGGTCAGATGTCTACATACTTTTAGCCATATAGTTTGTAAAGCGCTGCATTTTAAAAGATCTACTTTTAAAAGCATTTGAAACTTTCATGCTAGCAATATTTGCAGGATCTTATGGTTTCTGAGCACTCACATCCCTTTAAAAAAACCTCTTTATCATATCTCCTATGCTTTGGTCAATAAAAAATATAAATGAGCTTCTGTACTGATCTAAGCAATCACTGTGCTACATGAAGAACTTTCAGGGAATCGGCACCATATTTTAATATGATACACATATCGCAGAGAAAAGGTAACAATTTCATAGATAATTAGAGAGGAAGCATTTTTTTTATCTATTCTTTATTTAACTTTTATTTGTATTAATATTTTTAGTTATAATTTGGGTAATCTTTATACTTATTGCAGAAAAAATGGATACTGAGCATATGGTGGAGGATGAAGAACCAATGGAGTTAGGAGCTGAGGAGGAAGAGCAAAAGACCGGAGAAGAAAGTGCTCCTCTTGATAATGCTACAGATGAGATTAAATCTGGAGGGATGGAAAATGGCAAAAGAAAGAACATATCAGTGACTTCCCTTCCAAGAAACAAAGAAGAGTTAGAAAGTCTGATCAAACATATTCAAGAGACCGTCACCAGTAACCTCATCCCAAAGCTGCAGAAATGTCTGGATGCAAAGGTTACTCCCCCTTAATTTTTGTTCTGTATCTTCTAAGCAATAATAAAGAACCAATTTGTTCACGTACTCATTTTCTACATAAGTAAAAAAGAGATATTTTAGCAATGTATTTAAACAATGTATTTTTTTTAAAGAAATGTAGTAAACTTTGTAGGATGAAGCTCTGCATTACAGTGACCCTATAAATAAACTTGTAATAAACATTTTGAAACATCTGCAGAACTGAAATCATGTCTGCATCTCATTCTTCCTTTTTGCAGGTGAAAAGTGATGAAGAGCATAAATTGGTGAAATCCAAGGTGGTCAACGAAGAGGAAGTTGTTAGAGTTCCTCTGGCATTTGCTTTGGTAAAGTTAATGCAGACATTGCCGCCCGACATTATGGAGGCCAATCTACCAAGGTATGATTTATTTTTAGTAAACTAAATATCCTACTCGGTATACTCAGTATTCTCTTCCTAACTGAAATAGAATGCAGAGAATATTTTTTTCTTTGGGAGTTTTATGTTGTGTACTTTTAAAGGGACACTGAACCCACACTTTTTTCTTCAGATAGATTCAGATAGAGCAGTGATTTTTAACCTTTTTTTTGCCGTGGCACACTTTTTTACATTAAAAAATCCTGTGGCACATCACCATCCCAAAATTTTAAAAAAATCACACATTGTAGCCTAATACAGCATATATATATATACACATACACACATATACTGTATGTATTGTGCTGTTATGCCATGCCTCCTACAAACTACCCCTGCACTGGGAGTAAAAAACAAGCAAAGTTTAAAAAATATGTCACACTGTTGTCAGTCTGCCGTGGCACACCTGAGGATCTCTCACGGCACACTAGCGTGCCACGGCACACTGGTTGAAAAACACTGAGATAGAGCATGCAACTTTAAGCAACTTTCTAAATTTCTCCTAATATCACATTTTCTTTGTACTCTTGGTATCTTTAGTTGAAAAACCAGGAATGTAAACTTAGAAGCCGGCTCATTTTTGGTTTAGCACCCAGGATAGCACTTGCTGATTGGTGGCTACATTTAGCCACCAATCAGCAAGTGCTAGCCGGTTGCTGAACTAAAGATGGGCCGGCTCCTAAGCTTACATTCCTGCCTTTTCAAATAAACATACCAAGAGAATAAAGTAAAATTTATATTAGGAGTAAATTAGAAAGTTGCTTAAAATTGCATGCTCTATCTGAATCGTGAAAGAAAAAAATTGGGTTCAGTATCCCTTTAAGGGACAGTAAACACTTTGTCATTACTAGACTTCCCGGCAGTTTTGCTTTAAATTGTCATAATAGGTTAGTGAAAAAATGTTTTGAATGCTTGAACACCTAGTTTGCTGCAGTTGTATTTCAATAGCCAAGCTCCCCCCACCACTAGCCTTATTTGGAGAAGCCATTAGTTACGTTAGTAAACAGAACTAGCCACTGCAATTTTCTTAAGCAAAATGTTCGTAATTCTGCAGTTCCTTATCTTCCTTATATTATCTTTGCTGAAGCCAAATAGGGAGATATATACAACAAGGTTAAGTATCAGAAGTCTGCAGTGTGCACTTTAAATTGTCTAAGTATGTTGCACAGTTTTTTACTACGCATAATTTAACATTTTCTGTTACGGTTACAATGTGTTTACTGTTTAACCAGTACAAAATGCCCTCATATTTAAACTTTATTGATAAATTAATTGGCATGAAGTAAGCAGTAGTAAAATATGTAGAGCCAATTATTAATCTGTTGTGGAAAGAGAGATTGTAAATGAAAATATTTTCTTTCATGTAAGTGGCAAGAGTCCATGAGCTAGTGATGTATGGGATATACATTCCTACCAGAAGGGGGCAAAGTTTCCCAAACCTCAAAAAGCCTATAAATACACCTCCCACCTCAGTTTTACAAACTTTGCCTCCTTGGGGAGGTGGTGAAGCATGATGTGCTTGATTTCTTCTGTGAAAGGCGCTTCTAAACATTTTGAAGCCCAATTCCTCTCTATGTACAGTGTTTGTCTGAGGGATGTGAAGGGAGTATTGCCTGATGACGCTATGTTTTCACCTATGGGAAATCTATTCTAAGGCTCTCTGTAAAACGGTCAAAGGGATTCATCTGCTGCCTCCCTTTACAGATTGACATTATACTCCTCTACCATTACCTCTGCTGATATGTTTCAGTACTGGTTTGGCTGTCTGCTATATGTGGATGGGTGTCTTATAGTAAGTATATACTTTTATTATATAAGACACTCTCAGCTATGGATTGGGCACTTTTTAAGTAAACTTGTTATATATTGTTTGTATACATGCCTTGAGTCAGTAATTCAGTGCTCTTTTTTATTGACTTTATTTGTGGCTAAATATTTGTTGAGGTTGGTAGAGTCTGTGAAACATGCAGGTTTTTTTTTTTTTTTGGAGCTAGTAATTTATTTATAGATTAGGATGCTAAGTATTATGTTAGCCTCATGGAATGTTGATAATCACATTTCTTTTTAAAGATACGATGAGTCCACGGATTTCATCCTTACTTGTGGGATTACGCCTCCTGGTCAGCAGGAGGAGGCAAAGAGCACCACAGCAGAGCTGTATATATATATAGCTCCTCCCTTCTCTCCCACTCCAGTCATTCTCTTTGCCTGTGTTAGTGATAGGAAGAGGTAAAGTGAGGTGTTAGTTATAGATTCTTCAATCAAGAGTTTATTATTTTTAAAGTAGTGCCTAAGTGTGCTGCTTTGTTCTGGGGTGTAGCCTAGTCCAGATCAGTCTCTACAGTAGAGCATTTGGTGGCTTTAGAGCAATGGGAACTTGTGGGACATAATTCTCACTGCGCCTCCAATACTGTTGCTGCCCTATCCGGGGAAAAAATCTTCTGAGGGTTTTTACTCCATGTTTTTTCTTATGATCCTCCATGGTCCATGTGAGCAGTAGGACTTCACACACCTGGGAGCTGCCTTTACTGTCGGCAGATTGTGAGGTAAGTGCCATTTTTTATTTCTGGGTTGAAAGAAAGAAGACCTCAGATGGAAGTTGTCTGCTTGCACTATATATGGGCAGCCCTTCGTGTAAAAAATGGGCTCTTTATTCAGGTATGTCTTCTCCCCTTAGATTGGGAGACTATACTAGACAGCACATGTATTTCTTCTGTTAAGTGTGATCAGTCCACGGGTCATCATTACTTCTGGGATATTACTCCTCCCCAACAGGAAGTGCAAGAGGATTCACCCAGCAGAGCTGCATATAGCTCCTCCCCTCTACGTCACTCCCAGTCATTCTCTTGCACCCAACGACTAGATAGGATGTGTGAGAGGACTATGGTGATTTTATTTAGTTTTATTTCTTCAATCAAAAGTTTGTTATTTTTTAATAGCACCGGAGTGTGTTATTCCTTCTCTGGTAGAATTTGAAGAAGAATCTACCAGAGTTTTTACTATGATTTTAGCCGGAGTAGTTAAGATCATATTGCTGTTTCTCGGCCATCTGAGGAGAGGTAAACTTCAGATCAGGGGACAGCGGGCAGATTAATCTGCAAAGAGGTATGTAGCAGCTTTTATTTTCTGACAATGGAATTGATGAGAAAATCCTGCCATACCGATATAATATCATGTATGTATATTTTACATTTGAGTATTCTGGGGAATGGTACTTCACTGGAATTACACTGTGTATATAAGACTTTAGCCTATTTGCAAGCAACAGGCTTTTTAATAACTCTTAATTTATGTTAAACGTTTTTGCTAGAATGTAAAATCGTTTTCATTTTCTGAGGTACTGGGTGAATAAAATGTTTGGGCACTATTTTTCCACTTGGCAGTTGCTTGATCTAATTCTGGCAGTTTACTGATCTCTCTCACTGTTGTGTGTGAGGGGGAGGGGCCTTTTTTGGCGCTTTTGCTACGCATCAAAAATTTCAGTCAGAAGCTCATTGTTTTTCCTGAATGTTCCGGTTCATCTCTACAGAACTCAGGGGTCTTCAAAACTTGTTTGAGGGAAGTAATCTTAACAACAGAGCTGTGAGATTGTAGTTGACTGTGATAAAAAACGTTTATTCTTTAACTTTTTTTTTTTTTTTTTTTTTTTTTCTGCCATCAGGGTTAGTTATTCTGTGCTAATGGGAACAAGCCTTTGCTAAAATTGTGTTTTGTTTTACAAAGATTGATGCTGTAACCTTTTCAGTTTATTGATTTCAACTGTCATATATCTTTCTGTGCTTCTTAGGCACAGTACGTTTTTCATTGTATTTTACTTGAATAATATTTCCAAGTTGCAAGTTTAGTTGCTAGTGTGTTAAACATGTCTGATTCAGAGGAAGAGACCTGTACTATTTGTGCTAATGCCAAAGTGGAGCCCAATAGAAATTTATGTACTAACTGTATTGATGCTACTTTAAATAAAAGTCAATCTGTACAAATTGAACAAATTTCACCAAACAACGAGGGGAGAGTTATGCCGACTAACTCGCCTCACGTACATCTGGGCGGCCATTACAAATAACATTACAAGATATGGCTACTGTTATGACTGAGGTTTTGGCTAAATTACCAGAGCTAAGAGGCAAGCGTGATCACTCTGGGGTGAGAACAGAGTGCGCTGATAATGCTAGGGCCATGTCAGATACTGTGTCACAACTTGCAGAACATGAGGACAGAGAGCTTCATTCTGCGGCTGACGGTTCTGATCCAAAACAGATTGGATTCAGATATTTCAAATTTTAAATTTAAGCTGGAAAACCTCCGTGTATTACTAGGGGAGGTGTTAGCGGCTCTGAATGATTGTAACACAGTTGCAATACCAGAGAAAATGTGTAGGTTGGATAAATATTTTGCTGTACCAACAAGTACTGACGTTTTTCCTATACCTAAGAGACTAACTGAAATTATTACTAAGGAGTGGGATAGACCCGGTGTGCCGTTCTCACCCCCTCCGATATTTAGAAAGATGTTTCCAATAGACACCACCACACGGGACTTATGGCAAACGGTCCCTAAGGTGGAGGGAGCAGTTTCTACTTTAGCTAAGCGTACCACTATCCCGGTGGAGGATAGCTGTGCCTTTTCAGATCCAATGGATAAAAAGTTAGAGGGTTACCTTAAGAAAATGTTTGTTCAACAAGGTTTTATATTGCAACCCCTTGCATGCATTGCGCCGGTCACGGCTGCAGCAGCATTCTCGATTGAGTCTCTGGAAGAGAACATTAGTTCAGCTACTCTGGACGACATTACGGACAGGCTTAGAATCCTTAAGCTAGCTAATTCTTTCATTTCGGAAGCCGTAGTACATTTAACTAAACTTACGGCTAAGAATTCCGGATTCGCCATTCAGGCGCGCAGAGCACTGTGGCTAAAATCCTGGTCAGCTGATGTAACTTCTAAGTCCAAATTACTTAATATACCTTTCAAAGGGCAGACCTTATTTGGGCCCGGTTTGAAAGAAATTATTGCTGACATTACAGGAGGGAAAGGCCACGCCCTGCCTCAAGACAGAGCCAAACCTAAGGCTAGACAGTCTAATTTTCGTTCCTTTCGGAATTTCAAAGCAGGGGCAACATCAACTTCCACTGCTCCAAAACAAGAAGGATCTGTTGCTCGCTACAGACAAGGCTGGAGACCTAACCAGTCTTGGAACAAGGGCAAGCAGGCCAGGAAACCTGCTGCTGCCCCTAAAACAGCATGAATTGAGGGCCCCCGATCCGGGATCGGATCTAGTGGGGGGCAGACTTTCTCTCTTCGCCCAGGCTTGGGCAAGAGATGTCCAGGACCCCTGGGCGCTAGAGATAATATCTCAGGGATACCTTCTGGACTTCAAATACTCTCCTCCAAGAGAGAGATTTCATCTGTCAAGGTTGTCAACAAACCAAACAAAGAAAGAGGCGTTTCTACGCTGCGTACAAGAACTTTTGTTAATGGGAGTAATCCATCCAGTTCCACGGTCGGAACAGGGACAAGGGTTTTACTCAAATCTGTTTGTGGTTCCCAAAAAAGAGGGAACTTTCAGGCCAATCTTGGATTTAAAGATCCTAAACAAATTCCTAAGAGTTCCATCGTTCAAAATGGAGACTATTCGGACAATTTTACCCATGATCCAAAAGGGTCAGTACATGACCACAGTGGATTTAAAGGATGCTTACCTTCACATACCGATTCACAAAGATCATTACCGGTACCTAAGGTTTGCCTTCCTAGACAGGCATTACCAGTTTGTAGCTCTTCCATTCGGATTGGCTACAGCTCCAAGAATCTTCACAAAGGTTCTGGGTGCTCTTCTGGCGGTACTAAGACCGCGGGGAATCTCGGTAGCTCCGTACCTAGACGACATTCTGATACAAGCTTCAAGCTTTCAAACTGCCAAGTCTCATACAGAGTTAGTACTGGCTTTTCTAAGGTCACATGGATGGAAGGTGAACGAAAAGAAAAGTTCACTCGTTCCACTCACAAGAGTTCCCTTCCTGGGGACTCTTATAGATTCTGTAGAAATGAAGATTTACCTGACAGAGGACAGGTTAACAAGACTTCAAAGTGCTTGCCGCATCCTTCATTCCATTCAACACCCGTCAGTGGCTCAATGCATGGAGGTAATAGGCTTAATGGTAGCGGCAATGGACATAGTACCCTTTGCACGCTTACACCTCAGACCACTGCAACTGTGCATGCTAAGTCAGTGGAATGGGGATTACTCAGACTTGTCCCCTTCTCTGAATCTGGATCAAGAGACCAGAAATTCTCTTCTATGGTGGCTTTCTCGGCCACATCTGTCCAGGGGGATGCCATTCAGCAGACCAGACTGGACAATTGTAACAACAGACACCAGCCTTCTAGGTTGGGGTGCCGTCTGGAATTCTCTGAAGGCTCAGGGACAATGGAGTCAGGAGGAGAGTCTCCTGCCAATAAACATTCTGGAATTGAGAGCAGTTCTCAATGCCCTCCTAGCTTGGCCCCAGTTGACAACTCGGGGGTTCATCAGGTTTCAGTCGGACAACATCACGACTGTAGCTTACATCAACCATCAGGGAGGGACAAGAAGCTCCCTAGCAATGATGGAAGTATCAAAGATAATTCGCTGGGCAGAGTTTCACTCTTGCCACCTGTCAGCAATCCACATCTCGGGAGTGGAGAACTGGGAGGCGGATTTCTTAAGTCGTCAGACTTTTCATCCGGGGGAGTGGGAACTTCATCCGGAGGTCTTTGCCCAAATACTTCGACGTTGGGGCAAACCAGAGATAGATCTCATGGCGTCTCGACAGAACGCCAAGCTTCCTCGTTATGGGTCCAGGTCCAGGGATCCAGGAGCAGTCCTGATAGATGCCCTGACAGCACCTTCCCGATGCTTCCTCGATTGATTGCCAGAATCAAACAGGAGAGAGCATCAGTGATTCTAATAGCACCTGCATGGCCACGCAGGACTTGGTATGCAGACCTGGTGGACATGTCATTCTGTCCACCTTGGTCTCTACCTCTGAAACAGGACCTTCTGATACAGGGTCCTTTCAAACATCAAAATCTAACTTCTCTGAAGCTGACTGCTTGGAAATTGAACGCTTGATTTTATCAAGACGTGGGTTTTCTGAGTCAGTTATTGATACCTTAATACAGGCTAGGAAGCCTGTTACCAGAAGAATTTACCATAAGATATGGCGTAAATACCTATATTGGTGTGAATCCAAAGGTTACTCTTGGAGTAAGGTTAGGATTCCTAGGATATTGTCTTTTCTACAAGAAGGTTTAGAAAAGGGTTTATCTGCTAGTTCATTAAAGGGACAGATCTCAGCTCTGTCCATTCTGTTACACAAACGTCTGTCAGAAGTTCCAGACGTTTAGGCTTTTTGTCAGGCTTTGGCCAGGATTAAGCCTGTGTTTAAAACCGTTGCTCCACCATGGAGTTTAAACCTTGTTCTTAATGTTTTACAGGGCGTTCCGTTTGAACCCCTTCATTCCATTGATATAAAGTTGTTATCTTGGAAAGTTCTATTTTTAATGGCTATTTCCTCGGCTCGAAGAGTCTCTGAGTTATCAGCCTTACATTGTGATTCTCCTTATTTGATTTTTCATTCGGATAAGGTAGTTCTGCGTACTAAACCTGGGTTTTTACCTAAGGTAGTCACTAACAGGAATATCAATCAAGAGATTGTTGTTCCTTCTTTGTGCCCAAATCCTTCTTCGAAGAAGGAACGTCTACTGCACAATCTGGACGTAGTTCGTGCCCTAAAATTTTACTTACAGGCAACTAAGGAATTTCGACAAACGTCTTCTCTGTTTGTCGTTTACTCTGGTCGGAGGAGAGGTCAAAAGGCTTCTGCTACCTCTCTTTCTTTTTGGCTTCGTAGCATAATTCGTTTAGCTTATGAGACTGCTGGACAGCAGCCTCCTGAAAGAATTACAGCTCATTCTACTAGAGCTGTGGCTTCCACTTGGGCCTTCAAGAATGAGGCCTCTGTTGAACAGATTTGCAAGGCTGCAACTTGGTCTTCGCTTCATACTTTTTCCAAATTTTACAAATTTGACACTTTTGCTTCCTCGGAGGCTGTTTTTGGGAGAAAGGTTCTTCAGGCAGAGGTTCCTTCTGTATAAAGAGCCTGCCTATCCCTCCCGTCATCCGTGTACTTTTGCTTTGGTATTGGTATCCCACAAGTAATGATGACCCGTGGACTGATCACACTTAACAGAAGAAAACATAATTTATGCTTACCTGATAAATTCCTTTCTTCTGTAGTGTGATCAGTCCACGGCCCGCCCTGTTTTTTAAGGCAGGTAAATATTTTTTAAGTTATACTCCAGTCACCACTACACCCTTGACTTCTCCTTTCTCGTTGGTCCTTGGTCGAATGACTGGGAGTGACGTAGAGGGGAGGAGCTATATGCAGCTCTGCTGGGTGAATCCTCTTGCACTTCCTGTTGGGGAGGAGTAATATCCCAGAAGTAATGATGACCCGTGGACTGATCACACTACAGAAGAAAGGAATTTATCAGGTAAGCATAAATTATGTTTTTACTTCACAGACGCTCTTGCCTGCTAGTACAAACATGCCGACGGGGGTTTATATGTTTGACATGGCTCCTCATACTAGGCTATGTATTTATTATGTGTAGCGTCTCATAACTGGTTAAACGAGGACAGCATGATGCAAGGGGGACTCGTAAGCGTTACAAGCTTGTACTGGGATTCCATCTCCCGACAGTTATATTAACAATGGTAGCCGACCGGAAGATTTTTTTATTCTGACAGTGCTCCCTGACCCTGTAAGAGTTTTTACTACATTTCATATCGCCCTCTTGGAAAGTATCTAGGCGAGTAAATGTAACAGTAATGTTGGGCAATTGTGTTTTTCACCCGTTCTGACATTTGTAAAAGATATGGCTGACCCGGGGACGTTTGTTAGATTTCCCGACTTATAAAGTTGCCGCCCACGATGGGCGGTCCTTAGAGAGACGGCTCCTTTCATTTTGCGCCTTTTTTCCCCTTCGCTGCTGGGGAGTTGTGAATTTTCACTGCGTGGCGCTCTTGGGCGAGTGTGTGCAGTGAATGCTTAGGCAGTTTCTCCTAATTAATAAAGTGAAATGTGGGAATGACGTTTTTAGGTCGCATCAAGTGCACGCATACAAAACGATTATCCTGCTGTCCAGCCTGGGATTTATGTCATGTTGTGTAGGAAAAATGACGTTCTCAGTGTCTAGTTTATATGGCTGATAGTTTACTTCAGCAATTTATCTGTGATATCCGTGGTTGCTTGGGATAGGAGGCTGTAAAAGCTCAATAATGAAAATGTTATTTTGGCTTTTCAAGAACCAGTACTGTTTATGGGTTTATTTTTTATTAATTCTCCTTCTAAAGCTCTTGTAATGGCCACTGTTGTGTCCAGATTATTTTTATGAACCTCAAGCTGTGCTCTGCGGTTCCTTTCATAACCATTGCTTCTTTGAGGATGCATAGTGATGTCTATTTTCACTCAAAGTATATTCTTATGGATTGTTCTGCAAAACAGAAATAAGATGTTCTTTTAAAATTTAAAGACACAGTAACGTTATTTTTGTGTAAATTTTGTTAAAGGTCTTGCGGCTGTTTATTTGTTAAATTCATCCTTTGTGACGTAGGATGGTAAACAAACACACAGAATTGGGTTACTTAAAGATTTAAAGGGACAGTAACGTTTTGTTCTGTGTTCATTATAATACATGAATGTCAGCTGCTTATTGTTAATTCATCCCTTGTGACTGTGGATGAAACAAACGCTCACTTTTTCCAAATTTTACAACTTTGATACCTTTGCTGAGGCAGTGGTTTTTGGAAGGAAAGTGCTTCAAGCAGTGGTGCCTTCCGTTTAGGTTCCCTGTCTTGTCCCTCCCTTTTCATCCGTGTCCTATAGCTTTGGTATTGTATCCCACAAGTAAGGATGAAATCCGTGGACTCATCGTATCTTTAAAAAGAAAAGGAAATTTATGCTTACCTGATAAATTTGTTTCTTTTTAGATACGATGAGTCCACGGCCCACCCTGTTTTTTGAGACAGGTCTTATTTTTGTTAAACTTCAGTCACCTCTGCACCTGGCTTTTCCTTTCTCTTCCTAACTTCGGTCGAATGACTGGAGTGGGAGGGAAGGGAGGAGCTATATATACAGCTCTGCTGTGGTGCTCTTTGCCTCCTCCTGCTGACCAGGAGGCGTAATCCCACAAGTAAGGATGAAATCCGTGGACTAATCGTATCTAAAAAGAAACAAATTTATCAGGTAAGCATAAATTTCCTTTTTATGCAGCTATAATAGAAGTATCCCTTAGGCTTTATTTTGGTTCATTTTGGGGGTTTTTGTATATACAATCAAAATTCTTACCTGCTTTTTAGAGTGATAGGTGTATTAGTAATCCTCTTCAGCTTTGCATGTCGCGCATGTGATGATGCTATTTATGTCATATGGTGACGTGTCATCATTGTGTGCCCTTTTTTTGGTGCCAAAAAATTCCCACCAAAAATTTTAATTTTCCTGCCAAAATTGCAGTTATAAGCTCCGCCCCCAGCTCATTTAGTGTTGTCTGTAAACACTTTCATGCAGCCTTTTATAAATCGGTTTTCTTTTTTTATCATTTTTTTCCCTCTCCCATTCTTTCAAGCCTGTTTATCTATCTATCTATCTATCTATCTATCTATATATATATATATATATATATATCTTATATATAGGAGCATAGATATAAATTTGCAGAATTAACTTATTTTTATTTTTTTCTAATTTTGGTTTTTTTGCAATTACGTCTCAAACTGAACCTGCCTCTGATGTTACCATAGGATTTGAGCTGCCTAAACAGGTATTTTACAAATCTAAGTATGCATGTTGTAATTAAGCTGATCTAAATTATTCAGCTCTTTTGTGGCTCTTGTTTAACAAATTGTTAAATATATCTATGGGTACAAATACACACACTGTTATTTTATCTCAGTCTAAATGTACATAGCATTACTGCAGAAATGTAAGATTTTATTGCTACAGCTATAGAGAAGGCAATGACTGCTATTTGCCTTCTGACCTTCAGTATACTGACGTATCCTCTACTGATGGGGTCTCCTCTGATTTAGAGGATGCAACGTCAGAGACTGATATAGACAAATCTTCTTTTTTTTATTTAAGTTAGAATATATTTGTTTTCTCTTAAAGGAAGTTTTGTTTACTTTGGGTATTGAGGAGTCTAAATCTCCTGATGATAAAGCTAATTCTGTATTTAAGACTACTGTTATTACTCCTAAAGTATTTCCTGTTCCTGACGCGATCTCTAATGTGATTGCTAAAGAATGGTCTAAGCCTGGTACCCATTTTAACCCTATTCTAGGTTTTAGACATTGTATCCTTTACCCATTGTATCCTTTAGATAGGAAGCTTGAATCTTATCCAAGAAGGGCATATTTACATTCTGTCTATATTCTTAGATCTGTTATATCTATGGCTGATGTTGCTGCTGCTTCTACTTTTTGGTTGGACAATTTAGCACAGCAGTTGTGTTCAGATTCTGAATTATCTAACATTATTGTTTTACTTCAACATGCAAATCATTTTATGTGTGATGCTATATTTGATGTTAGGAATATCAATGTCAAATCCATGTCTTTAGCCATTCTAACTGGAAGAGCTTTATGGCTTAAATCTTAGAATGCTGACATGGTGTATACAACTAGATTATCGTCTCTCTCTTTTCAAGGTAATCTTTTTGGTTCACAATTGGATTCTATTATCTCCACTGTTATTGGGGCTAATGGAGTTTTTTCTGTCCCAAGACAAGGAATCTAAAGGTAAATTTAAAGCTCCCAATCGTTTTCATTAGAATAGAGAACAGAAACCACTCCTTCCCCTAAGACGTTTGGCTCTAATTGGAGACCATCTCCGAATTGGAATAAATCCAAGCCTTATAAGAAATCAAATCATGCACCTAAACCTATATGAAGGTGTGGCCCTCAAGCCAGTTCTCTGATAGTGGCAGACTAAAGCTATTTCAAAGAGTTTGGACAGACTCTTTCCAAAATCAGTGGATTCAGAATATAATGTCTTAGGGTTGTCGAATAGGATTCAAAATAAGACTTCCTTTGGGAAGATTCTTTCTTACCCATGTAACTAAAAACCCAGTAAAAGTTTTTCTGAAATGTTTCATATCTAGAACTTTCAGGGGTAATTTTTTTCAGTTCCACAGCAGGAACAAGGATTAGGGTTTTTATTTAAATCTATTCAGTGTACCTATGAAGGAAAATTCTTTCAGACCTATTTTGGATCTGAAAACTTTAAATGGTTTTGTAAGAGTCCCAACTTTCAAGATGGTGACTATAAGGACTATTCTGCCTTTTGTTCAGCAATGTCACTTCATGTCCACAATAGACTTACAGGACGCTTACCTTCACAAATCCGATTCATCCAGATCACTATCATTTTCTTAGATTCTCTTTTCTAAACAAGCATTACCAATTTGTAGCTCTTCCATTTGGCCTTGCAACAGCACCAGGAATATTCTTAATAAATTTAGGTGCCTTTCTATCTGTAATCAGAGAGCAGTGTATTGCCGCGTTTCCTTATTTGGACGATATCTTGGTACTAGCTCATCAGATTTCCAGATAGATTCAGTGTTCCAGATAGATTCAGTGTTCATGTCTCTATCCCTAACAGAAAAGAGATGTTTGAGATTGGTTTCAGCTTGTCTAAACCTTCAATCTCTTATCATTCGCTTCAGTGGCTATGTGCACGAAAGATTTAGGTCTCATGTTTGCAGCATTGGACGCGGTCCTTTTTGCTTGTTTTCATATGAGACCTCTACAGTTTTGCATGTGGCACCAATAGTGCAGGGATTATACTCCGATACCACTACTGATATACTTAAATCCCAACTCTATTCTGTCTGACTCAGTGGTTATACTATCACCTTATTGTTTAAGGGGCCTCCTTTGTTTGTCCTACCTGGACTGTGATCACAACAGATGCAAGTCTCTCAGGTTGGGAAGCTGTTTGGGGGTCTCTGACAGCACAAAGAGTTTGTAATCCTCAAGAGGCGAGGTTACCAATCTATATCTTAGAACTCTGTGCTATTTTCAGAGCTCTTCAGGCTTGGCCTCTATTAAAGAGAGAATCATTTTTTTGGTTTCAAACAGACAATGTCACAACAGTATTCTTTTAGAATTCCTAGGATGTCACAGTTTCTTCAGGATGGTTTGGATAAAATACTTTGAAAGGACAAATCTCTACTCTTTCTGTCTTATTTCATAGAAAGATTGCTAGGCTTCCTGATATTCACTGTTTTGTTCAGGCTTTGATTCGTATCAAGCCTGTTATTTAATCAATTTTTCCTCCTTGGAGTCTCAATTTGGTTTTAAAGAATGGTCTAAGCTCCTTCTTTTGAGCCTATGCATTATTTGGATATTAAACTACTTTCTTAGAAAGTTTTATTTCTGACTATCTCTTCTTCTAGAACAGTTTCTGAATTGTCTGCTCTCTCTTGCGAGTCTCCTTATCTGATTTTCTATCACGATAAAGCTGTTTTGCAGACTTCGTTTACATTTTTGCAAAAGGTTGTGAATTTGAACAACATCAATAGGGAAATTATTGTTCCGTCCTTGTGTCCTAAGAATACTCTTGAAAGGTCTTTAGATTATTTGGATGTGGTAAGAGCTTTGAAATATTATATTTAAGCTACCAAAGATTTCAGAAAGACTTCTAGTCTATTTGTTTTTTAATGGTTCCAGAAAAGGTCAGAAAGTCTCTGCCATTTCCTTGGCATCTTGGTTGAAGCTTTTGATTCACAAAGCCTATTTGGAGGTGGGGCAGTTTCTGCCTCAGTGAATTACAGCTCATTCTACTAGATTAGTCGCCACATCTTGGGCTTTCAAGAATGAAGCATTTGCAAAGCAGCAACTTTGGTCTTCTTTTGCATACATTTACTAAATGTTACCATTTTGTTGTTTGCTTCTTTAGAAGCAACCTTTGGTAGAAAGGTTCTTCAGGCAGCTGTCAGTTTGATTCTAGTGCCTATGATTTGAGTTTTTTGGAATTTTTCTAGTGACTCGTGGACTTCCACATCTTGGGTATTATATCCCATACGCCACTAGCTCATGGACTCTTGCCACTTACATGAAAAAAACATGATTTATGTAAGAACTTACCTGATAAATTCATTTCTTTTATGGTGGCAAGAGTCCATGAAACCCACCCTATTTTTTGTGATTATGATTTTTTGTATAAAACACATTATTTTTCCAGTTCCTCTTTTTGTATGCTTTTTACTCCTTTTTTCACCTCACTACTTGGCTATATGTTAAACTGAGGTATGAGTGAGGTGAGGGGTGTATTTATAGGCATTTTGAGGTTTGGGAAACTTTGCACCCTCCTGGTAGGAATGTATATCCCATACGTCACTAGCTCATGGATGCCACTATGAAAGAAATGAATTTTTCAGGTAAGTTCTTACATAAATTATGTTTTAAATACTATAAAATGCTCATTCATTTTGCTAATGGAATTATGGAAATTACAAGTAGACTTCATAATTAACTACCTTTTGCAAGGTCTAAAAGCAGTGTACTTAGTAACTGTAAAATTACACAAAATTGCATGAAAGCATCATATATTGTAGATGCAAACTGTCACCACCAACTTTTTAAACTTTTTTTTTCTTTTTATGATAGTATTTATTAATAAGCAACTTTAAAAAAAAATTGCAGTAACGTTATAATATATATATATATATATATACACAGTTGTGCTCCTAAGTTTACATACCCTGGCAGAATTTATGATTTCTTGGCCATTTTTCAGAGAATATGAATGATAAAACAAAAACTTTTCTTTCACTCATGGTTAGTGTTTGGCTGAAGTCATTTATTATCAATCAACTGTGTTTACTCTTTTTAAATGATAATGACAACATAAACTACCCAAATAACCCTGATCAAAGGTTTACATACCCTGGTGATTTTGGCCTCATAACATGCACACAAGTTGACACAAAGGGGTTTGAATTGCTATTAAAGGTAACCATCCTCACCTGTGATCTGTTTGCTTGTAATTAGTGTGTGTGTATAAAAGGTCAATGAGTTTCTGGACTCCTGACAGACCCTTGCATCTTTTATCCAGTGCTGCACTAACGTTTCTGGATTCTGAGTCATGGGGAAAGCAAAAGAATTGTCAAAGGATCTGCGGGAAAAGGTAGTTGAACTGTATAAAACAGGAAAGGGATATAAAAAGATATCCAAGGAATTGAGAATGCAAATCAGCAGTGTTCAAACTCTAATCAAGAAGTGGAAAATGAGGGGTTCTGTTTGAAAACATACTGCATTCATCTTGCCATCAATTCTGACCAAATTTCCTGTGCCTTTGTAGCTCACACATCCCCAAAACATGAGCGATCCACCTCTGTGTTTCACAGTAGGAATGGTGTACCTTTCATCATAGGCCTTGTTGACTCCTCCAAATGTAGCGTTTATGGTTGTGGCCAAAAAGCTCAATTTTGGTCTCATCACTCCAAATGACTTTGTGCCAGAAGGTTTGAGGCTTGTCTCTGTGCTGTTTGGCGTATTGTAAGCGGGATACTTTGTGTCATTTGCGTAGTAATGTCTTTCTTTTGGCGACTCGACCGTGCAGCCCATCTTTAAGTGCCTCCTTATTGTGCATCTTGAAACAGCCACACCACATGTTTTCAGATAGTCCTGTATTTCAGGACTTTGGGTTTGTCTTTGCATCCCGAACAATTTTCCTGGCAGTTGTGGCTGAAATTTTAGTTGGTCTACCTGGCCATGGTTTGGTTTCAACAGAACCCCTCATTTTCCACTTCTTGATTAGAGTTTGAACACTGCTGATTTGCATTTTCAATTCCTTGGATATCTTTTTATATCCCTTTCCTGTTTTATACAGTTCAACTACCTTTTCTCGCAGATCCTTTGACAATTATTTTGCTTTCCCTATGACTCAGAATCCAGAATCGTCAGTGCAGCACTGGATGAAAGATGCAAGGGTCTGTCAGGAGTCCAGAAACTCATTGACCTTTTATACACACACACTAATTACAAGCAAACAGATCACAGGTGAGGATGGTTACCTTTAATAGCCATTCAAACCCCTGTATGTCAACTTGTGTGCATGTTATCAGGCCAAAATCACCAGGGTATGTAAACTTTTGATCAGGGTCATTTGGGTAGTTTCTGTTGTCATTATGATTTGAAAAGAATAAACACAGTTGATTGATAATAAATGGCTTCAGCCAAACACTAACCATGAGTGAAAGAAAAAGTTTTTGTGTTATCATTCATATTCTATGAAAAATGGCCAAGAAATCATAAATTCTTCCAGGGTATGTAAACTTATGAGCACAACTGTGTGTGTGTGTGTGTGTGTGTATATATATATTCAGGATTCCTTTATATCTCAGTATTTGATAGGTCTTTAAAGATACCTAAGAATAAAAATTTAATTACACAGAATACTACTGTATCAGAAGATGCGCGTACTAAGAAACTTTTAAAAATGTTTTTTTTTTTTTAAATTAAAACCTACTTGGTTTATGTCTCTAACTTGATTGTGTTGTGGCAGTATATTCTCACAAAATGTATTGCTTTCTTAGTGCAAAGGGTAATATATTTGAGCAATATCATTGTACTTTATATTTTTATTAAAATGTATTTTGTTTAATTGGTTATGTGTGTGGCAAACGATGGCAATTACATTTTGCTATTGTAATTCATAGTCTTTAATAAAAAAAGTTTCAACTGTTTTTTGTGACTTGTGTCACTTTATGATTACAGTATTCTGCTGAAAATCTGCGTCCTTTTGAGGAACCGAGCACAAGAAATCCGTGATATTGCCCGAAGTACTTTAATGAAGATATTAGAAACTCTTGGTGCTCGCTATCTACACTATGTACTGAAGGAGATGCAGACGGTGCTTGTAAAGGGATATCAGGTAGCAATAGAAACTTTTCCTTGGACATTATTGGTATTTCAGGGTGGGAAAATAGAGATTGAATCTTGTGGTAGTTATCAATCTCGGCTGTCTCCCCATTATCCGTTATTTCATAACAATTAAAGTTTATAACTTTGTTCAGCTAAAAAACAAATGTAATTTATGTCTTGTGAATAATGTAATTTACAAAAGACACCTCATGGAAATGTATTTGCTCTGTGGCTTAGTTGTGTTTGTGCTTTTCTCCTACTTAACAGTGTCATTGCACTTTGTATTTTAGCAGTTTTTTTCTGTTTTTATATTTATGAAATTAGCTCCATGTATTGTCTTTCACTGTGAATCTGTTGCTGAAAGGCGTCGTTGCCACATTGAAAAGTGGACAATTAGATGGCTGCATGGAAACTCTGCTCCAGGTAAGCAAAAACACATACAAAGCTGACCTATTTATGAATTTTATGATTTAAAGGGACATAAATGTTTTGTAGATGATCCATTTATATAGCCCAGGCATGTTTGTTTTGTTTTTTTGTAACATAGTTTTGCTTATTTTTAAATAACACTGTGCTGATTTTCAGACTCCTAACCAAGCCCAAAAGTTTTAGAAGTAGACTGTTGTCTACCTACTCCAGATTGCTCCTGTTTGTGTAAACGGTCTTTTCATATGCAAAGGGGGGAGAGTGTCTGCTCTTTTTTCTTTCCAGCCCATTTCATTAGGTGTCCCAGCCTAACCTTTTCAACAGTGCTAAACATCGAGCTTCTAAGTAAGTTTTTAAAAGGTTTTATGCTGGATATTTAGATCAGTAGCTGTGCATATTCTTCTTTATAGTATTTGTGTCTATTACATGCAGTTATATGAAAATTGGTGTATATTGTCACCTTTAAGCACAGTGTTTATATTATACAGGTTACTGTAAAATTATAGAATAAAATAGCAGATAAAATTAAGTAAGAGGCCACCACACACATACGCTGTAATTGCGAAGTTCATTTTGTTAAGCTAATTTGCATACTTTTACCCAGAATCCTCTGTTCCTGCAGATGGGCTGTGCTGTGATCTGTTGTGTGTATGTAGTCTGCCGGCATATATATTAGTGTGTAAATGTGTAATTTGCAGTATTTTCTGATTTCTCTTTTAAAAAGATTTTCAACAATGAGCTGTTTGGAAATATCGCAGAAGAAAAGGAAGTAAAAGGAATTGTCTCTAAAGTAATGGAGGCTCGAAGCAGCAAAAGTTATGACTCGTATGAACTTCTTGCACAGTTTGTTGGAAAAGACCAAGTGGTAAAACTGATCCTTCCTTTGAAAGAGGTGAGATATGATGAAACTCCATAAAATATATTTTTAATGGGGATGTAGTTAATCATTTATGATATTTACAAAGCACTAATCCAATGTGCAATAGTTATAATAGATTTGATGTAATAAAAGTAAAGTAATAACTCTGTATTATAATTTTTCTAGGTTAGAGTTAGCAGGGCCCTAAGACAAAAATACTTCAGGAACATTGAGGTTAAAATTTTCATTCCCCATTAAATGTTTTCTTGGCATTTCAAATTTTCTTTAATTAACCCTTTCGCAACAGGGTTAAAGTATCTACATCGGAACAACTGTTCCGATGTAGACAAATTGAAACCACGCGATCGTGCATACGATCGCGAGATTTCAATTATTGGACCGTGTCTGGGGGGGCGTCCCTACAACCGCAGAAACGCCCTCCAGACCGCGATCAAATCCTGGAAGCACAGAAGGCTTCAGGACAGCCGTTATCTATGACATTCTATTCCGTCATAACGGCTTTAAAGCCTAGTGTAATTATGATGGAATAGAACGGCATAACGGCATTAAAAGGTTAAGCATGAGGTCTTGTTTTGTTTTTTGCCTGCTTTTACTGTAATTTAAAGCCGAAAACTCTAGTGTTTCAACTTGCCACGTCTAAGACAAAAAGTTAATTACCAACATTCATAAAGCATTTGTTGTAAGCAATTTTTTGGTGTTAGAGAGGTGAATGTTGACCATTGTATTGCAATCCCATAAGTTGGTGGTGGGACACTTGCAAATCTAGGGATGCAAGCGCTTTTAGAGGCTTCTCTTGTGTCCTTCATCCATAACTGCTTAGCAGCAGTGTGTCTCAGTTTTATCCTCAATACTTTTTTTTTTTTTAACGCCATAGAATACTTGTACTACCTAACTGTCCACTGCACCCCTTTCTTCCTTAGTCGACTTGCACACATTTTGGATTTAAAGATCTTTTATCTGGGTTGTTTATTAGAGAATGACTGTTTCCCTTTTGTGGACACTGGGCCTTCATATGTAGTCCTTTCAGGGATGATTTTCGAAACTATTGCCTAATTTAATCAATAATATAGTAGGTAACACAGGACTTCCACAAGGATATCACATCATATGTTAGTGATTTCTAGCTACAATTCTTAGGAAACCTGAACGTACACAATTATAAAGCCAATTTCTTGTGCACAATTGCAAACAATGGTTTAATATCTCTCTAATCTTCATGTTCTTCACAACGGTAATCTGAAGGTTTTGGAGAAGACTACAAGTGTGAAACTGTCCCGTAAAGTGCATGAAGCTCTTCGCAGGATTGTGTTTGGTTTAATTGCAAACACTGACATGACAGCAGAGTCAATCCTACTTCTAAGTTATGGACTCATCAATGAAAATCTTCCACTTCTAACCGAAAAAGAAAAGTATGTGAAATGTTTTACTTTTATCACATTAATATCACAATGTGCTATAGAGCTTTTATTATTTTTCTGTATGTATAAATCCTAAGAATTGTTTGTCTTTTAAAAGAGCTTAGATAAACTGAAGGTATCCAGATATGGTCTTACTTGTTAATATATTCTGAAACCATTTGCTTTTCTAGAAATGCAGGCAAGTCATAACCCCAAAACTGGCCCATGAGCCCTTTAATTAGACAATTTCCTGCAAGTATGAAAAATAAATGTACAGCTCCTATTTAGACCTGTTGTTGGTCAGACAGAACGTGCTTGAGTAGTTTTGTTGTGTTACCCCTAATCAGACAAGATGTAATAGCTCATGTCAAAGAACAAAGATTGAAAAGCCCTAAACAATTTGATTTAAATACCGTTTGTTTTCCTCTCAGAAACAAGCTTGCAGTAACCCTTCCACCAGATCCTCGTCTTCCCCCACCAAGTTGTCTATTAATTCAGCCGGCTATACCTCGAGGAGGCAAGAAAGCTGCAGTTAGTAGCAAGACAAACCTACATGTCCTGGTTGAATCTGGGCTCCGAGTATGTATTAAAGCAACTCTTAAACCTTCTTTATCTGCTATAGCCATTTTGTGTATAAAGGTATATAAGGAATATTTATTTCATGTAAGTGGCAAGAGTCCATGAGCTAGTGACATATGGGATATACATTCCTACCAGGAGGGGGCAAAGTTCCCCAAACCTCAAAATGCCTTTAAATACACCTCCCACCTCACTCATACCTTAGTTTTACAAACTTTGCCTTTGTTGGAGGATGGTGAAGCAAGTTGTGCTTGATTTCTTCTGTGAAAGGCGCTTCTAAGCATTTTGAAGCCCAATTCCTCTCAAAATACAGTGTTTGTCTGAGGGATGTGAAGGGAGTATTGCCTGATGATGCCATGTTTTCACCTATGGGAAAATGATTCTAAGGCTCTCTGTAAATTCGGTCGTGGGGATTAATCTGCCACCTCCCTTTAAAGATTGACATTATACTCCTCTACCATTACCTCTGCTGATATGTTTCAGTACTGGTTTGGCTGTCTGCTATATGTGGATGGGTGTCTTCAGGTAAGTATTTATCTTTTTAAAGACGCTCTCAGCTATGTTTTGCACTTTATATTTTAAAGTTTTAAATATATATTGCATATATTTGCCATAAGTCAGGTCTATGTTTATTTCCCTATGCAGTCCAACAGTTTCATCATAGAAAATTGTTTTGGGAGGAATTTTGTAAATTTTTCTCCAACATTGGTGTGTCCTGTCCACGGCGTCATCCATTACTTGTGGGAATATTCTCTTCCCCAACAGGAAATGGCAAAGAGCACAGCAAAAGCTGTCCATATAGCCCCTCCTCAGGCTCCGCCCCCCAGTCATTCTCTTTGCCGCTCTGAACAAGTAGCATCTCCACGGAGATGGTGAAGAGTATGTGGTGTTTAGTTGTAGTTTTTTATTCTTCTATCAAGAGTTTATTTTAAAATAGTGCCGGTTTGTACTATTTACTCTAAAACAGAAAGGGATGAAGAGTTCTGTTTAAAAGAGGAGTATGATTTTAGCAGCAGTAACTAAAATCAATTGCTGTTCCCACGCAGGACTGTTGAGCCCAGAGAACTTCAGTTGGGGGGAACAGTTTGCAGACTTTTCTGCTCAAGGTATGACTAGTCCATTTTCTAACAAGACTGTGTAATGCTAGAAGACTGTCATTTTCCCTCTTGGGGATCGGTAAGCCATTTTCTTAGACTCTTAACAGAATGCAGGCTTATTATGGGCTATACACTGGTTGACACTCTTGTGGGCTAAATCGATTGCTTTATTTAGGTTTTTTATGAAGTTTGAAGTGATATTTCTAAACTTTTAGTGTGGGGAACGTTTTTAGACGCCAGGCAGTCATTTAGACGCCTTTCCCAGTCAGGAAGGGCCTTTCACTATAGTAAGCAGAGCCTCATTTTCGCGCCATAATTGCGCAGTTTCTTTTGGATGCAGTGCATGCAGCTGCATGTGAGAGGATCTGGTGATCATTGAAAACGTCCCTGGAAGGCTTAATTTGGTATCGTATAACCCCCAAGGACAGGTGGAGTCGCAGCAAACGCTGTGGCTGGGACTGTAGTGGGGTTAAAGTTGTTAATTGATTAAACGGCTCCGGTTTCCTCATTTAAGGGGTTAAAAGCTTGAAAATTGGGGTGCAATACTTTAAAAGCATCAAGACACTTAAGGAGGTGCTAACTTCTCTGGATGATTGTGACTCTTTGGTCATTCCAGAAAAATTGTGCAAGATGGACAAATTCCTAGAGGTCCCGGTGCACCCTGATGCCTTTCCGATACCTAAAAGGGTGGCGGACATAGTGAATAAGGAGTGGGAGAAACCAGGTATACCTTTTGTCCCACCTCCTATATTTAAGAAATTGTTCCCCATGGTCGACCCAAGGAAGGACACATGGCAAACAGTCCCTAAGGTTGAGGGGGCAGTTTCTACGCTAGCTAAACGCACGACTATTCCCATTGAGGACAATTGTGCTTTCAAAGATCCTATGGATAAAAAATTGGAGGGTTTGCTTAAAAAGATTTTTGTTCAGCAAGGCTACCTCCTCCAACCAATTTCGTGCTTTATTCCTGTCACTACGGCGGCGTGTTTCTGGTTCGATGAACTAGAAAAGTCGCTCAATATGGAGACTCCATATGAGGAAGTCATGGACAGAATTCACGCACTTAAGTTAGCTAATTCCTTTATTTTAGATGCCGCTTTGCAATTAGCGAGATTAGCGGCGAAAAATTGAGGGTTTGCAATTGTGGCGCGCAGAGCGCTCTGGCTAAAGTCTTGGTCGGCGGATGTATCTTCCAAGACAAAATTGCTTAATATTCCTTTCAAAGGTAAGACCCTTTTTGGGCCAGAATTGAAGGAAATTATTTCAGACATCACTGGGGGAAAGGGCCATGCCCTCCCACAGGATAGGCCTTTTAAGGCTAAGAATAAGTCCAATTTTCATTCCTTTCATAACTTCAGGAACGGACCGTCTCCTAACTCTGCAGCCTCTAGACAAGAGGGTAACGCTTCCCAGGCTAAGCCAGCTTGGAAATCAATGCAAGGCTGGAACAAGGGTAAACAGGCCAAGAAGCCTGCTGCTGCTACCAAGACAGCATGAAGGGGTAGCCCCCGATCCGGGACCGGATCTAGTAGGGGGCAGACTCTCTCTCTTTGCTCAGGCTTGGGCAAGAGATGTTCCGGATCCCTGGGCACTAGAAATAGTCTCTCAGGGTTATCTTCTAGAATTCAAGGAACTTCCTCCAAGGGGAAGGTTCCACATGTCTCGCTTATCTTCAGACCAGATAAAGAGACAGGCATTCTTACATTGCGTAGGAGACCTGTTAAAGATGGGAGTGATACACCCAGTTCCAACAGCGGAACAAGGTCAGGGGTTTTACTCAAACCTGTTTGTAGTTCCCAAAAAAGAGGGAACTTTCAGACCAATTCTGGATTTAAAAATTCTACACAAATTCCTCAGAGTTCCACCGTTCAAAATGGAAACCATTCGAACAATTTTACCTACAATCCATCAGGGTCAATATATGACTACCGTGGATTTAAAGGATGCGTACCTACATATTCCTATCCACAAAGATCATCATCAGTTCCTAAGGTTCGCCTTTCTGGACAAACATTACCAGTTCGTGGCTCTTCCGTTCGGTTTAGCCACTGCTCCCAGAATTTTCACAAAGGTGCTAGGGTCCCTTCTAGCGGTTCTAAGACCGAGGGGCATTGCAGTGGCACCTTATCTAGACGACATTCTAATTCAAGCGTCGTCTCTTTCCAAGGCAAAGGCTCATACAGACATTGTTCTAGCCTTTCTCAGATCTCACGGGTGGAAGGTGAACGTAGAAAAGAGTTCCCTGTCTCCGTCAACAAGAGTTCCCTTTTTTGGAACAATAATAGATTCTTTAGAAATGAAGATCTTCCTGACAGAAGTCAGAAAGTCAAAGCTTCTAAACGCTTGTCAAGTTCTTCACTCTATTCAGCAGCCTTCCATAGCTCAGTGCATGGAAGTAATAGGATTGATGGCTGCAGCAATGGACATAGTTCCTTTTCCTCGAATTCATCTAAGACCATTACAACTGTGCATGCTCAATCAGTGGAATAGGAACTATGCAGACTTGTCTCCTTGCATTCAAGTAGACCAGTTAACCAGAGACTCACTCCGTTGGTGGTTGACTCAGGATCACCTGTCTCAGGGAATGAGTTTCCGCAGACCAGAGTGGGTCATTGTCACGACCGACGCCAGTCTATTAGGCTGGGGCGCGGTCTGGAATTCCCTGAAAGCTCAGGGTCTATGGTCTCGGGAAGAGTCTCTTCTCCCAATAAACATCCTGGAACTGAGAGCGATATTCAATGCTCTCCGGGCTTGGCCTCAACTAGCGAAGGCCGGATTCATAAGATTCCAGTCGGACAACATGACGACTGTAGCTTACATCAACCATCAGGGAGGAACAAAGAGTTCCTTGGCGATGAGAGAGGTATCCAAGATCATCAAGATCACTCCTGCCATCTATCTGCAATTCACATCCCAGGAGTAGACAACTGGGAGGCGGATTATCTGAGTCGTCAGACTTAACATCCGGGGGAGTGGGAACTCCACCCGGAGGTCTTTGCCCAGTTAACCCAATTATGGGGCATTCCAGACATGGATCTGATGGCGTCTCGTCAGAACTTCAAGGTTCCTTGCTACGGGTCCAGATCCAGGGATCCCAAGGCTACACTAGTGGATGCATTAGTGGCGCCTTGGTCGTTCAACCTAGCTTATGTGTTTCCACCGTTTCCTCTCCTTCCCAGGCTCGTAGCCAGTATCAAACAGGAGAAGGCCTCGGTGATTCTGATAGCTCCTGCGTGGCCACGCAGGACTTGGTATGCAGACCTGGTGAATATGTCATCGGTTCCACCATGGAAGCTACCTTTGAGACAGGATCTTCTAGTACAAGGTCCATTCGAACATCCAAATCTAGTTTCTCTGCAGCTGACTGCTTGGAAATTGAACGCTTGATTTTATCCAAGCGTGGGTTTTCAAATTCAGTGATAGATACTCTGGTACAAGCCAGAAAACCTGTGACTAGAAAGATTTACCATAAAATATGGAAAGAATATATCTGTTGGTGTGAATCCAAGGGATTCTCCTGGAGTAAAATTAAAATTCCTAAGATTCTTTCCTTTCTCCAAGAGGGTTTGGATAAAGGGTTGTCGGCGAGTTCTCTAAAAGGACAGATTTCTGCTTTATCTGTTTTGTAACACAAACGCCTGGCAGCTGTGCCAGATGTTCAAGCTTTTGTACAGGCTTTGGTCAGAATCAAGCCTGTTTACAGACCCATGACTCCTCCTTGGAGTCTAAATTTAGTTCTTTCAGTTCTTCAAGGGGTTCCGTTTGAACCTTTACATTCCATAGATATCAAGTTACTATCTTGGAAAGTTCTGTTTTTGGTTGCTATTTCTTCTGCTAGAAGAGTTTCTGAATTATCTGCTTTGCAGTGTGATCCACCCTATCTGGTGTTCCATTCAGATAAGGTCGTTTTGCGTACTAAGCCTGGTTTTCTTCCAAAAGTTGTTTCCAACAAGAATATTAACCAGGAAATAGTTGTTCCTTCTCTGTGTCCGAATCCAGTTTCAAAGAAGGAACATTTGTTACACAATTTAGATGTAGTTCGTGCTTTAAAGTTCTATTTAGAAGCAACAAAGGATTTTAGACAAACCTCATCTTTGTTTGTCGTTTACTCTGGTAAGAGGAGAGGACAAAAAGCTACTGCTACCTCTCTTTCTTTCTGGCTGAAAAGCATTATCCGATTGGCTTATGAGACTGCCGGACGGCAGCCTCCTGAACGAATCACAGCTCACTCTACTAGGGCTGTGGCTTCCACATGGGCCTTCAAGAACGAGGCTTCTGTTGATCAGATATGTAAGGCAGTGACTTGGTCTTCTCTGCACACTTTTGCCAAATTCTACAAATTTGATACTTATGCTTCTTCGGAGGCTATTTTTGGGAGAATGGTTTTGCAAGCCGTGGTGCCTTCCGTTTAGGTAACCTGATTTGCGCCCTCCCTTCATCCGTGTCCTAAAGCTTTGGTATTGGTTCCCACAAGTAATGGATGACGCCGTGGACCGGACACACCAATGTTGGAGAAAACAGAATTTATGCTTACCTGATAAATTACTTTCTCCAACGGTGTGTCCGGTCCACGGCCCACCCTGCTTTTTTAATCAGGTTTGAAAAATTTCTTTCTCTATACACTACAGTCACCACGGCACCCTATAGTTTCTCCTTTTTTTCTCCTAACCGTCGGTCGAATGACTGGGGGGCGGAGCCTGAGGGGCTATATGGACAGCTTTTGCTGTGCTCTTTGCCATTTCCTGTTGGGGAAGAGAATATTCCCACAAGTAATGGATGACGCCGTGGACCGGACACACCGTTGGAGAAAGTAATTTATCAGGTAAGCATAAATTCTGTTTTTCTTACCTGGGGTTCCAGCTAGTTTTAACTTTGGTCTTATTTTTAAAAATTTTGTGGGCAAATTAGGCTCGCGATGACGCAAAATGCTTCTATTGATTGCGTCATTTTTGGCGTGATTTTTTCCTCCGCAATTGTTTTCGGCACAAAAGTTGCTTTTTTTGTGACGCGAGTCACGTCATTTCTTGCGTCTTTGTTGACGCAAATTTTTTTGGCACCAAGTCGCGCCTGTTATGACGTGAATCATGTCATTTCCTGTTAACCTTGGTGCCACAAGTTTTTTTTTTTTTTTTTTCCATTTTAAATAACTTTTCATTTTACTTCCATTAAGAAAATGTGTAAAGTCTTTTTATATTTACACTTACTCCTACTGAGCATGTGCAAGAATTCACAGAATATACATATATGCATTTGTGATTGGCTAATGGCTGTCACATGATACAGGAAGAGTGGAAATAGACATCTTAGAAATTTGTCAGAATAAAATCTACTACTCATTTGAAGTTCAAACGAAGTGTTACTGTCTTTTTTTTTTTTTTTTTCTTTTTTCCTTTTTTTTTTCTTCCAAATTTTTTTCATTGAGGATCCTTGCAAACAAACAGTAGTTGGCGATACATAATATGAAAACACAAGTTGTAACAGAATAGGTTACGAAAACAAGTCAGTTAAGAGCACTGTATAATTAAATGACAGACTTCACTTTCAATATAAACAATATGTGCCACTTAGACTATATACCCACTGGATATGCTAATCGGCCACTCTTGGACCACATTAAGTTGCGGAAGCATAGTATGTAGCAGGTAACCATGGATGTGCAGGGGCCACTTTTGGACCCCAAATGGAGGACCTCTTTTTTACTTTTAAAGAAAAACAAAAAAACAAATGCATTGTTCTAAAAAGTTAGTTAGATGCTGGGTTGGGAGATATCAATGCATGGGCTGCAGCCAGACACAGCTTCATTATATCTTACTCTTCCCGCATGATGGACATTTACTAGTGGAAAGTTAGTATGACAACATTGGTGGATATACGCAATATAGCTATAACTCCTAGCTCTCTAAAGCTTGACAGTATGGGGTAACAGGTTGCAAAAATTAAGTTCAATACATACAGGAAAGTAAATGTGGCTACAGTTTTGAGTACAGCAAGGTATCTAATATGCTTTTAGCAAAAGAGTAGGTCCCAGCTCCACACCTTGGTGTATAATCCTTCTGTATTTACCTTATATCTGGGATAGTATATACCTGCATTGGAGTACACTAGCTCAAAATAATAGCCAACAATCAGAAGACAGCCTGCCACCAGACAATATACAATAAAGAATACAATATACAGACTACAAAAACTTTAACCAACAAGCTAACATTTAAAACCTAAAGAGAAGAGCAACAAGTTCTCAAAGTAATGCAAATTGAGCTGCTGCATGACTTCAATATTTGGAATCCTAAGTTCCTTTATCCCCATGTCTTAGTTGCCAAAAAGTGTGGACTATGGAGGGGATCAGACAGTCTTATGGTGCGCCTTTTATGTAAAGGACCCAAGACAGTGAGAGTCTCAACAGGGCAATAAAGTTCAGAGTGCTGGTGTTACTCGAGAAATATAGATATTCAGTGGGTAGCCCCATAAGCACCGGTAAGAAACTGCAGTTATCTGGGCTCTTGGGTGAATCGGCATTCTCAAAATGTAAGTGTCCTAAAGTCTTAGCTTCCAGGGGGCCCCCCCCTAAGCCCCACAGAGCCGCAACATCAGAACCGTGTTCTGCTATCTGCCGAGGTTCACCTACTGTAGTATTCAGACCCGGTGGTGCTAGGAGCGCAAATGCTGTCACCTCACAGGCAACAACTTGCGACTCTGTACCTGCTGCATTGTGCTTGTGGTCCTCAGGCAAAATGGCGATGTCGTCTCGCCTTTCCTCTTGCTGTCTGGGCTCGTCTGTGAATAAGAGAGTCTTAGCGGGACAGCATGATATCAGGGCGTCCCGCGGTGCATTAGCTATGAGGCGCAAGCAAAGCTCTTCAATCCTGCGCCAATGCACATTGTCGAATATGTCCTGGTAGTCAGCCTCCTCTCCGTCGGCCATTTTAGAGACAAAGTCGTGGCGCAGCTATGTATAGTAGGAGTCGGTAGTGTCAGGGTAAGTCCTGGCTGTAAGAGCTTCCCAGTTTAGCTGGCAGTGGGGCACAGATCTTTATTACTATTTAACTGTGTCTAGCTGCAACCAGGTAACCCTCGATCTCTCGAGGGGGGGGGGGACGCTGCTTACATGTGAGCCGCCGCTCTAAGCTTCTTGTCCAATTCCGGCTCCAACTTCAAAAATACAGACCAGCCTTCTTGAATATATAGTGCTGCTCCATGTAGTTAGAGAATATAAGATTGTCCTGTAGAATGTCCCAAATAATCAACGGCTTATTGAGAACTCAGAAGGAGCTTAGGAGAAATGCGACCATCTCTGATCACGTTTTGGACACGCCCTCGTGCTACTGTCTTTTTAACATGCATGTCTTGATTATACAAATCTACTGTATTAACTGGTCCTATAAGTTGACAAAGAGAATATACATGGGTGTATGGATTACTTTTTCCCCACGAGAAAGAAAACTCTTCAGAGACATCTTACATTTATTACATATGCCCCTTTAAGTTGCAACCAAGCTCTTTTGTAGCCTATTCCCAGCATCAGATTCCAGGTCAATGGAACGTATTTCTCTTGTTAAGTGTGTTCAGTCCACGGGTCATCCATTACTTATGGGATATATTCTCCTTCCCAACAGGAATTTGCAAGAGGATCACCCAAGCAGAGCTGCTATATAGCTCCTCCCCTCACATGTCATATCCAGTCATTCTCTTGCAACCCTCAACAATGAAGGAGGTCGCGAGAGGAGCTGGAGTTTTTACTTAACTATTCTTCAATCAAAAGTTTGTTATTTTAAATGGCACCGGAGTGTACTGTTTTTCTATCTCAGGCAGTATTTGGAAGAAGAAACTGCCTGTGTTTTTTATCTATGATCTTAGCAGGCGTAACTAAGATCCACTGGCTGTTCTCGACATTCTGAGGAGTGGGGTAACTTCAGAAACTGGGAATAGCATGCGGGGTCCTCCGCAAATGAGGTATGTGCAGTACTTTATTTTCTGGGAATGGAATTGACTAAGAAAATACTGCTGTTACCGTATGATGTAAGTACAGCCTTAAATGCAGTAGTAGCAACTGGTATCAGGCTGATAAATGTATGCGCAGTCGAGTTATATTCTAGGGACTAGAATTTGACTGAGAAAATACTGTTAACACTGAAATAATACTTAAGCCTTCTCTGCAGTGGTAGCGACTGGTAGCAGGCTTAGTGATAGCTTTGCATGACATTGAAAAATGTTGTTTTTTAATAAAAGTTTTACTGGCATGTTATTCGTTTTTTGTGAGGTACTTTGGTGATAAATCGCTTTGGGCATGATTTTTTCCACATGGCTAACATATTTTTCTGTATGGAAACCGTTATATCAGGGCTCCCACTGTTGTGATTGGAGTGGGAGGGCCCTTGTTTTAGCGCCTTGTTGCGCAGTTAAAATTATTGCACAGTCTTTCTGCTTCTTCCTCCTTGATCCAGGACGTCTCTAGAGAGCTCAGGGGTCTGCAAATTTCATTTGTGAGGGAGGTAATCAGTCACAGCAGATCTGTGACAGTGTGCTGACTGTGATTAAAAGCGTTAAATCTTAATTGATATCTGTTTTATCCTTTTTGGGTATCGAGGGGTTAATCATCCTTTTGCTAATGGGTGCAATCCTCTGCTAATAATACACTTCTTGTTAAGAATTGTTTAATTATATCTGTATTTTTGAAGCACTGCAGCGTTTTTTATATTGCTTGTAAAACTTATTGAAAGTGATTTCCAAGCTTGTTAGTTTTTCACTGCTAAGTCTGTTTTAAACATGTCTGATTCAGAGGAAACTGTTTGTTCATCATGTTCAAAAGCCAATGTGGAGCCCAATAGAACGATGTGTACCAATTGTATTGATATTGCTTTGAATAAAAGTCAATCTGTACCGATAAAGAAGCTATCACCAGACAACGAGGGGGAAGTTATGCCGCCTAACTCTCCTCACGTGTCAGTACCTGCGTCTCCCGCTCGGGAGATGCGTAGGATTGAGACACCTAGTACATCTAGGCCCTTACAAATCACTTTACATGATATGGCTAATGTTATGAAAGAAGTATTATATAATATGCCCGAATTAAGGGGCAAAGGCGATAGCTCTGGGTTAAGGACAGAGCGCGCTGATGACACGAGAGCCATGTCTGATACTGCGTCACAATTTGCAGAACATGAGGACGGTGAGCTTCATTCTGTCGGTGACGGTTCTGATCCGGGGAGACCGGATTCAGAAATTTCAAATTTTAAATTTAAGCTTGAGAACCTCCGTGTGTTACTAGGGGAGGTATTAGCGGCTCTGAATGATTGCGACACGGTGGCAATTCCAGAGAAATTGTGTAGGTTGGATAGATACTATGCGGTACCGGTGTGTACTAACGTTTTTCCTATACCAAAAAGACTTACAGAAATTATAAGTAAGGAGTGGGATAGACCCGGTGTGACTTTTTCCCCTCCCCCGATATTTAGAAAAATGTTCCCTATAGACGCCACCACACGAGACTTATGGCAGACGGTCCCTAAGGTGGAGGGAGCAGTTTCTAGGTTAGCCAAGCGTACCACTATCCCGGTGGAGGATAGCTGTGCTTTCTCAGATCCAATGGATAAGAAATTAGAGGGTTATCTTAAGAAAATGTTTGTTCAACAGGGTTTTATATTGCAGCCTCTTGCATGCATTGCGCCTGTCACGGCTGCAGCGGCATTCTGGTTTGAGTCTCTGGAAGAGGCGATTCGCACAGAGCCGTTGGATGAGGCCTTGAGCAAAGTTAGAACCCTTAAGCAAGCTAATGCGTTTGTTTCAGATGCCGTACTACATCTAACCAAACTTACGGCTAAAAATTCCGGATTCGCCATACAGGCGCGCAGAGCGCTCTGGCTTAAATCCTGGTCAGCGGATGTAACTTCCAAGTCTAAACTGATTAACATTCCTTTCAAAGGGCAGACCTAATTCGGGCCCGGCTTGAAGGAAATTATTGCTGACATTACGGGAGTTAAGGGCCACGCCCTTCCTCAGGACAGGGCCAAACCAAAGGCCAAACAGTCTAATTTTCGTGCCTTTCGTAACTTCAAGGCAGGAGCAGCATCGACTTCCTCCGCTCCAAAACAGGAAGGAACTACTGCTCGTTACAGACAAGGTTGGAAAGGCAACCAGTCATGGAACAAGGGCAAGCAGGCCAGAAAGCCTACTCCCGCCCCTAAGACAGCATGAAGTCAGGGCCCCCTATCCAGAGACGGATTTAGTGGGGGGCAGACTTTCTCTCTTTGCCCAGGCTTGGGCAAGAGATGTGCAGGATCCCTGGACCTTAAAGATTATATCTCAGGGATACCTTCTGGATTTCAAATCCTCTCCTCCACAAGGGAGGTTCCATCTTTCGAGGTTATCGACAAACCTAGTAAAGAGAGAGGCATTTCTACAATGTGTACAAGACCTCTTAATCATGGGGGTGATCCACTCAGTTCCGCGATCGGAACAGGGACAAGGATTTTACTCAAATCTATTTGTGGTTCCCAAAAAAGAGGGAACCTTCAGACCAATCTTGGACTTAAAGATCTTAAACAAATTCCTAAGGGTACCATCGTTCAAGATGGAAACCATTCGAACCATCCTACCCATGATCCAAGAGGGTCAATATATGACCACAGTGGACTTAAAGGATGCTTACCTTCATATACCGATTCACAAAGATCATTATCGGTACCTGAGGTTTGCCTTTCTAGACAGGCATTACCAGTTTGTGGCTCTTCCCTTCGGGTTAGCCACGGCCCCGAGAATTTTTACGAAGGTTCTGGGCTCACTTCTGGCGGTTCTAAGACCACGAGGCATAGCGGTGGCTCCGTACCTAGACGACATTCTGATACAAGCGTCAAATTTTCAGAATGCAAAGTCTCATACAGAGATAGTTCTAGCATTTCTGAGGTCGCATGGGTGGAAAGTGAACGTGGAAAAGAGTTCTCTGTTACCACTCACAAGGGTTCCTTTTCTAGGGACTCTTATAGATTCTGTAGAGATGAAGATTTACCTGACGGAGTCCAGGTTATCAAAGATTCTCAATGCTTGCCGTGTCCTTCATTCCATTCCAAGCCCATCAGTAGCTCAGTGCATGGAGGTAATCGGCTTAATGGCCGCGGCAATGGACATAGTGCCATTTGCGCGCCTGCATCTCAGACCGCTGCAACTATGCATGCTCAGTCAATGGAACGGGGATTACTCAGATCTGTCCCCTTTGCTAGATCTGGACCAGGAGACCAGAGATTCGCTTCTCTGGTGGTTGTCACCGGTTCATCTGTCCAAAGGAATGACCTTTCGCAGGCCAGATTGGGCGATTGTAACAACGGATGCCAGCCTTCTAGGCTGGGGAGCAGTCTGGAATTCCCTGAAGGCTCAGGGATCGTGGACTCAGGAGGAGAAACTCCTCCCAATAAACATTCTAGAATTAAGAGCAATATTCAATGCTCTTCTAGCTTGGCCTCAGTTAGCAAAGCTGAGGTTCATCAGATTTCAGTCGGACAATATCACGACTGTGGCTTACATCAATCATCAAGGGGGAACCAGGAGTTCCCTAGCGATGTTGGAAGTCTCGAAGATAATTCGCTGGGCAGAGTCTCACTCTTGCCACCTGTCAGCGATTCACATCCCAGGCGTAGAGAACTGGGAGGCGGATTTCCTAAGTCGCCAGACTTTTCATCCGGGAGAGTGGGAACTTCACCCGGAGGTATTTGCTCAACTGATTCGTCGTTGGGGCAAACCGGATCTGGATCTCATGGCATCTCGCCAGAACGCGAAGCTTCCTTGTTACGGATCCAGGTCCAGGGACCCGGGAGCGATGCTGGTAGATGCATTAGCAGCCCCTTGGGTTTTCAACATAGCTTATGTGTTTCCACCTTTTCCGTTGCTACCTCGGCTGATTGCCAGGATCAAACAGGAGAGGGCATCGGTAATTCTGATAGCGCCTGCGTGGCCACACAGGACCTGGTATGCAGACCTAGTGGACATGTCGTCCTGTCCACCATGGTCTCTTCCTCTGAGACAGGACCTTCTAATTCAGGGTCCTTTCAACCATCCAAACCTAATTTCTCTGAGGCTGACTGCCTGGAAATTGAACGCTTGATTCTATCAAAGCGTGGGTTTTCAGATTCGGTTATTGATACATTAATACAGGCTCGGAAACCTGTGACAAGAAAAATTTACCATAAGATATGGCGTAAATATTTATATTGGTGCGAATCCAAGAGTTACTCATGGAGTAAGGTTAGGATTCCTAGGATATTAGCTTTTCTACAAGAGGGTTTAGAAAAGGGTTTATCCGCTAGTTCGCTAAAGGGACAGATTTCAGCTCTGTCTATTCTTTTACACAAACGTCTGGCAGAGCATCCAGACGTCCAGGCCTTTTGTCAGGCTTTGGCTAAAATTAAGCCTGTGTTTAAAGCTGTTGCTCCTCCGTGGAGCTTAAACTTGGTTCTTAAAGTTCTTCAGGGTGTTCCGTTTGAACCCCTTCATTCCATTGATATTAAGCTTTTATCTTGGAAAGTTTTGTTTTTGATGGCTATTTCATCAGCTCGAAGAGTCTCTGAGTTATCTGCCTTACATTGTGATTCTCCTTATCTGATCTTTCATTCAGATAAGGTAGTTCTGCGTACTAAACCTGGGTTTTTACCTAAGGTTGTTTCTAACAGGAATATCAATCAAGAGATTGTTGTTCCATCATTATGTCCTAATCCTTCTTCAAAGAAGGAACGTCTCTTGCATAATCTAGACGTGGTCCGTGCTCTGAAGTTCTACTTACAGGCAACTAAAGATTTTAGACAAACTTCTTCTCTGTTTGTCGTTTACTCTGGACAGAGGAAAGGTCAAAAGGCTTCGGCTACCTCTCTCTCTTTTTGGCTTCGTAGCATAATACGTTTAGCCTATGAGACTGCTGGACAGCAGCCTCCTGAAAGAATTACAGCTCATTCCACTAGAGCTGTTGCTTCCACCTGGGCCTTTAAGAATGAGGCCTCTGTTGAACAGATTTGCAAGGCTGCAACTTGGTCTTCACTTCATACTTTTTCCAAATTTTCCAAATTTGACACTTTCGCTTCTTCGGAGGCTGGTTTTGGGAGAAAGATTCTACAGGCAGTGGTTCCTTCTGTTTAATGTTCCTGCCTTGTCCCTCCCATCATCCGTGTACTTAGCTTTGGTATTGGTATCCCATAAGTAATGGATGACCCGTGGACTGAACACACTTAACAAGAGAAAACATAATTTATGCTTACCTGATAAATTTATTTCTCTTGTAGTGTGTTCAGTCCACGGCCCGCCCTGTCTTTTTCAGGCAGGTTCTAAATTTTAAAATTATAACTCCAGTCACCACTGCACCTTATAGTTTCTCCTTTCTCGTCTTGTTTCGGTCGAATGACTGGATATGACATGTGAGGGGAGGAGCTATATAGCAGCTCTGCTTGGGTGATCCTCTTGCAACTTCCTGTTGGGAAGGAGAATATATCCCATAAGTAATGGATGACCCGTGGACTGACTACACTACAAGAGAAATAAATTTATCAGGTAAGCATAAATTATGTTTTATCTTTTCCTTTCTTCGTGTGACTACCCCGGCGCCATAAGTTTTTTTTATCTGCTTTTGCGTCATCTTTGTAAGCGTCATTTTTGGCGCTAAAAAGTTATTATATTAAGTCTCTCCCTCCTTTTCTTCTCTGCTTTCATTTGTTTTAGAGGGCCATAATGTTTGCTTTGTGTTGTATATGAGTATTTTTTCATAAGCATTTTTTCCCATTCCTGAATTTGCTATTTTGAGGACAATGGATATTTTGTTTAAATGTTATTTTTTATTTTTTTAAATTTTTCAAGATGTCTCAAACTGATCCTGCCTCTTTTGTTACTGTAGGAACCAAGTTGCCTGAAAACATATCTACCAAAGCTAAGTGTGTATGTTGTAAATTGGCTGAGCTTCCTTCTTCAGCTCAAGTATGTGGCACTTGTTATGAGAAATTGTTTCATGCTGATAATGTTTCTATAAGTACAAATAAATCTACTGTTAAACCATCACAGTCTAATGTACATGATATTCCTGTAGATATAAAAGATTATATTGCTGCAGCCATAGAGAAGGCTATGACTGCTATTCCGCCTTCAAATAAACGTAAAAGGTCTATCCCTACTTCTCATAAATCTAATAAAGTTTGTATTGATCAACAACATACTGAAGTATTGTCTGCTGATGAGGATTTCTCTGGCTCAGAGGATCCTACTTCAGACTCTGAAATTGATAAATCATCATTTCTTTTTAAGATGGAATATATTCTTTCCTTGTTAAAGGAAGTGTTGCTTACTTTGAGTATTGAGGAATCTAGCCCTTTTGATAATAAGAATAGCAAACGTTCGAATTATATTTTTAAGACTTCTGAAGTTTTTCCTATTCCAGATGCTATCTCTAATATTATTACTAAGGAATGGTCTAAGCTTTGTACTATTTCTTCTCTAAACATACTAGTATTCCTATGGAAAATAGTACTTCTTTTAAGGATCCCTTAGATAGGAAGATTGAATCTTATCTTAGGAAGGCAGATTTACATATTGGCTATATTCTTAGACCTGCTATTTCTATAGCTGATATTGCTGCTGCTCCAAATTTTTGGTTGGACAATCTAGCACAGCAGTTATCGGATGCTGATTTGTCTAGCATTGTTCTCTTACATAAACATGCTAATCATTTATTTTGTGATGACATATTTGATATTATTAAAGTTGATATTACATCTATGTCTTTAGCTATTCTATCTAGAAGAGCTTTATGGCTTAAATCATGGAATGCTGATATGGTATCTAAATCTAGATAACTTTCTTTATCTTTTCAAAGTAATAATTTTTTTTGTTCTCAATTGGATTCTGTTATATCACCTATCACTGGGGGTAAGAGAGTTTTTCTGCCCCAAGATAAGAAATCTAAGGGTAAATTTAAAGCTCCCAATCGTTTTCGTTCCTTTCGTCAGACTAAAGAACAGAAAAACACTCCTTACCCTAAGGCCTCTGGTTCCAATTGGAGACAATCTACATATTGGAATAAATCTAAGCCTTATAAAAAGCCAAATACAGCCACTAAAACTGCATGCACGTGTGGCCCTCAAACCAGTTCAACTGGTGGGGGCAGATTGAAATTGTTTCAAGACATTTGGGCAGATTCTGTCCAAAATCAGTGGATTCAGGATATTGTTTCTCAAGGGTATCGAATAGGTTTCAGAATAAGACCTCCCATGGGAAGATTCTTTCTTTCCCATGTTCCAACAAACCCTGTGAAGGCTCAGGCTTTTCTGAAGTGTGTTTCAGATCTAGAGCTTTCAGGGGTGATTGTTCCAGTTCCTCAACAGGAACAGGGTTTGCATTTTTAATCAACTCTGTTCATTGTCCAAAGACGGAAGATTCATTCAGACCAGTTCTGGATCTGAAAACTCTAAATCGTTTTGTAAGAGTCCCAACTTTCAAGATGGTGACTATAAGGACTATTCTGCCTTTTGTTCAGCAAGGTCATTTCATGTCCTCAGTAGACTTACAGGACGCTTATCTTCACATTCCAATTCATCCAGACCACTATTGTATTCTGAGATTCTCTTTACTAGACAAGCATTACCAATTTGTTGCTCTTCCATTTGGCCTAGCGACGGCTCCGAGAATCTTTTCAAAAGTTCTCGGTGCCCTTCTATCTGTGATCAGACAGCAGGGTATTGCGGTGTTTCCTTATTTGGACGATATCTTGGTACTAGCTCAATCTTTTCATTTAGCAGAATCATACACAAAACAACTTGTGTGGTTTCTTCAAAGACTTGATTGGAGGATCAATTTACTAAACTATTTCTTGTTTCCTCAGACAAAGGTCACCTTTTTAGGTTTACAGATAGATTCAGTGTCCATGACTCTTTCTTTGACAGACAAGAGATGAATGAAGTTAGTTTTAGCTTGTCTAAACCTTCTGTCTCTATCATTCCCTTCAGTGGCTATGTGCATGGAAGTTTTAGGTCTCATGACTGCAGCATCAGACGCGATCCCCTTTGCTCGTTTTCATATGAGACCTCCACAGCTTTGCATGTTGCACCAATGGTGCAGGAATTATACTCAGATATCACAGTTGATATACTTAAATCCCATCATTCAACACTCTGACTTGGTGGTTAAACCATCACCTTATTGCTCAATGGGCCTCATTTGTTCGTCCTTCCTGGACTGTGATCACATCAGATGCAAGCCTTTCGGGTTGGGGAGCTGTCTGGGGGTCTCTGACAGCACAAGGGGTTTGGGAACCTCAGTTTACCAATCAATATTTTAGAACTCTGTGCTATTTTCAGAGCTCTTCAGGCTTGGCCTCTATTGAAGAGAGAACTTTACATTCAATTTCAAACAGACAATGTCACTACAGTGGCATATGTCAATCATCAAGGGGGGACTTGCAGTCCTTCAGCATGATCCCTGATACTTTCTTGGGCGGAATCCAACTCTTGTCAAATTTCCGCGATTTATATCTCAGGAGTAGACATTTGGGAAGCTTTACATCCAGGAGAGTGGTCTCTCCATCCAGATGTGTTTTTTCAATTTGTACAGATGTGGGGTCCTCCAGAAATAGATCTGATGGCCTCGCGTCTGAACAAGAAGCTTCCAAGATACCTTTCCAGGTCCAAGTAGATGCTCTAGCAGTTCCTTAGTCTTACCAACCTGCTTACATTTTTCTGCCTCTGGTTCTTCTTCCAAGGGTGATCTCCAAGATCATAACGGAACGATCTTATGCATTTCTGATAGCACCAGCTTGGCCTCTCAGGTTTTAATATGCGAACCCTGTCAAGATGTTCAGTTGCCAGCCTTGGCCACTTCCTTTAAGGCCAGACCTTCTGTCTCAGGGATCAAATCTCTAAATTTGATGGCATGGAAATTGAACGCTTAGTCATAGAGGTTTCTCTAACTCAGTGATTAGCACTATGATACAGGCCTGTAAGTCTGTTTCAAGGAAGATTTATTATCGGGTTTGAAAAACCTATATTTTGTGGTATTCAACTTATTATTCTTGGCATTCTTTTAGAATTCCTAAGATTTTACAGTTTATTCAGGATGGTTTGGATAAGGGTTTGTCTGCAAATATTTTTAAAAGAAAAATATTTCTGCTCTCTCTGTTTTTTTTCATAGAAAGATTGCTAAACTTCCTGACATTTACTGTTTTGTCCAGGCTTTGATTTGTATCAAACCTGTTTTTAAATCTATTTCTCCTCGGAGTCTCAATTTGGTTTTGAAAACTTTACAGGCTCCTCCTTTTGAGTCTATGCCTTCTCTGGACATTAAATTGCTTTCTTGGAAAGTATTATTTCTTTTGGCTATCTCTTCTGCTAGAAGAGTTTCTGAATTGTCTGCTCTCTCTTGTGAGTCTTCTTATCTGATTTTCCATCAAGATAAAGCTGTTTTGCAGACTTCATTTAAATGTTTAACTAAGGTTGTGACTTCTTATAACATCAATAGGGAAATTGTTGTTCCTTCCTTGTGTCCTAATCCATACTCTTGAAAGGTCTTTACATTCTTTGGATGTGGTAAGAGCTTTGAAATATTATGTTGAGGCTACTAAAGATTTCTGAAAGACTTCTAGTCTATTTGTTATTTTTTCTGGCGCCAGGAAAGGTCAGAAAGCTTCTGCTATTTCTCTGGCTTCTTGTTTGAGACATTTGATTCCCAAAAGCTTATTTGGAGGCGGGGCATTCTCCACCTCAGAGAATTACAGCTCATTCTACTAGATCAGTTGCCACTTCTTGGGCTCTTAAGAATGAAGCTTCAGTTGATCAAATTTGCAAAGCAGCAACTTGGTCTTCTTTGCATACTTTTACTAAATTCTACAATTTTTATGTGTTTACTTCTTCAGAAGCAGCTTTTGGTAGAAAGGTTCTTCAGGCAGTTATCTCAGTTTGATTCTGTTGCCTTTATTTAGAGTTTTTTGAAATTTTTAAGAAACTTGATTCTTTTTTTAGTTTAATTTCTCAGCAGAAATAGCGTTTTTTATTTTATCACTCCCTCTCTAGTGACTCGTGGACTTCCACATCTTGGGCTCATGGACTCTTGCCACTTACATGAAAGAAAACATAATTTATGTAAGAACTTACCTGATAAATTCATTTCTTTCTTAGTGGCAAGAGTCCATGAGACCCCACCCTTTTTTGTGGTTATGATTTTTTTGTTTAAAGCACATTATTTTTTCCAGTTCCTCTTTTTTTGTATGCTTTTTACTCTGGTTTTTTTTTTTTTTTTTTTTTTTTTTTTTTACACCTCACTTCTTGGCTAAACGTTATACTAAGGTATGAGTGAGGTGGGAGGTGTATTTATAGCAATTTTGAGGTTTGGGAAACTTTGCCCCCTCCTGGTAGGAATGTATATCCCATATGTCACTAGCTAATGGACTCTTGCCACTCGGTATTAGCATTTCTAAATACATTTAGAATGTTCTAATATTTGATGTCTTGTATAGCTCTTATTCTGTTGCCTACAGGTTATTTCTACTTAAATTAGAATATTTTTAGTGCCCTTGTATTTTATGGCAAATAATACTCTTATTCAGTCTGTTCAATTGCATGATGTATAATGTCAAATTTAAACTTTCATGGTTCAGATAAAGCTTTCAATTTAAGAGACACTTTCAATTACCTCTGTTATCAAGTTGACATTGCTCTTTTTGTGTCTTTTGTTGAAAAGCATACATATGAAGGCCCAGGAGCAGCAATGCACTATTGGGAGCTTGCAGGCGATTGGTGACTACAGACACATGTCTCTTGTCATTGTCGTACCAGATGTGTTCAACTACGTCCCAGTAGTGCATTGCTGCTCTGGATCTGAATTAAACTATGTGTTTAGCCTGTTTTCAAGGTTGTATGCAAGCAGCAGTGCAATAATCAAATCTGCTAAGGCATAAGAGCATTTACTTTTCTCTTGTTAAGTGTATCCAGTCCACGGATCATCCATTACTTGTGGGATATTCTCCTTCCCAACAGGAAGTTGCAAGAGGATCACCCACAGCAGAGCTGCTATATAGCTCCTCCCCTCACTGCCATACCCAGTCATTCTCTTGCAACTCTTAACTAAGATGGAGGTCGTAAGAGGACTGTGGTGTTTTATACTTAGTTTATTTCTTCAATCAAAAGTTTGTTATTTTTAAATGGTACCGGAGTGTACTGTTTATCTCAGGCAGTATTTAGAAGAAGAATCTGCCTGCGTTTTCTATGATCTTAGCAGAAGTAACTAAGATCCTTTGCTGTTCTCACATATTCTGAGGAGTGAGGTAACTTCAGAGGGGGAATAGCGTGCAGGTTTTCCTGTAATAAGGTATGTGCAGTTAAAATATTTTTCTAGGGATGGAATTTGCTAGAAAATGCTGCTGATGCCTACTCTTATAAAAGTGTATTTTAAAACGTTTGCTGGCATTTTTAATCGTTTTTTACATATGTTTGGTGATAAAACTTATTGGGGCCTAGTTTTTTCCACATGGCTGGCTTGAATTTTGCCTAGAAACAGTTCCCTGAGGCTTCCCACTGTTGTAATATGAGTGGGAGGGGCCTATTTTGGCGTTTTTTTGCACAGCAAAAATTACAGACACAGACATCCAGCTTCTTCCTGCATGATCCAGGACTTCTCTGAAGGGCTCAAAAGGCTTCAAAAGTCGTATTGAGGGAGGTAAAAAGCCACAGTAGAGCTGTGACTGTTTAAAAAACGTTTTTGTCATTTGTTATTCCGTTTTTGGTATTAAGGGGTTAATCATCCATTTGCAAGTGGGTGCAATGCTCTGCTAACTTATTACATACACTGTAAAAATTTAGTTAGTGTAACTGCATTTTTTCACTGTTATTTAAAAATTTGGGAAAATTTGTGTTTCTTAAAGGCGCAGTAACGTATTTTATATTGCTTGTAAACTTGTTTTAAAGTGTTTTCCAAGCTTGCTAGTCTCATTGCTAGTCTGTTTAAACATGTCTGACACAGAGGAACCTACTTGTTCATTATGTTTGAAAGCCATGGTGGAGCCCCATAGGAGAATGTGTACTAAATGTATTGATTTCACCTTAAACAGTAAAGATCAGTCTTTATCTATAAAAGAATTATCACCAGAGGGTTCTGTCGAGGGGGAAGTTATGCCGACTAACTCTCCCCACGTGTCAGACCCTTCGCCTCCCGCTCAGGGGACGCACACTAATATGGCACCAATTACATCAGGGACGCCCATAGCGATTACCTTGCAGGACATGGCTGCAATTATGAATAATACCCTGTCAGAGGTATTATCTAGATTGCCTGAATTAAGAGGCAAGCGCGATAGCTCTGGGGTTAGGAGAGATACAGAGCGCGCAAATGCTGTTAGAGCCATGTCTGATACTGCGTCACAGTATGCAGAACATGAGGACGGAGAGCTTCAGTCTGTGGGTGACATCTCTGACTCGGGGAAACCTGATTCAGAGATTTCTAATTTTAAATTTAAGCTTGAGAACCTCCGTGTATTGCTTGGGGAGGTATTAGCTGCTCTGAATGACTGTAACACGGTTGCAATTCCAGAGAAATTGTGTAGGCTGGATAGATACTATGCGGTGCCGGTGTGTACGGACGTTTTTCCTATACCTAAAAGGCTTACAGAAATTATTAGCAAGGAGTGGGATAGACCCGGTGTGCCCTTTTCCCCACCTCCTATATTTAGAAAAATGTTTCCAATAGACGCCACTACACGGGACTTATGGCAGACGGTCCCTAAGGTGGAGGGAGCGGTTTCTACTTTAGCAAAGCGTACCACTATCCCGGTTGAGGACAGTTGTGCTTTTTCAGATCCAATGGATAAAAAATTGGAGGGTTACCTTAAGAAAATGTTTATTCAACAAGGTTTTATTTTACAGCCCCTTGCATGCATTGCGCCTGTCACTGCTGCAGCGGCATTCTGGTTTGAGGCCCTGGAAGAGGCCATCCAGACAGCTCCATTGAATGAAATTATTGACAAGCTTAGAACGCTTAAGCTAGCTAACTCATTTGTTTCTGATGCCATTGTTCATTTGACTAAACTAACGGCTAAGAATTCCGGATTCGCCATCCAGGCGCGTAGGGCGCTATGGCTTAAATCCTGGTCAGCTGACGTGACTTCAAAGTCTAAATTACTCAACATTCCTTTCAAGGGGCAGACCTTATTCGGGCCTGGCTTGAAGGAAATTATTGCTGACATTACTGGAGGCAAGGGTCATACCCTTCCTCAGGACAGGGCCAAATCAAAGGCCAAACAGTCTAATTTTCGTGCCTTTCTAAATTTCAAGGCAGGAGCAGCATCAACTTCCTCCGCTTCAAAACAAGAGGGAACTGTTGCTCATTCCAGACAGACCTGGAAACCTAACCAGTCCTGGAACAAGGGCAAGCAGGCCAGAAAGCCTGCTGCTGCCCCCAAGACAGCATGAAGGAACGGCCTCCTATCCGGAAACGGATCTAGTGGGGGGCAGACTTTCTCTCTTCGCCCAGGCGTGGGCAAGAGATGTTCAGGATCCCTGGGCGTTGGAGATCATATCTCAGGGATATCTTCTGGACTTCAAAGCTTCTCCTCCACAAGGGAGATTTCATCTTTCAAGGTTATCACCAAACCAGATAAAGAAAGAGGCATTCCTAAGCTGTGTGCAAGACCTCCTAGTAATGGGAGTGATCCATCCAGTTCCGCGGACGGAACAAGGACAGGGATTTTATTCAAATCTGTTAGTGGTTCCCAAGAAAGAGGGAACCTTCAGACCAATCTTGGATCTAAAGATCTTAAACAAATTCCTCAGAGTTCCATCATTCAAAATGGAAACTATTCGGACCATCCTACCTATGATCCAAGAGGGTCAGTACATGACCACAGTGGACTTAAAGGATGCCTACCTTCACATACCGATTCACAAAGATCATCATCGGTTCCTAAGGTTTGCCTTTCTAGACAGGCATTACCAATTTTTAGCTCTTCCCTTCGGGTTGGCCACTGCCCCGAGAATTTTTACAAAGGTTCTGGGCTCAACAGATGCAAGCCTTCTAGGTTGGGGCGCAGTCTGGAACTCCCTGAAGGCTCAGGGATCGTGGACTCAGGAGGAGAAACTCCTCCCAATAAATATTCTAGAGTTAAGAGCAATATTCAATGCTCTTCTAGCTTGGCCTCAGTTAGCAACACTGAGGTTCATCAGATTTCAGTCGGACAACATCACGACTGTAGCTTACATCAACCATCAAGGGGGAACCAGGAGTTCCCTAGTGATGTTAGAAGTCTCAAAGATAATTCGCTGGGCAGAGTCTCACTCTTGCCACCTGTCAGCAATCCACATCCCAGGCGTAGAGAACTGGGAGGCGGATTTTCTAAGTCGTCAGACTTTTCATCCGGGCGAGTGGGAACTCCATCCGGAGGTGTTTGCTCAACTGGTCCATCGTTGGGGCAAACCAGAACTGGATCTCATGGCATCTCGCCAGAACGCCAAGCTTCCTTGTTACGGATCCAGGTCCAGGGACCCGGGAGCAACGCTGATAGATGCTCTAGCAGCTCCTTGGTTCTTCAACCTGGCCTATGTGTTTCCACCGTTTCCTCTGCTTCCTCGACTGATTGCCAAAATCAAACAGGAGAGAGCATCGGTGATTCTGATAGCGCCTGCGTGGCCACGCAGGACCTGGTATGCAGACCTAATGGACATGTCATCTCTTCCACCATGGACTCTGCCTCTGAGGCAGGACCTTCTAATACAAGGTCCTTTCAATCATCCAAATCTAATTTCTCTGAGACTGACTGCATGGAGATTGAACGCTTGATTCTATCAAGGCGTGGCTTCTCCAAGTCAGTCATTGATACCTTAATACAGGCTCGGAAGCCTGTCACCAGGAAAATCTACCATAAGATATGGCGTAAATATCTTTATTGGTGTGAATCCAAGAGTTACTCATGGAGTAAGGTTAGGATTCCTAGGATATTGTCCTTTCTCCAAGAGGGTTTGGACAAAGGCTTATCAGCTAGTTCTTTAAAAGGACAAATCTCTGCTCTGTCTATTCTTTTGCACAAGCGTCTGGCAGAAGTTCCAGACGTCCAGGCATTTTGTCAGGCTTTGGTTAGGATTAAGCCTGTGTTTAAAACTGTTGCTCCCCCGTGGAGCTTAAACTTGGTTCTTAAAGTTCTTCAGGGAGTTCCGTTTGAACCCCTTCATTCCATTGATATTAAACTTTTATCTTGGAAAGTTCTGTTTTTGATGGCTATTTCCTCGGCTCGAAGAGTCTCTGAGTTATCTGCCTTACATTGTGATTCTCCTTATCTGATTTTTCATTCAGACAAGGTAGTTCTGCGTACCAAACCTGGGTTTTTACCTAAGGTGGTTTCTAACAGGAAAATCAATCAAGAGATTGTTGTTCCATCATTGTGTCCTAATCCTTCTTCAAAGAAGGAACGTCTTTTGCATAATCTGGACGTAGTCCGTGCCTTGAAGTTTTACTTACAGGCTACTAAAGATTTTCGTCAAACATCTGCCCTGTTTGTCGTTTACTCTGGACAGAGGAGAGGTCAAAAAGCTTTGACAACCTCTCTCTCCTTTTGGCTTCGGAGCATAATACACGTAGCCTATGAGACTGCTGGACAGCAGCCCCCTGAAAGGATTACAGCTCATTCTACTAGAGCTGTGGCTTCCACCTGGGCCTTTAAAAATGAGGCCTCTGTTGAACAGATTTGCAAGGCTGCGACTTGGTCTTCGCTTCACACCTTTTCAAAATTTTACAAATTTGACACTTTTGCTTCTTCGGAGGCTGTTTTTGGGAGAAAGGTTCTACAGGCAGTGGTTCCTTCCGTTTAAGTTCCTGCCTTGTCCCTCCCATCATCCGTGTACTTTAGCTTTGGTATTGGTATCCCACAAGTAATGGATGATCCGTGGACTGGATACACTTAACAAGAGAAAACATAATTTATGCTTACCTGATAAATTTATTTCTCTTGTAGTGTATCCAGTCCACGGCCCGCCCTGTCCTTTTAAGGCAGGTCTAAATTTTAATTAAACTACAGTCACCACTGCACCCTGTGGTTTCTCCTTTCTTGTCTTGTTTCGGTCGAATGACTGGATATGGCAGTGAGGGGAGGAGCTATATAGCAGCTCTGCTGTGGGTGATCCTCTTGCAACTTCCTGTTGGGAAGGAGAATATCCCACAAGTAATGGATGATCCGTGGACTGGATACACTACAAGAGAAATAAATTTATCAGGTAAGCATAAATTATGTTTTTGTAGTTTTATGTTCCTTTAACGTTGTTTAATAGAAGTGTTGTGGTAAAATTATTTTGGTTTGAATGGATTTCTTATACAATTTAAAATCCTACACCACGGACTGTGTTGGCTTGAGGTTTTGTGTTTTTTTTTTGTAGTTCTTTTGGTGCAGTAAAAATGTTTATGGAATTGGTTTAGTTATCTATTGTTGTAGACTTTATATAACTTTTTTTTTTTTTTTAAGAATTTTTATCATATTGCTTACTGTTCTCTTATAATTTTCAGCTGCTTCACATGAGCATGAAGAAGTCAAAAGTCAATTCTTCTAATCAACATGTCTTAGAAATGCTGGATCCATTTGTGCCATTGTTAATTGACTGCTTGCAGTCCATGGGTGTAACGGTAATGTATTAACGCTAACTTAAAGGGGGTGTATGCATGGAGTGCTCAGAAACAGCAAGCTTTTGCAAATTGTGCTAGCACAGTGACAGATGTTTTCAAATGCAGTGCTTAACATATACTGTATGTGGACACCTGACCATCACACCTGTATGAGCTTGTTGGACATCCCATTCCAAAACATGGGCATTAATATAGGGTTGGCAATATCGTATAGATATGGCAACTGTCCTTTTAAGATCAGTGAATGAAATATACACCTTTAAAAAGTGTCCGAACTACAAGACTAACTACAAAAATATATATGCAATACCTCAGTGCCTAGCTATTAAAAGTTTGCCTTGTTAAAGAGGCTGGCAAGCAGTTGAAATATTTATATCCGTTTAAACAAAAAAAGGTTGACGCATTTTGCGTTTACAAATATTTGCATAATTTAGTACATTTGTATTGCCAACTGTATAGAGAAATGCTACTTGTATAAGATGTTTACCCTTTGCATTTCTATAGGTTATAACTGGAGCGCTGCAAGCTCTCATCTGGATGCTTAAATTTCCTTTACCCTCGATTGAAGCAAATCTTGAGCAGCTAATAAAGCAGCTTTTTCTTTTGCTTAAAGATTATGCAAAAGCCGGAGCAGCCAAGGGGCAGAATTTCCACTTGGTAGTGAATTGCTTCAAGGTATGGTTTACCTTCCTCATTAAACACTTGTAATTGTGTGTATATATACAAACATTTAACACCACCAGGGGTTTTAAATATTCTTCTATATTTTTAACATATATATATAATTTTTTAATTTCCTAAGTCTTTCACTGGAGGTTAAAACAGTAATTTCAGTAATTTTTTTTTTTTTGCAGTCCAGGGATATATCTTTTGAAAAGCCCCTTGAGTATGTTTACCTCAGACAGATATGAATAAGTTCCAAATATCACACAATCAGTGCGTAGCATGCTGCCTGGTCAGATTTTAGGAGGTTATAATATGTAACACAGTTTTTGGGAATTGTGAATAAACAAAATTTCTCTTGTTAAGTGTATTCAGTCCACGGATCATCCATTACTTATGGGATATATTCCCTTCCCAACAGGAAGTTACAAGAGGATCACCCAAAGCAGAGCTGCTATATAGCTCCTCCCCTCCACGTCATACCCAGTCATTCTCTTGCAACACTCAACATAGTAGGAAGGTGTGAGAGGAGTGTGAAGTTTTTATACTTAATTATTTCTTCAATCAAGAGTTTGTTATTTTAAATGGCACCGGTGTGTGCTGTTTTTTCTCTCAGGCAGTATTTAGAAGAAGAATCTGCCTGCGTTTTCTATGATCTTAGCAGAAGTAACTAAGATCCACTGGCTGTTCTCGCACATTCTGAGGAGTGGGGTAACTTCAGAAAGGGAATAGCATGCGGGGTTCCCTGCAGATGAGGTATGTGCAGTAAAATATTTTTCTAAGGAATGGAATTGACTAAGAAAATACTGCTGATACCGATGTAATGTAAGTACAGCCTTAAATGCAGTAGTAGTGACTGGTATCAGGCTGATGAATGTATGTGCAGTAAAGTAATTTTCTAAGGAATGGAATTTGACTAAGAAAATGCTGTTAATACTGAAGCAATATATGAGCCTTAACAGCAGTAGAAGTGACTGGTAGCAGGCTTATTGATAACACTACATAACTTTTAAAATGTATGTTTAAAACGTTTACTGGCATGTTATTCGTTTTTGTGAGGTACTTTGGTGATAAATCTTTTGGGGCATGATTTTTTCCACATGGCTGACGTATATTTCTGCATAGAAACAGTTAACTGAGGTTTCCCACTGTTGTAATATGAGTGGGAGGGGCCTATTTTAGCGCTTTTTTGCGCAGTAAAAATTCAGTCACAGTCTTCCTGCTTCTTCCTCCTTGATCCAGGACGTCTCTAGAGAGCTCAGGGGTCTTCAAAATTCATTTTGAGGGAGGTAATCAGTCACAGCAGACCTGTGACAGTGTGTTTGACTGTGATAAAAACGTTAATTGTTAAATTGATTATCCGTTTTGGGTATTAAGGGGTTAATCATCCATTTGCTAGTGGGTGCAATACTTTGCTAACTTAATACATTTACTGTGAAAATTTGGTTGCTATAACTGATTTGGTTCATTGTTATTTCAACTGTGACAGTTTTTTTGTGCTTCTTAAAGGCGCAGTAGCGTTTTTTATATTGCTTGTAAACTTATTTGAAAGGATTTTCCAAGCTTGCTAGTCTCATTGCTAGTCTGTTTAAACATGTCTGACACAGATGAATCTGTTTGTTCACTATGTTTGAAGGCCAATGTGGAGCCCCATAGAAATATGTGTACTAAATGTATTGATGTCACTTTAAATAAAAGTCAATCTTTATCTGTAAAGAAATTATCACCAGACGAGGGGGAAGTTATGCCGACTAACTCTCCTCACGTGTCAGTACCTTCGCCTCCCGCTCAGGAGGCGCGTGATATTGTGGCGCCAAGTACATCAGAGAGGCCCTTACAAATCACTTTGCAAGACATGGCTGCTGTTATGACAGAAGTATTATCTAAATTGCCAGAATTAAGAGGCAAGCGCGATAGCTCTGGGTTAAGGACAGAGCGCGCTGATGTGAGAGCCATGTCCGATACTGCGTCACAATTTGCAGAACATGAGGACGGAGAGCTTCATTCTGTGGGTGACAGATATGATCCAGGGAGACCGGATTCAGAGATTTCTAATTTTAAATTTAAGCTTGAGAACATCCGTGTATTGTTAGGGGAGGTATTAGCGGCTCTGAATGATTGTAACACGGTTGCAATTCCAGAGAAATTATGTAGGCTGGATAGATACTATGCGGTGCCGGTGTGTACTGACGTTTTTCCTATACCTAAAAGGCTTACAGAGATTATTAGCAAGGAGTGGGATAGACCCGGTGTGCCCTTTTCCCCTCCTCCGATATTTAGGAAAATGTTTCCAATAGACGCCACCACACGAGACTTATGGCAGACAGTCCCTAAGGTGCAGGGAGCAGTTTCTACTTTAGCTAAACGTACCACTATCCCGGTGGAGGATAGTTGTGCTTTTTCGGATCCAATGGATAAAAAATTAGAAGGTTACCTTAAGAAAATGTTTGTTCAACAAGGTTTTATCTTACAGCCCCTTGCATGCATTGTGCCTGTCACTGCTGCTGCGGCATTCTGGTTTGGGTCTCTGGAAGAGGCCATTTGCACAGCTCCATTGGATGAGATTATGGACAAGCTTAAAGCACTTAAGCTAGCTAACGCATTTGTTTCTGATGCCGTTGTACATTTAACCAAACTAACGGCTAAGAACTCCGGATTCACTATCCAGGCGCGCAGAGCGCTATGGCTTAAATCCTGGTCAGCTGACGTGACTTCTAAATCTAAATTGCTTAATATTCCTTTCAAAGGGCAGACCTCATTCGGGGCCGGCTTGAAAGAAATTATTGCTGACATTACTGGAGGTAAGGGTCATACTCTTCCTCAGGACAAGGCCAAATCAAAGGCCAAACAGTCTAATTTTCGTGCCTTTCGTAACTTCAAGGCAGGAGCAGCATCAACTTCCTCCGCTCCAAAACAGGAAGGAACTGTTGCTCGTTACAGACAGGGCTGGAAAGCTAACCAGTCCTGGAACAAGGGCAAGCAGGCCAGAAAACCTACTTCTGCCCCTAAGACAGCATGAAGAGAGGGCCCCCTATCCGGAAACTGATCTAGTGGGGGGCAGACTTTCTCTCTTCGCCCAGGCTTGGGCAAGAGATGTCCAGGATCCCTGGGCGTTAGAGATCATATCTCAGGGATATCTTCTGGACTTCAAAGCTTCTCCTCCACAAGGGAGATTTCATCTTTCAAGGTTATCAGCAAACCAAATAAAGAAAGAGGCATTTCTACGTTGTGTACAAGACCTCTTAGTAATGGGGGTGATCCACCCAGTTCCGCGGACGGAACAAGGGCAGGGTTTTTACTCAAATCTGTTTGTGGTTCCCAAGAAAGAGGGAACCTTCAGACCAATCTTGGACCTAAAAATCTTAAACAAAGTCCTAAGAGTTCCATCATTCAAAATGGAAACTATTCGAACCATCCTACCCATGATCCAAGAGGGTCAATACATGACCACAGTGGACTTAAAGGATGCCTACCTTCACATACCGATTCACAAAGATCATTATCGGTACCTAAGATTTGCCTTTCTAGACAGGCATTACCAGTTTGTAGCTCTTCCCTTCGGGTTAGCTACGGCCCCGAGAATTTTTACAAAGGTTCTGGGCTCACTTCTGGCGGTGCTAAGACCACGAGGCATAGCGGTGGCTCCGTACCTAGACGACATTCTGATACAAGCGTCAAGTTTTCAAATTGCCAAGTCTCATACAGAGATAGTTCTGGCATTTCTGAGGTCGCATGGGTGGAAGGTGAACGTGGAAAAGAGTTCTCTATTGCCACTCACAAGAGTTCCCTTCCTGGGGACTCTTATAGATTCTATAGAGATGAAGATTTACCTGACGGAGTCCAGGTTAGCAAAGCTTCTGAATGCTTGCTGTGTCCTTCATTCCATTCCACGCCCGTCAGTAGCTCAGTGCATGGAAGTAATCGGCTTAATGGTAGCGGCAATGGACATAGTACCATTTGCGCGCCTGCATCTCAGACCACTACAATTATGCATGCTAAGTCAGTGGAATGGGGATTACTCAGATTTGTCCCCTCTACTAAATCTGGATCAAGAGACCAGAGATTCTCTTCTCTGGTAGCTTTCTCGGGTTCATCTGTCCAAGGGGATGACCTTTCGCAGGCCAGATTGGACGATTGTAACAACAGATGCCAGCCTTCTAGGTTGGGGCGCAGTCTGGAACTCCCTGAAGGCTCAGGGATTATGGACTCTGGAGGAGAAACTCCTCCCAATAAATATTCTGGAGTTGAGAGCAATATTCAATGGTCTTCTAGCTTGGCCTCAGTTAGCAACACTGAGGTTCATCAGATTTCAGTCGGAAAACATCACGACTGTGGCTTACATCAACCATCAAGGGGGAACCAGGAGTTCCCTAGCGATGTTAGAAGTCTCAAAGATAATTCGCTGGGCAGAGTCTCACTCTTGCCACCTGTCAGCGATCTACATCCCAGGCGTGGAGAACTGGGAGGCGGACTTTCTAAGTCGCCAGACTTTTCATCCGAGGGAGTGGGAACTTCATCCGGAGGTCTTCGCTCAACTGATTCATCGTTGGGGCAAACCAGAACTGGATCTCATGGCGTCTCGCCAGAACGCCAAGCTTCCTTGTTACGGATCCAGGTCCAGGGACCCAGGAACGGCGCTGATAGATGCTCTAGCAGCCCCTTGGGTTTTCAACATGGCTTATGTGTTTCCACCATTTCCGCTGCTACCTCGACTGATTGCCAAGATCGGACAAGAGAGAGCATCGGTGATTCTGATAGCACCTGCGTGGCCACGCAGGACCTGGTATGCAGACCTAGTGGACATGTCGTCCTGTCCACCATGGTCTCTGCCTCTGAGACAGGACCTTCTCATTCAGGGTCCTTTCCATCATCCAAATCTAATTTCTCTGAGGCTGACTGCATGGAGATTGAACGCTTGATCCTATCAAAGCGTGGCTTCTTGGAGTCGGTTATTGATACCTTAATACAGGCTAGGAAACCTGTTACCAGAAAAATTTACCATAAAATATGGCGGAAATATTTATATTGGTGTGAATCAAAGAGTTACTCATGGAGTAAGGTTAGGATTCCGAGGATATTGTCTTTTCTACAAGAAGGTTTAGAAAAGGGCTTATCTGCTAGTTCGTTGAAGGGACAGATTTCTGCTCTGTCTATTCTTTTACACAAACGTCTGGCAGAAGTTCCAGACGTCCAGGCTTTTTGTCAGGCTTTGGCTAGGATTAAGCCTGTGTTTAAGACTGTTGCTCCTCCGTGTAGCTTAAACTTGGTTCTTAAAGTTCTTCAAGGGGTTCCGTTTGAACCCCTTCATTCCATTGATATTAAACTTTTATCTTGGAAAGTTCTGTTTTTGATGGCTGTTTCCTCGGCTCGAAGAGTCTCTGAGTTATCTGCCTTACATTGTGATTCTCCTTACCTGATTTTCCATTCAGACAAGGTAGTTCTGCGTACTAAACCTGGGTTTTTACCTAAGGTAGTTTCTAACAGGAAAATCAATCAGGAGATTGTTGTTCCATCATTATGTCCTAATCCTTCTTCAAAGAAGGAACGACTTTTGCATAATCTGGACGTAGTCCGTTCCCTGAAGTTCTATTTACAGGCAACTAAAGATTTTCGTCAAACTTCTTCCCTGTTTGTCGTGTACTCTGGGCAGAGGAGAGGTCAAAAAGCTTCGGCAACCTCTCTCTCCTTTTGGCTTCGTAGCATAATACGTTTAGCCTATGAGACTGCTGGACAGCAGCCCCCTGAAAGAATTACAGCTCATTCCACTAGAGCTGTGGCTTCCACCTGGGCCTTTAAAAATGAGGCCTCTGTTGAACAGATTTGCAAGGCTGCAACTTGGTCTTCACTTCACACTTTTTCAAAATTTTACAAATTTGACACTTTTGCTTCTTCGGAGGCTGTTTTTGGGAGAAAGGTTCTACAGGCAGTGGTTCCTTCCGTTTAAGTTCCTGCCTTGTCCCTCCCATCATCCGTGTACTTTAGCTTTGGTATTGGTATCCCATAAGTAATGGATGATCCGTGGACTGAACACACTTAACAAGAGAAAACATAATTTATGCTTACCTGATAAATTTATTTCTCTTGTAGTGTATTCAGTCCACGGCCCGCCCTGTCTTTTTTAAGGCAGATCTAAATTTTAATTAGAACTCCAGTCACCACTGCTCCCTATGGTTTCTCCTTTCTTGTCTTGTTTCGGTCGAATTACTGGATATGCCGTGGAGGGGAGGAGCTATATAGCAGCTCTGCTTTGGGTGATCCTCTTGCAACTTCCTGTTGGGAAGGGAATATATCCCATAAGTAATGGATGATCCGTGGACTGAATACACTACAAGAGAAATAAATTTATCAAGTAAGCATAAATTATGTTTTTTAGATGTAAATTACATGAAAACCAGGCATTGTGATTTCACTAGCATTTCTTGGGCTGGCAGTTTTATCACAAATGTTTGGAAACCGATTTTTTTGAGATTCATCATTGCCTTTTCATAAAACAGTTAGGTCAAGATTGCAAGTGGTGTGCTAAAGCTCGTGTAGGTCACGCTATGCAATATTGCAACATTGCTCCGTTTTGCGCGTATTAAAAGTTTAAGGTAAACGGGTGGGCTCGAGCGCAAACATAATTTGCACTTGTCAGGTTAGCGCAACAGAAGACCTATTGTAAAGTGAAAAGGGTTTAAAAAAAAGTGCACCAAACACAACATAAATACATTAAAATAAACTATTTCACTAATATTTACATTTTCTAAAAACAAAACCACATAAATATTAATAAACATGTTTTATGAGGGTTAAAAGGTATATGGTATATAACAAGGTATTTGACTGGAAAGGGTTATTGTGTGTGTATGTATATAGAGAGAGATATATATACACTTTGGAGCCCTTTCCACTCAAATAACATAAAACTATGCGTTTTTACTTTAAACATTTCACATTCCAATGTTTTTCACTTGGAAGAAAATGTTTTTAGAATTTCTAAATATAAAATAGTATGCAAGCGATAAGTGTTAGTTTTTTTTTTTTATTCGGCGTGCTCCGAGCTAGCAATATCCAAAGTCCAGATGTTAGCGCACATCCGGTTTCACTTGTGCGCAAACAGTTTACTTTCAACTTGTAATATGAGCGCTAGCCCACCTGTGTTAATAGTTTACTTTCAGCAGTGTTTGCTTGTAAACGAAAAAACAAATTTAGCGTGCCACTTGTAATCTAGTCCTTAGTAGGCAACTAGTTAATCTATTCTAATAGATTCAGTGATTAGGCAAATACCACATCAGGCATCAGATCCACCTTAATAACATTCTCATTGAACAAGAAGCTAATCTAACACTGCCCTAGATATGTTAACCTTTGACAGCTAATGTAGTCTTTATTTCCAGTCCGTTACCATCCTGGTGAGAAATGCAAAAGGAAAAATTACAGAGAAACAGTTGCAAGTGTTGCTGGGTTATGCAGAAGAAGATCTTTATGATTCATCACGGCAAGCTACTGCCTTCGGTTTATTAAAGGTAATCATTAATGAGCAATGAATAAAACCAAACACTGCAAATGTTAATGTAATACTTTCATGCCTATTATAGTAAGGTTTAATAAAAATACATTTGTGGAAAAATATAAAACCATGATTTTATGAGTGTAATCTGTCTTTTAAATGGAGATTATCCTCCTGTTTCAACTAATCATTTGTATACATTTGCACATTATCTATAAAAAGTATGTATGTTTTCTGATAGCATTTACCAGGAATGATATTCAATACTTATTTTAGTATTAGTTTGATGAAAATGGGCATCTTAACTAGTCTAGTGCATATTATGAATTACTAAGTGCTTGTCTTATGATTTCCTGTTGTAGGCTATTGTATCAAGAAAGTTAATGGTCCCTGAACTGGATGATGTGATGCAAAAAGTTGCAAAACTAGCAGTAACTGGCCAGAGTGAGCAAGTCCGAGTCCAGTGTCGACAGGTACGTACAAACTGGCAACATTTTACCACACACCGTGCAATCCAGTAGGGAATGCACCATACGCCCTATGTATGTTGTTAGCCGCACGCTTCTACGCTGTTGCTTTGAAGCCACCATCAGCTACTATTCAAACTGCTCAAGTTCCGTTCTACTGAAGATCCCCCACACAGAGTCACGTAAACAGAGAATCTGCTATTGCATAGCGATACACTGTTTACTGCTGCAGTCACGCCAGCACATTTTTTTCAGAGCAAGATGTTCCTAACACAAAGGAACAATTCATTATTTGTGTTAGTCATTTTTAAAAACCTTTAACCACAATTTTTTTTTTTTTATAGTTATTGGGCAACCTTTATTCCTTTTTGGGTTGCGGGGTGGAACTTTACTGCTGTAGTCATGCCAGCATATTTTTCAGAGCCTTAAGTGGTTTGGCGAGCAACTATGATTGGCCGACTTTAAACAATGATAAAAGATCTTCTTTCCTTGAGGATAAGAGGAAATTTAATTTACCATATTTTAATGCTACCCGCTGGTCCCTGATAACTGAGAGAGGCCTATTGGCCATCCCTGTTAAGGCTATGGGCTCAGCTAAAGAGGTGCCTTTTGATACTATTGAGATAGTGTGCAGCGATATCCCCCTTGGAGCTATGGAGGCTATAAAACATTGTGTTACTCCCTCTCTGCAAGAATATACTGAGATCCCGGGACTGGTGGGATTATAGGAGAATAAAATGCCTGTTACCGAAAACATTAGGTGGAGACCGAAAAAAGTGGACTTACCCGACATCTCCGGCTACAGTGGTGAGAGCAAGTTGTTTAGCCGATGTATGGAGGTACTGCACTTATGATTTTTCTGATGTCCCGTCAGCATTTTCAATACTGGGACTGATAATTGAAGTGGTTGTTGCTTTCCTCCTCTCCCTCACGAAGAGTAGCAGGAAGAGGGCAGTCGGATGTTGCTGGCAGGCCTCTGTCGCTGGGGTCAATGGGTCTCAACGCAGTGAAGTGGTATAAGCTCTTTACTAACCTCTCTGTTTGGGAACACTATGTTCTGAAGCGGTGGAGAGAGATAAAACCCTCATAATTCTGTTGCTACGATATTTCTGGTAGTCCATTTTAAAACGGAAGATACTTTTTTATAAAGACTGCTTTGTTCAAGTCTTTTCTTTTTGCTAACTATAGTATGACATTAATATAGATACCATCTAGTTTGGCGTTTATCTGTTTAAGTGGGGTTCCTTTATAAACTACTGGTGTATTACCTTTGATATAACTGAGGTATGGAGTAAGCAGGATATGAACAGAGTTAATAAACCACTAGTTTGTAAAAGAACCCCACTTATTAAACAGCATTTTAGATGATTTGAACACAGTGCAGATATGCTCTTGCATTACCTGAGGGTTACACTAATTAAATAGCATAGTATGTTTACTAAATCGTTTCTCTTTTCTTCTTTTATATGTTAGACCCTTATAGACAGGTGATAATACTATGTTAAGATTGCTTTTATCTGTTACCTGGCTCAATCTCCATTCTTGTTAACCTGCTGGTGTTGGTAACTTGCCCTTATTTCAAAGATGATTTTCATTTTCAATTTTAAAGTAAAAGTCAATCTTGGAGTTGTACAAATGCTAGTATTGACTATTGAAACAAATAAAGGGGACTTTCATTCATTAAGTATACGATACTTCATGTAGAAAGCTCCTTTATTTGTTTCAACCGATCACCGCTCTTAGCTGCTACAGCAGCCCACGGCTAAAAATGTTTTTTTTTGCTAAGAGGTGATGTTTTCACCTCCTTAGCCAATAGCCGTGCGGTAAATCCGGCTCCCAATTGGATGTTATGTTATTTAGCTCTGTAGCCAATCGGAGATACCAAAAAGCAAAACATTCACATATAGCATTGCTCAGTTCCTCTGGAGAAGGGAGAAAAGCACATTGTGTACTATGGCAATATGAAAAATAAATAATATATGTACATTGCTATATTTGTTTGATATGCCTAATTAATAATTTTATGTAAGGCTTAATTGTGGATTTTATATCACGTTAAGTTTTTTTTTTATTTTTGATTTATAGAGAGATAGATTAGAAGTTTCTTTATTTTCTCATACAATAAAGACATTTTAAACACTCGTTTGCATAGATGGAATCTTGTTTTATTAAGAAACATTTAAATGGATCTGTAAATTAAACTGTAACTACAACTGACTAAATTACTACGTACCATGTACTCTTAGAGTTTTTAAATATAGAGTCCTTCCACCCAGAATTTGCTTCTCTACTGCACGTGGAGCACAAGTTCAGCCATTTTATGTCTTAGCAAATGCCTGGTTGTTTTGTTTTTAGGTATAGGTTATGTGAGTAAAGCATTATAATGTAATATTTCCTGAAATTCACTCCTTTTTTCCCCCCTAGATATATCTAAAATATCTTATTGATTATCGACTTGGTGATAAACTAAAGACTAACTTGGAGTTTATAATTGCACAACTTAAGTAAGTTTTAAATTCTTTTTTTTCTTTTTTTTTTCTCGTTATATGTTTTTAATTTTGCTGAAACTAATTGTAACATATTGCCTACAAATGTACCTTTTAAAAGTCTATTTCTTTCATGTAATTGGCAAGAGTCCATGAGCTAGTGATATATGGGATATACAATCCTACCAGGAGGGGCAAAGTTTCCCAAACCTCAAAATGCCTATAAATACACCCCTCACCACACCCACAATTCAGTTTTACAAACTTTGCCTCCTATGGAGGTGGTGAAGTAAGTTTGTGATAAGATTTCTACGTTGACATTCGCTTCTCAGCATTTTGAAGCCCGATTCCTCTCAGAGTACTACGAATGTCAAAGGGATGTGAAGGGAGTATCACCTATTGAATGCAAGGGTTTTCCTCATGGGAGATCTATTTCATAGGTTCTCTGTTATCGGTCGTAGAGATTCATCTCCTACCTCCCTTTTCAGATTGACGATATACTCTCATATACCATTACCTCTACTGATAACTGTTTCAGTACTGGTTTGGCTATCTGCTATATGTGGATGGGTGTCTTTTCGGTAAGTGTGTTTTTCATTACTTAAGACACCCCAGCTATGGTTTGGCACTTTATGCATTTATATAAATTTCTAAATATATCTATTGTACTTATATTTGCCATGAGTCAGGTTCATGTATTTACTTGTGCAGACTGTCAGTTTAATATTTGGGGAAAATAAACATTTTAAGAATTTTTTTTTCTTACCTGGGGTTTAGTCTTTTTTTCAGATTGACTATATTTTTCTTGCAAATTGCGGGCAGTACTAGGCCCGCGGGTGCGCCAAATGCTAGACTTTATTGCATCATTTTTGGCGCAAGACTTTTTTGGTGCAAAAGTACGTCCGTTGACGCAAGTTCATCATTTCCTTACACAGGGTTGCGTCGTTAGTGACGCAAGTGTGTCATTTCCGAATGTTGTTGGCGCCCAAAAATTTTTTTGCCTTTTTCTTTTTTTTTTTTTTTTTCTTTATATTCTTTTTATTGTAGTGAAGAAAAGAGGAAGAAACATTCAAATGTTACAGAGAAATAAAATAAGCAACAAACATTGAATGGTTATGAATTACAATGTCATTAGTGCAAATCATATGAACGTAACAGTTTAACAAAATTCAACCCGGCATTGGATAGATCTGAAATAAACAAGACACTCTTCTGCGGAGTCTTTCTTTCATACTAGCTAGTGGTCCGGTAGTCATTGTGCATTCTATTGAATACTAATGGTCCAAAGGATATGACTACTGTAATGTCGTAAGACGAAGGTGTCCACAATTAACAATCTCTTATAGAGTTAAAAGTCTCTTAATTACAATATTATCTTCTGTTGACAAAGTATATATTATGGCATTGTGGCAGTGACTAAATCACATAATTGTGGTTATATATAGGCCTCTTGCCTTTTTCTATGTCAGAGGGCTATGCTATTTGCATTTTTTTTCCCATTCCTGAAACATTCATATAAGGAAATTGATCATTTTGCTTTATATGTTGTTTTTTCTTTGCAAGATGTCACAATCTGATCCTGTCTCAGAAATATCTGTTGGAACTTTGCTGCCTGACATCGGTTCTACCAAAGTGCGAATGTCATTTGTAATAGTTGTCATGATAAACTTTTACATGCAGACAATATATCCATCAGTAATAGTACATTGCGGGTTGCAGTTCCTTCAACTTCTAATGTACATGATATACCTATGAATTTTAAAGAATTTTTTACTGATTCTATTCAGAAGTCTTTGTCTGCATTTCTGCCTTCTAATAAACGTAAAAGGTCTTTTAAAACTTCTCATAAAGTTGATGAAATTTCAAATTACTGACAACATACTGAATTATCCTCCTCTGATGAGGATCTATCTGATTTAGAAGATCCTTCCTCAGATATTGACACTGACAAATCTACTTATTTATTTAAAATGGAGTATATTCGTTCTTTGTTAAAAGAAGTGTTAATTACTTTGGATATTGAGGAAGCCAGTCCTCTTGACGTTAAGACTAGTAAACGTTTAAATGCTGTTTTTAAACCTCCTGTGTTTACTCCTATTCCTGATGCTATTTCTGATATGAAAATAAGCCATGTACTCCTTTTATTCCTTCTTCAAGGTTTAAAAATTGTATCCTTTAACAGCAATTTCTATAGAGTTTTGGGAAAAGATCCCCAAGGTTGATGGGGCTATTTCTACTCTTGCTAAACGTACCACTATTCCTATGGAAGATAGTACTTCTTTTAAAGATCCTTTAGATAGGAAACTTGAATCTTATCTAAGGAAAGCCTATTTATATTCAGGTCATCTTCTCAGGCCTGCAATTTCTTTGGCTGATGTTGCGGCTGCATCAACTTTTTGGTTGGCGAATTTAGCAAAACAAGAATTGGATCCTGACATGTCTAGCATTGTTCGCTTACTGCAACATGCTAATCATTTTATTTGTGATGCCATTTTTGATATTATCAAAATTGATTTTAGATCCATGTCTTTAGCTATTTTAGATAGAAGAGCTTTGTGGCTTAAATCTTGGAATGCTGATATGACATCTAAGTCTAGATTACTATCTCGCTTTCCAAGGTAATAATTTGGATTCTATTATTTCAACTGTTACTGGGGGAAAGGGAGTTTTTCTGCCTCAGGATAAAAAACCTAAGGGTAAATCTAAGGCTTCTAACCGTTTTCGTTCCTTTCGTCAAAATAAGGAACAAAAATCTAATCCTTCCCCCAAGGAATCTGTTTCCAATTGGAAGCCTTCCTCAAATTGGAATAAATCCAAGTCTTTTAAAAAAACCTAAGTCAGCCCCTAAGTCCGCATGAAGGTGCGGCCCTCATTCCAGCTCAGCTGGTAGGGGGCAGGTTAAGGTTTTTCAAGGATATTTGGATAAATTCTGTCCAAAATAAATGGATTCAGAGCATTGTCTCTCATGGTTATCGAATAGGATTCAGAGTAAGACCTCCTGTGAGAAGATTTTTTTCTCTCACGCATACCAGCAAATCCAGTAAAAGCTCAGTCTTTCCTGAAGTGTGTTTCAGACCTGGAGTCTTCAGGGGTAATCATGCCAGTTCCTTTTCAGGAATAAGGTCTGGGGTTTTATTCAAATCTATTCATTGTCCCAAAGAAGGAAAATTCATTCAGACCAGTTCTGGATCTGAAAATTTTGAATCGTTATGTAAGAGTACCAACTTTCAAGATGGTGACTATAAGGACTATTCTGCCTTTTTTTCAGCAAGGACATTATATGTCTACAAAAGACTTGCAGGATGCATACCTTCATATTCCGATTCATCCAGAACATTATCAGTTCCTGAGATTCTCTTTTCTAGGCCAGCATTACCAATTTGTTGCTCTTCTATTTGGCCTAGCAACAGCTCCAAGAATCTTTTCAAAGGTTCTAGGTGCCCTACTCTCTGTAATCAGAGAGCAGGGTATTGCAGTGTTTCCTTATTTGGACGATATCTTGGTACTAGCTCAGTCTTTACGTTCTGCAGAAGCTCACACGAATCAACTAGTGTTGTTTCTTCAACAACATGGTTGGAGGATCAATTTACCAAAAAGTTTCTTGATTCCTCAGACAAGGCTCACCTTTTTAGGTTTCCAGATAGATTGTGTCCATGACTCTGTTTCTAACAGACAATAGACGTTTAAAATTGGTTGCAGCCTGTCGGCACCTTCAGTCTCAGTCATTCCCTTCAGTGGCTATGTGCATGGAAGTTTTAGGCCTCATGACTGCAGCATCGGACGCAATTCCTTTTGCTCTTTTTCACATGAGACCTCTCCAGCTTTGTATGCTGAATCAATGGTGCAGGGATTATACAAAGATATCACAATTAATATCCTTAAATCCCAATGTTCGACACTCTCTGACGTGGTGGTTAAATCACCAGCGGTTAGTTCAAGGGGCTTCCTTTGTTCGGCCAACCTGGACTGTTATCACTACAGATGCAAGTCTTTCAGTTTTCGGAGCTGTTTTAGGGATTTATGACAGCGCAAGGGGTTTGTAAATCTCAAGAGGCGAGATTACCAATCAGTATTTTAGAACTCTGTGCAATTCTCAGAGCTCTTCAGTTTTGGCCTCTGTTGAAGAGAGAACCGTTCATTTGCTTTTAGACAGACAATATCACAACTGTGGCATATGTCAATCATCAGGGTGGGACTCACAGTCCACAAGCTATGAAAGAAGTATCTTGGATACTTGCTTGGCGGAATCCAGCTCCTGTCTAATCTCTGCGGTGCATATTCCAGTTGTAGACAATTGGGAGGCGGATTATCTCAGCCGTCAGACTTTACATCCAGGGGAGTGGTCTCTCCATCCAGATGTGTTTTCTCAGATTGTTCAGATGTGGGGTCTTCCAGAGATAGATCTGATGGCCTCTCATCTAAACAAGAAACTTCCCAGATACCTGTCCAGGTATGTTCAGGCTGAAGCAGTAGATGCGCTGACACTTCCTTGGTGTTATCATCCTGCTTTCATTTTCCCGCCTCTAGTTCTTCTTCCAAGAGTGATCTCCAAAATCATCATGGAACAATTGTTTGTGTTGCTGGTGGCTCCAGCATGGACACACATGTTTTGGTATGCGGATCTTGTTCGGATGTCCAGTTGCCAACCTTGGCCACTTCCATTAAGGCCGGACCTTCTATCTCAAGGTCCGTTTTCCATCAGGATCTCAAATCATTAAATTTGAAGGTATGGAAAATGAACGCTTAGTGCTAAGTCATAGAGGTTTCTCTGACTCAGTGATTAATACTATGTTGCAAGCTCGTAAATCTGTCTCTAGAAAGATTTATTATCGAGTTTAGAAGACTTACATTTCATGGTGTTCTTCTCATAAATTCTCTTGGCATTCTTTTAGAATTCCTAGAATTTTACAGTTTCTTCAGGATGGGTTGGATAAGGGTTTGTCTGCAAGTTCTTTGAAGGGACAAATCTCTGCTCTTTCTGTTTTTATTTCACAGAAAGATTGCTAAACTTCCTGATATTCACTGTTTTGTACAGGCTTTAGTTTGTATTAAGCCTGTCATTAAATCAATTTCTCCTCCTTGGAGTCTTAATTTGGTTTTGAAGGCGTTACAGGCTCCTCCATTTGAGCCTATTCATTCTTTGGACATTAAACTTCTTTCTTTGAAAGTGTTGTTCCTTTTGGCTATCTCTTCTGCTAGAAGAGTTTCTGAGCTATCTGCTCTTTCTTGTGAATCTCCTTTTCTGATATTTCATCAGGATAAGGCGGTTTTGCTGACTTCATTTAAATTTTTACCTAAGGTTGTGAATTCTAACAACATTAGTAGAGAAATTGTTGTCCCTTCCTTGTGTCCTAATCCTAAGAATTCTTTGGAAACATCCTTACATTCTTTGGATGTGGTGAGAGCTTTGAAATATTATGTTGAAGCTACTAAAGATTTCAGGAAGACTTCTAGTCTATTTGTTATATTTTCTGGTCCTAGGAAAGGTCAGAAGGCTTCTGCTATTTCCTTGGCTTCTTGGTTAAACCTTTTGATTCATCAAGCTTATTTGGAGTCGGGTCAGACCCCGCCTCAGAGAATTACAGCTCATTCTACGAGATCAGTTTCCACTTTGTGGGCTTTTAAGAATGAAGCTTCAGTTGATCATATTTGCAAAGCGGCAACTTGGTCTTCTTTGCATACATTTACTAAATTCTACCGTTTTGATGTATTTGCTTCTTCAGAAGCAGTTTTTGGTAGAAAAGTTCTTCAGGCAGCTGTTTCAGTTTGATTCTTCTGCTGATGTTTTAAGTTTTTCTTGTCATTAAAGAATAAACTTATAATTTGGGTTGTGGATTATTTTTTTCAGCTGAAAATGGCTGTTTTTTATTGTATCCCTCCCTCTCTAGTGAGTATCCCTCCCTCTCTAGTGTGTGGAGTTTCACATCTTGGGTATTGATATCCCATACGTCACTAGCTCATGTACTCTTGCCAATTACATGAAAAAAAACATAATTTATGTAAGAATCTACCTGATAAATTCATTTCTTTCATATTGGCAAGAGTCCATGAGGCCCACCCTTTTTTATGGTGGTTATGATTTTTTGTATAAAGCACAATTATTTCCAAATTCCTTTTGTTGATGCTTTTTACTCCTTTCTTTATCACCACACTGCTTGGCTATTCGTTAAACTGAATTGTGGGTGTGGTGAGGGGTGTAATTTATAGGCATTTTGACGTTTGGGAAACTTTACCCCTCCTAGTAGGATTGTATATCCCATATGTCACTAGCTCATGGACTCTTGCCAATATGAAATAAATGAATTTATCAGGTAAATTCTTACATAAATTATGTTTTTATTGTTTTCGATTCCAGTTGTTTGGAATGGTTGGTTGGCTTTGTAATGTTTTTTTGTTTTGTTTTTCTTATGTGACTTCAGCATTTTGTCAAATAAAACTGGAAGCCACAATGATAGTTATTTTCTATTGCACGTGTTGAAAATGAAAACGCACATGAAACGTTTGCTAATTTAATTAGTAGCAGATTAATTTGTAAACCAGCTTTGATTAAATATATTCTTCATAATTGCAATTTTGTCTTGCTACATTTTTTTTTCTTCTTCATTTGTCAAAGTATATTTGATATAAAAAAAATCACAGGCATAAAGTAAAGATTAATCAAATATACAGTACACTCATATTTTAAAATTAAAGGGAAATTCTTATCTGTATCCAATTTAGCAGCAGTAAAAGAATGTTTAACTTGAAAGTTTAAACAAAAATTGCTTCTCTGATAAAAGGACTTTGTACTCTAAATATTTTCTCTATTCCATTTAAACATATTTCAGAAAGTATTATAATCAATAGTATTGTAAAAAATATTTTTCTTGTGCTGAATATACCAAATTATCTTGGCTCCTTCTTGGATAATAGTTACCAGGTGAGAAACCCCCTCTTTGAGGGTGTGGACAGTACAGACCACTCTCCCATTAACCTACTCATAGGTTCTTCCTCCAACCCTTCCTACTCTTTGTTCTGTCCAACCTCTGGGTGGTCAGGACTAGGGGGCTCTCTATCTCTGCTCTTCCATAAACCTTAAGGATGGCACCGTAGTTCCACTGGACATGTGACAAGAGTGGTGAAATATTCAGATACCTGGGTAGGCATCTTGGTCGGTCTTCTTGTCCTGTGGGGGCTGGTGAAGCAGCGTGTTTAGATTTTCCTTGATTCAGGGTAACTCCGTACGGTGCCGCAATTTGGATGACATCAATGGGTTGTGACGTAACAAGGTCATGCCCGGGGTAATGCTGGGCGCACGCTCAAATCCCTTCGTAAACCGGCGTGATGTGGTTTGGGGAAGCTGCATTTCAATGCCAATATACAAGGCTGTGTCTGCCGCATCTGTCTCTTTACTTGTCTGCTTTTGACCGGTTTTGCAGCCTCCCCCACCCTAAGTCCCTTTGGCACTTTATGTGCGAATCTGCTTATGTTTGGCAATGTTGTGCATACTTACATTGGATTGTTTTGCTATATAGATGGATACTCAATTCTAGTTGCCCACTGCTCATTGAACATGATAAAAGGTATGTTTTGCATGTTTTTGATTATGTTAATGTGGCTCTCTTTATTTCATTATTGGAACAATTTTAAATTATATTTTAATATGTTTTGCAGCCCGGAGCCCAAATCTGTGCCAACATGTGATAAACTCTGCTGGCAAGACAAAAAGTTATGCAAAGCCTGTATTTGCCAAATTTATGGTGGCAGCTTCTCTATTCCCACTGTTTCTGAGGAGCCTATTGTTTTTATTGATTCATATCACTCTGGGTTTGATGGAGACATTTTTTATGAAGCTAAATTACTTGTTGCAATTCAATCTAATTCACTGTCAGATTTTATTAAGACAGTCAGAGACTTTATATAGAAGCAAGAACCAAATAGTTTTGATTGGTTTAAAACTAAATCCGATTATTCTGAAATCTTTCCAGTTTCTGATGCAATTAAGGAAATATATTTGAATATTTTTTTTCTATAAATGAGAAACAGTTAATAGTCTTTTCCAATTCCTAAAGCTTTGCATATTACTTTTTTAAATTTACCTACGTTGATGCCGCTATTACTAGATTGACAAAGAGAATTGATGGCTCTGGGGCCTTTAAAGGACCATTAAATACAGTAAAATTGCATAATTAAAGGAATACTAAACCCAAATGTTTTATATTATGGTTTGGATAGAGCATGCATTATTAACCAACTTTCTAATTTACTCCTATTATCAATGTTTCTTCGTTTTCTTGGTATCTTTATTTGAAAAAGCAGGAATGAATCTTAGGAGCTGGCCCATTTTTGATTCAGCACCATAGACAGCGCTTGCTGATTGGTGGCTACATCATCTGAAATTCTTCAATTAAATTCAAAATTCATGGTTACAACAAATTTGCTTAGATGGGCACTCTGGATATGCCAATGGGAAGCCGATTCCAGTTTTAAAGTTAATATTTTAAACTTACCTTTTGAAACTAATATGTAATTACTCTTATCTCTAAACTCTCTGGTGGTAAGAGCTCTTTTCTTTTACATATAACCAAATATCACAAATCTCCTTCATATGTTCTCAGGCACAAGGCCCAGTACCAGAATTTTAAAGCATGTAGTTATAAAGATTCCTTTCTTTCCAGAACTGGAAATCTTAGACTTTGTTCAGAAGCAAGGAACATGGTAAACCCTCTTATATGCAGATTCCAAAGAAGCAATGATGGTGTGCCTGTCCAGGTTCCTCTTCTGGGAGGTATATTAGCCAACTTCAGAGGCATCTAGGCTTCTACTATTACAGACAGATGGGTTCTACCGCTGCTTTTTACAGTCTATTACCTAGATTTCAAGAAAAATCCTCTTCTTCCATGCTTGATAACATCACCACTCCCTCTGAACCCTTAGAAATTAACAGTAATCAATCAGTTTGTGGACATTCTGTTGTCTCAGCAAGTGACTCAAGAGATCCCGGTGTGTGTCTCTAGTTTTAGGGATTTTATTCTCCTCTGTTCCACTGTTAGATCTTTGGCATTTAAATTCTTTTCTGGTGGAGAAAACATTCAAAATGGAGTCCATTCGGTCTGTAATCAAGGCTATTCCTCCAAATGAGGTTCTGCTCTCCATAGATCTAATGGATGCTTATTTCCCTATTCCAATAGCAGAAGCTCCCAGGAATTCCTTCAGGCTCACAGTAGGAAGTTGTCACAGTTTGCTGCTCTACCTTTTGGCATCTTTGTAATTCATTATTTGGACGACATACTTCTTGTGGCAGATTTTATTAATCAAGCATGTCTTCAAAGGCATGTTGCCCTTCAGTTTCTTCAGGATCATTGCTGGATAATCAATCTGAAGAAAAGACATCTGAATCCATCCCAGAAGATCATATTTCTAGGGGATAAATTTGATGCTTCCAGCTGGTTTCTCTACCATCAAACAGAATACGGCTCTTCTAATATTCTTCAAAAGTCTACAGCACCAGAGTCATCTTTCTGCCAGGATATGGATAAAGATGCTGGGTCATGTTGTGTTGGTGATCCATTTAATAAAATGGGCACAATGGCGCATGCGGCCATTTCAGGCTTACTTTCTCCAACAGAGAAAACCAAGGTAACGTCTCAATCAAATCATTCTATTTCCGAATCAGCTAAAAGAATTCCTAAAGTGGTGACTTTAAACTAAGAATAACTTCCAAAGGTCATCCTCTTCTGGAGCAAACATGGGTAACCCTTCAAACAGATTTCAGCAAAACCAGATGGGAAAGCATTATGCAAAGGTGTATGACACACAAGACACATGGCCAATCAGAGTTTAACAACTTCCTGACAATTTATTGAAAATAAGGGCAGTATTTCAAGCCTCACTTCATTTTCAAAAGATTTTACATGTTAAGTCTATGTGGATCCTGATAGACAACAAAATGGACAGGGCCTATATCCAATATCAAGACGGGACATGAAGCTGGCAAGCTCTCAATGAAGCATCACCCATTTTTTGTTGGGCTTAACAGCACATTTTTTTACATATATGCAATATATCTTCTGGGTGTTCAGAACAAGGAATGTGGATTTTCTCAGTTGGAGACAAGTGAATCAGAGTGGCAATTAAACAGAAGTGTATTCCACAAAATCACAGCCAAATGGGGGTTTCCAGAAATGGACCTTATGGCTTCAGGTCTCAATCATCAAACAGCAGGTATCCAACACCAAACACTTGTGGAGTTAATGCTTTTTTAAAAGTCTGGAACTTAAGTCTAATATATATGTTTTCCTCCAAATAATCTAATACCTCAGTTACTTCAAAGAATACAGAAGGAAAGTGACACCTTGTATTGCGATATTTCCCTTTTTGGCCTCCGCTTCTGCAGTGATCGGCAATAGCTCCTCCCTGGGCTTTGCCTGTAATAACAGACCTGTTTCATCAGGGCATCCATGCTTGACATTCGTTCCAGCCAATCATGGATCAACACCGGCTTTTTAAACAATCCACAATTTACAATATTCACCTCCTTAAAAAAAGTCCAACCGAGTCTGGAGGAAACCTGTTGAGGACAGTGGAGTTTACCTTCACTACAGATATTATCTTTTCCTCTCTTATACAATATCAAGTTTTATCTGTTCATCTCTAGGCTGACTGGATGGTTCATAATAGCACAAGAAAAGTGATGCATCAGCACACAAAGATGCACCGGGTTAGATGCTCCCACACCACTATTTTGTGATATGCTTTGATTCTATTATATTTTTAGTAAGTGTGATTTTACTTTTTATAATAAATATTACACTTAGAGGATCTGCTCTACTGTTTGTTGTGCTTCATTCCAATCCACAGCAACTGAAATTGATGGTGTAGCTGCTGAAATCTGGAGATTACAACAATTAAATATCTCAACTGCTGTAATTCAGACTCTACTCAAAGCAAGAAAGACAATCAACTACTTCAATCTATAATAAAGTATTGAAAACATTTTCTAGCTGGATGTTGCACCATTGTGTCTCTTTTGAACATATTGAATTATCTCATCTTCTGGAATTTTTCATGATAGCTTTTTGCAAGATCTGAGTGCTATGACTTTGAAATTTTAAGTTTCTGCAATGTCTGCAAAATCAGGTATTAAATAGGCCCAAAAGCCTCTAGTTACATAATTCTTTCAAGCCTTGACTCATATCCAACCTTTAATTTGATCTTTATCTCCAACCTGGGATTTACATCTTGTACTTGATGCTCTCTTGGAATCTCCCTTCGAACCTCTTAATGAAATCTCTCTATGGTTTTTTTACTCTGAAGAGAATATTTCCTGTGGCAATAACTTCGACAAGTTGGATTCCTGAAATGCAGACTTTTTCTGTTAAAGAACCATATATTTAATTTCATTAAGATAATGTGGTTTTTAAGAATTTTTAAGAATTTTTTTCTTAAAGTAGTCACCAATTTCCTTAAAAATCAAGATATGGTTCTGCCATCGTTTTTTTGCCCTGACATAAAAGAAAGTCAACACGTACCTCTACATTGTCTGGAGGTGGTCTATTGTTTACACATCTACATTAAACGTGTTTAAGCCATTCGTATAACAGATTGTTTATTATACCTCAAGGTCTCCGTCAAGTATCAGCCAAGACTACAATTTCACATTTAAAGGGATAATAAACCCAACATTTTCTTTCATGATTTAGATAGAGCAAGCAGTTTTAAGCAACTTTCAAATTTTTTCCTATGATCAATCTTTCTTCGTTCTCTTGCTATCTTTATTTAAAATACAGGAATGTAAAGCTTTGGAGCTGGCCCATTTTTGGTTCATTCTACTTGAATCAATCTGGGATGATTTAACACTGCTTCCTCTGAGGTAGAGTAGAAGTTAGGAACCTGCGATCTTATGGCCACAGCTTCTTAATTTGTAATTTGCACCACAAGGGCTCTAAGTTTGATAAATAGAGCCCATCGTCCCTTTAAAACAGCTTCCTTAATTTGATGACTTTCAACTGTTGTGCTTATGTTAATTACTTCCATTCTGACTTGCTTGCATGCAATCTCCAGCAGATACAATTATAATTCATGGGAGAGTGTATTGGGAAGGCAGCATGAAACCTCTGCAATAGTGGTGCTTGTGGCGCTTTCATGCACAGTCATTTTGGTAAACATACAAATAGTTTTCCCTTTTAATGCTGATATATTTGCGTCTAGAATGTACCTTTAATTGTCTCCAGTACTGCATAAGCATAATTCTTTATTCCTACACCTATAAAAAAATATCGTAATGTATCATAAAACTAACATAATGATACATTTTACAGACATCATATGGTTGTGTACCATTAAAAATGAGAAAATAACATGTTTTAGTATTCACAAGATTGATTTAATGTTCGCTTCACCTTGGAATGGATTGTTAAATGCCCAAAAGCAATTCGAACATATTGAGTCATTTCTCAGTCACTTCAGTTGCCATGGCTGAAGTTTAGTGTGACTGGCATGCTTATTCTCGTAAACTGATTTATGAAGTGAAATGTGGTGTGTAAAACAAACGTTAAGGTTATATTATTATGTTAATGTAAATAAATACAGCTGTAGAAGTGTACAGCAACAATAGTGGAGAGTTCTGTTTGTAATGATTACTTAAAAACAGATGACTTATGGGAGTCGGCAGTCATTTAATTTTTCTTGCATTTAAAAATACATCCGTTTATAATGTGTTGCCTTCCTCCTGTGTTTTAAAATAAACAAATACATTTGTTTTAATGCAACTGGACTTGGCCTATTTAATAAGCACCTGTCCTTAGGTATGAGGTGCATGCACATTTTGTTTAATTCAGTTTTAACAGATGTAAAGCAACATTAATTTAAAAATGTAATTGGCCATAAAATGTTTGAAGTTTAAAAAAACTTTGCGTGCCCTTTCATTATTTATTTTGCATGCTCGTCTTAAACGGATATGTGACGACCAAGGTTAACCAACCCTGCGCCAGTCACTTGTTTGGCATAGAAAGGGTTATCAGACCCCTTTTACTGTCACTAATATGTCACAATCTTGCCACGTCAGGCAAGCTTATGACTTAGTTCAGTGGGTGCAAGGGTTAACAATACTCTTTAGTCTGTACTAGACGTAAAAGAAATGCCCAAAACTCCCCTTTAATGCCACCCACACTAAACTAACTATAATATCTAAGCTGCCACCACTTATGATTTATTAAAGGGAAAATCCTAAGGAAAAACACAGACTTACACATTAACTCGCAGAATATAACCTAAAATATACAGTTCTAATACTCCAGTAACGTGGTTCAATTATTAGACAAAGGCCAAAGCTTAATAAAGGAATTATTTATTATGCCAAAAAAATTATGCACAATGCATTATTAATAAAAAGTTATTACAAGTAACATTACACCCAGTAAACAGTTTTTCAAAATAAAAAGAAGAAAATAGAAACCATATACTGTACTAGTCTTTGGAATCTGTGCGCCAGGGAGATGGCATGAAGCAATGGGTCCTTACTCTGTAGAACAGCTTCCCTTGTAAGAATGACCATTTTACATGTTAAAACACAAAAACTTTATACAATTTTCAGGAGATCAGGTTGCTTGTCCAACCCTCTTTGCAGGGGCTGAGAAGCCCCTTATCCTTTTACGACCGTCAATAGACTCCAAGTCTTTGCCTGAAATTATAGAACACATAATTTCTGCTAGATGCATCCATTTTCATATAAGCAGAAAGGCAATCTCTTAGTTGCATCGTGATAATCAATTTGATACCAAATATGACATGGTTGTCATATTTACCTTCATCTAATGTCATAACATGTTTTAAACACATATCTACCTTATACCCATGTCCCTTTATTGACCTTATCAGTTTCTGTGAAAAGGCACTGTTCTGTGTCTCTAAAACCAACACTGTTACTGCCTGGATGCACCAATGCCTATATGATAACATTTATTCAAGTGGAACTCTGAAACATTTTATAATGGAGTCTGGTTTTATCACAAAAAACAAACATAAACACAGGGCACAGTTCTTCTTGAAATAACAAATGTTTTTTAGCTCACAGGCTAAAGAGAATTAACCCCTTGGCAGCTAAATCATGAGTTATTCGTGACAGGATACTAAACCCAATTTTTTTCTTTCATGATTCAGATGGAGCATACAATTTTAAAGTGAAGGTCAAGTCTGGCTTAGCCGCTCACTACATTCTGCAGTTCATGAAAAATAAGCTTGATGTTCATTCATGATTTCGCCTAATTATTCACAAAATCTTTTCTCCAACATAGGTGTGTCCGGTCCACGGCGTCATCCTTACTTGTGGGGATATTCTCTTCCCCAACAGGAAATGGCAAAGAGCCCAGCAAAGCTGGTCACATGATCCCTCCTAGGCTCCGCCTACCCCAGTCATTCTCTTTGCCGTTGTACAGGCAACATCTCCACGGAGATGGCTTAGAGTTTTTTAGTGTTTAACTGTAGTTTTTATTATTCAATCAAGAGTTTGTTATTTTAAAATAGTGCTGGTATGTACTATTTACTCAGAAACAGAAAAGAGATGAAGATTTCTGTTTGTATGAGGAAAATGATTTTAGCACCGTAACTAAAATCCATGGCTGTTCCACACAGGACTGTTGAGAGCAATTAACTTCAGTTGGGGGAACAGTGTGCAGTCTCTTACTGCTTGAGGTATGACACATTCTAACAAGACGATGTAATGCTGGAAGCTGTCATTTTCCCTATGGGATCCGGTAAGCCATGTTTATTAAGATAGTAAATAAGGGCTTCACAAGGGCTTATTAAGACTGTAGACTTTTTCTGGGCTAAATCGATTCATTATTAACATATTTAGCCTTGAGGAATCATTTATTCTGGGTATTTTGATATGATTATATCGGCAGGCACTGTTTTAGACACCTTATTCTTTAGGGGCTTTCCCTAATCATAGTCAGAGCCTCATTTTCGCGCCGGTATGGCGCACTTGATTTTGAGGACAGCATGGCATGCAGCTGCATGTGTGTGGAGCTCTGATACATTGAAAAGTCTTTCTGAAGGCATCATTTGGTATCGTATTCCCCTTTGGGCTTGGTTGGGTCTCAGCAAAGCAGATTCCAGGGACTGTAAAGGGGTTAAATATAAAAACGGCTCCGGTTCCGTTATTTTAAGGGTTAAAGCTTCCAAATTTGGTGTGCAATACTTTTAAGGCTTTAAGACACTGTGGTGAAATTTTGGTGAATTTTGAACAATTCCTTCATACTTTTTCGCAATTGCAGTAATAAAGTGTGTTTAGTTTAAAATTTAAAGTGACAGTAACGGTTTTATTTTAAAACGTTTTTTGTGCTTTGTTATCAAGTTTATGCCTGTTTAACATGTCTGAACTACCAGATAGATTGTGTTCTGACTGTGGGGAAACCAAGGTTCCTTCTCATTTAACTATATGTATTTTATGTCATAAAAAAATTTAGTAAAAATGATGCCCAAGATGATTCCTCAAGTGAGGGGAGTAAGCATGGTACTGCATCATCCCCTCCTTCGTCTACACCAGTCTTGCCCATACAGGAGGCCCCTAGTACATCTAGTGCGCCAATACTCCTTACTATGCAACATTTAACGGCTGTAATGGATAATTCTATCAAAAACATTTTAGCCAATATGCCCACTTATCAGCGAAAGCGCGACTGCTCTGTTTTAGAAAATTCTGTAGAGCATGAGAACGCTGATGATATGGTTTCTGAAGGGCCCCTACACCAGTCTGAGGGGGCCAGGGAGGTTTTGTCTTAGGGAGAAATTTCAGATTCAGGAAACATTTCTCAACAAGCTGAACCTGATGTGATTACTTTTAAATTTAAGTTGGAACATCTCCGCGCTCTGCTTAAGGAGGTGTTATCCAATTTGGATGATTGTGATTATCTGGTCATTCCAGAACCACTATGTAAAATGGAAAAGTTCTTAGAGGCCCCGGGGCCCCCCGAAGCTTTTCCTATATCTAAGCGGGTGGCGTACATTGTTAGTAAAGAATGGGACAGGCCCGGTATTCCTTTAGTACCTCCCCCCATATTTAAAAAATTGTTTTCCTATAGTCGACCCCAGAAAGGACTGATGGCAGACAGTCCCCAAGGTCGAGGGGGCGGTTTCTACTCTACACAAGCGCGCCACTATACCCATAGAAGATAGTTGTGCTTTCCAAGATCCTATGGATAAAAAATTAGAAGGTCTGCTAAAAAAGATGTTTGTTCAGCAAGGTTCCCTTCTACAACCAATTGCATGCATTGTCCCTGTCACTGCAGCCGCGTGTTTCTAGTTTGATGAGCTAGGAAAGGCGATTATTAGTAATTCTTCTTCTTATGAGGAGATTATGGACAGAATTCGTGCTCTTAAATTGGCTAATTCTTTCACCCTAGACGCCACCTTGCAATTGGCTAGGTTAGCGGCGAAAAAATTCTGGGTTTGCTATTGTGGCGCAGAGCGCTTTGGTTAAAATCTTGGGCAGCGGATGCATCTTCCAAGAACAAATTGCTTAACATTCCTTTCAAGGGGAAAACACTCTTTGGCCCTGACTTGAAAGAGATTATCTCTGATATCACTGGGGGCAAGGGCCACGCCCTTCCTCAGGATAGGTCTTTTCAAGACCAAAAATAAACCTAAGTTTCGTCCCTTTCGCAGAAACGGATCAGCCCCAAGGGCTACGTCCTCTAAGCAGGAAGGTAATACTTCTCAAGCCAATCCAGCCTGGAGACCTATGCAAGGCTGGAACAAAGGAAAGCAGGCCAGGAAACCTGCCACTGCTACCAAGACAGCATGAAATGCGGGCCCCCGATCCGGGACCGGATCTGGTGGGGGGCAGACTCTCTCTCTTCGCTCAGGCTTGGGCAAGAGATGTTCTGGATCCTTGGGCGCTAGAAATAGTCTCCCAAGGTTATTCTCTGGAGTTCAAGGGGCTTCCTCCAAGGGGGAGGTTCCACAGGTCTCAGTTGTCTTCAGACCACATAAGAAGACAGGCATTCTTACATTGGGTAGAAGACCTGCTAAAAATGGGAGTGATTCATCCTGTTCCATTAGGAGAACAAGGGATGGGGTTCTACTCCAATCTGTTCATAGTTCCCAAAAAAGAGGGAACGTTCAGACCAATCTTAGATCTCAAGATCTTGAACAAGTTTCTCAAGGTTCCATCGTTCAAGATGGAAACCATTCGAACACTTCTTCCTTCCATCCAGGAAGGTCAATTCATGACCAAGGTGGATTTCAAGGATGCGTATCTACATATTCCTATCCACAAGGAACATCATCGGTTCCTAAGGTTTGCATTCCTGGACAAGCATTTCCAGTTCGTGGCGTTTTCTTTCGGATTAGCCACTGCTCCTAGGATTTTCTCATAGGTACTAGGGTCCCTTCTGGCGGTGCTAAGACCAAGGGGCATTGCTGTAGTACCTTACTTGGACGACATTCTGATTCGAGCGTCGTCCCTTCCTCAAGTTAAGGCTCACACGGACATTGTCCTGGCCTTTCTCAGATCTCACGGATGGAAAGTGAACGTGGAAAAGAGTTCTCTATCTCCGTCAACGAGGGTTCCCTTCTTGGGAACTATAATAGACTCCTTAGAAATGAGGATTTTTCTGACAGAAGCCAGAAAAACAAAACTTCTAGACTCTTGTCGGATACTTCATTCCGTTCCTCTTCCTTCCATAGCGCAGTGCATGGAAGTGATAGGTTTGATGGTAGCGGCAATGGACATAGTTCCTTTTGTGCGCATTCATCTAAGACCATTACAACTGTTCATGCTCAGTCAGTGGAATGGGGACTATTCAGACTTGTCTCCGAAGATACAAGTAAATCAGAGGACCAGAGACTCATTCCGTTGGTGGCTGTCCCTGGACAACCTGTCACAAGGGATGACCTTCCGCAGACCAGAGTGGGTCATTGTCACGACCGACGCCAGTCTGATGGGCTGGGGCGCGGTCTGGGGATCCCTGAAAGCTCAGGGTCTTTGGTCTCGGGTAGAATCTCTTCTACCGATAAATATTCTGGAACTGAGAGCGATATTCAATGCTCTCAAAGCTTGGCCTCAGCTAGCGAGGGCCAAGTTCATACATCAACCATCAGGAGGGAACAAGGAGTTCCCTAGCGATGGAAGAAGTGACCAAAATCATTCTATGGGCGGAGTCTCACTCCTGCCACCTGTCTGCTATCCACATCCCAGGAGTGGAAAATTGGGAAGCGGATTTTCTGAGTCGTCAGACATTGCATCCGGGGGAGTGGGAACTCCATCCGGAAATCTTTGCCCAAGTCACTCAACCGTGGGGCATTCCAGACATGGATCTGATGGCCTCTCGTCAGAACTTCAGAGTTCCTTACTACGGGTACAGTTCCAGGGATCCCAAGGCGGCTCTAGTGGATGCACTAGTAGCACCTTGGACCTTCAAACTAGCTTATGTGTTCCCGCCGTTTCCTCTCATCCCCAGGCTGGTAGCCAGGATCAATCAGGAGAGGGCGTCGGTGATTTTGATAGCTCCTGCGTGGCCACGCAGGAATTGGTATGCAGATCTGGTGAATATGTCATCGGCTCCACCATGGAAGCTACCTTTGAGACGAGACCTTCTTGTTCTAGGTCCGTTCGACCCACTCCAGCTGACTGCTTGGAGATTGAACGCTTGATCTTTTCAAAGCGAGGGTTCTCGGATTCTGTTATTAATACTCTTGTTCAGGCCTGAAAGCCTGTAACCAGAAAAATTACCACATAATTTGGTATATCTGTTGGTGTGAATCTGCAGGATTCCCTTGGGACAAGGTTAAGATTCCTAAGAGTCTATCCTTCCTTCGAGAAGGATTGGAAAAAGGATTATCTGCAAGTTCCTTGATGGGACAGATTTCTGCCTTGTCTGTGTTACTTCACAAAAAGCTGGCAGCTGTGCCAGATGTTCTAGCCTTTGTTCAGGCTCTGGTTAGAATCAAGCCTGTTTACAAAATTTTGACTCCTCCTTGGAGTCTCAACCTAGTTCTTTCAGTTCTTCAGGGGGTTCCGTTTGAACCCTTACATTCCGTTGATATTAAGTTATTATCTTGGAAAGTTTTGTTTTTGGTTGCAATTTCTTCTGCTAGAAGAGTTTCAGAATTATCTGCTCTGCAGTGTTCTTCTCCTTATCTGGTGTTCCATGCAGATAAGGTGGTTTTGCGTACTAAACCTGGTTTTCTTCCAAAAGTTGTTTCTAACAAAAACATTAACCAGGAGATAGTTGTGCCTTCTTTGTGTCCTAATCCAGTTTCAAAGAAGGAACGTTTGTTGCACAACTTGGATGTAGTTCGTGCTCTCAAATTTTACTTAGCAGCTACTAAGGATTTCAGACAAACTTCGTCTTTGTTTGTTGTTTATTCTGGTAAACGGAGAGGTCAAAAAAGCAACTTCTACCTCTCTCTCCTTCTTGATTAAAAGCATTATCCGATTGGCTTATGAGACTGCCGGACGGCAGCCTCCTGAAAGAATCACAGCTCACTCCACTAGGGTTGTGGCTTCCACATGGGCCTTCAAGAACGAGGCTTCTGTTGATCAGATATATAAGGCAGCGACTTGGTCTTCACTGCACACTTTTTCTAAATTTTACAAATTTGATACTTTTGCTTCTTCTGAGGCTATTTTTGGGAGAAAGGTTTTGCAAGCCGTGGTGCCTTCCATTTAGGTGACCTGATTTGCTCCCTCCCTTCATCCGTGTCCTAAAGCTTTGGTATTGGTTCCCACAAGTAAGGATGACGCCGTGGACCGGACACACCTATGTTGGAGAAAACAGAATTTATGTTTACCTGATAAATTGCTTTCTCCAACGGTGTGTCCGGTCCACGGCCCGCCCTGGTTTTTTTAATCAGGTCTGATAATTTATTTTCTTTAACTACAGTCACCACGGTAACATATGGTTTCTCCTATGCAAATATTCCTCCTTAACGTCGGTCGAATGACTGGGGTAGGCGGAGCCTAGGAGGGATCATGTGACCAGCTTTGCTGGGCTCTTTGCCATTTCCTGTTGGGGAAGAGAATATCCCCACAAGTAAGGATGACGCCGTGGACCGGACACACCGTTGGAGAAAGCAATTTATCAGGTAAACATAAATTCTGTTTTTTATTTTACCTTCAAATTCTCCTCCGTTGTATTTTTTTGTCCGCCTGCCATCTTGACAATATTGATTGACTGATTTTTCAGATTAAATCACAAATCTCCATTTCCCCACCGCGGCATTCTACCCCTTTTTCTAAATGTCACTATTCACTTCTGTGCATGCGCTAAGCAGCAACTTGCATCATATACCGCTCGTGCATGTGTAATATCCCTTTAAGAGTTATCCCTCCCATCAACTTCTTACCCCTATTTAAGCTGTCGAAAGTTAGAACCAAACTGCCTGTTAATTGAAGTAATATCTATTTGACTTCACCTCTGAGTCTTAGATTCCAACTTGTTAATCTTAGGTCACTTTTGTATGCTATTCGGCATAACTCTTCTACATAATTTTCAGCAATACTCTTTTTGCTTTATCACCTTTTTTACTTGCTCGGAACTTCATCTACAACTTAACCGCAACTTACTCTCTTGGATCAGCTGGAGGACGGATTGTTTACCCTGTAACCGGAAGTAAGTCACGCTCACACGGCGTGTCTCAGTTTCCTTCACCGCAGCCACAGGTAAGCGGCTCTCCACACGTCTCCTATGTTTTCCTTCAACCTGGAACAAGGTAACTCTGCCAAATTGTCATGGACACTGTGAACTGTAAATATTCTAAATTGCAACTCCGGAAGATTGTGCTCACGGCTCCATTCCGTGGTTAACCACTGAATCACCAATTGTTTGTATATTATCCGTAATAAGAGTCTGGCTGTAAATAACTTTTAACGTGTGAGTGTGTGAAGACGTATGTTTATAACGCAGTATGGTAAACTGACCTAATTCTTTAAAAACATATTACCTATGACTTTGATCAGTATATTTCTAGAGTATTGCATGATCCAACTACTTTAAACAAAGCAAGGACTGCTTGATTCTCTCAGTCTGTCATATGTCTCTGAGGAATCTGTTCAGTCACTCATATTTAGACTTATTTTACTATCAATTGGCTCACTGTATTAGTGCTCAGTTATCAATACCCATTAGTCTGAGACTATTTACAAAAGAGCAACAACACAATTTTTACAATAACACTACATTGTGGTAAAAGTGTTACAGCATGAGACGCGCATGCGTATTCCGTTTCTTTGTTATTTGGATACCTTATGGACCACCAATTTTTAACTCATGCGCGATTCCGGTGAAGTTACGCATGCGCAGTTTCTTTGACATCTTCTGCACGAGCTTTTGACTGACGTAGAGAGCGTGTGGGACCGCTCGTTACGTCACTATTGTTGAATAAGGAAGTGGTGGAGGGGAGGAGTAGCAAAGGAAACGGCGTGTATAATAAAATGTGATTTTTATAAAAAAATAAGAAACGGTTGAGAAAAAAAAAGTTAGCGACTAGGATGCATATGTGTTATTGTGTAAATTGCAGTAGTTCATTGGGCTAAAATTGACCTTCACTTTAAGCAACTTTCTAATTTACTCCTATTATCAATTTCTCTTGTAAAGGTGTATCCAGTCCACGGGTTCATCCATTACTTGTGGGATATTCTCCTTCCCAACAGGAAGCTGCAAGAGGACACCCACAGCAGAGCTGTCTATATAGCTCCTCCCCTAACTGCCACCCCCAGTCATTCTCTTGCAGCTCTCAACAAGAAAGGAAGTATCAAGAGAGATGTGGTGAATTAGTGTAGTTTTTTACCTTCAATCAAAAGTTTGTTATTTTTAAACGGTACCGGCGTTGTACTGTTTTTACTCTCAGGCAGAACTTGGAAGAAGAATTCTGCCTGGAGGTTTGATGATCTTAGCGGTTTGTAACTAAGGTCCATTGCTGTTCTCACACATAACTGAAGAGTATGGAAAGAAAACTTCAGTTTGGGGGACGGTCTGCAGATTGCCTGCTTTGAGTTATGTTCAGTATATTTTTTTCTAGAGAGATGATAAGGTCTAGAAAATGCTGACAGTGCCTGGTATATTTGAGGTAAGCCTGATACAGTGATTTAACAGCAACTGGGATCATGCTTGCAAAAAAGGGTAATATTCATGTTAATACTCATATTACTTAGTGTAAAAACGTTTGCATGTTTTAGAGTAAAAACGTTTTTTCTCTGAGGGTGATAAATCTCTATTTTGGGGCCTAGTTTTCCACATGGCTTGTTAGATCACTCCTAAAAAAGGCCCCCTGACATTCAGTGCATGGTGGGGAGGGGCATATTTTCGCGCACTTTATGCGCAGTTGATCTTCAGACTGAGACATACAGCTTCCCTAAAGGAGTCCTCTGGCATCTAGGACCACTATAGAGGGTGTTTTTCCTGCAAAAAATCGTGTTTAAGAGCAGGTAGGGCCACAGCAGAGCTGTGGCAGTGTGTTTGACTGTTTTTTAACGGTTTTACCGTTTTTCTAATCCGGTTTGGGGCCTAAGGGGTTAATAATCCATTTGCAAGTGGGTGCAATGCTGCTTTAGTCTCTTATACACACTGTAAAAATTTCGGAGAGTTTACTACTTTTTATCACTGTTTTGCAGCTTATGAGGTAGTTTTTTTCTCTTAAAGGCACAGTACCGTTTTTATTTAATTGCTTTTTTCACATTTATTAAAGTGTTTTCCAAGCTTCCTGGTCTCATTACTAGTCTGTTAAACATGTCTGACATAGAGGAAACTCCTTGTTCATTATGTTTAGATGCCATTGTGGAACCCCCTCTTAGAATGTGTGCCAAATGCACTGACCTTTCTATAAGTTATAAAGACCATATTATGGGTTTTAAGGATTTATCACCAGAGGTTTCTCAGACTGACAAAAGGGAGGTTAAACCACCTAGCTCTCCCAATGTGTCAGAACCTATATCTCCCGCGCAAGTGACGCCAAGTACATCTGGCGCGTCCAATGCTTTACCTTACAAGACACGGCGGCAGTTATGAATCATACCCTCACAGAGGTATTGTCCAAACTGCCAGGGTTACAAGGAAAGCGAGACAGCTCTGGGGCTAGAACAAATACAGAGCTTTCTGACTCTTTAGTAGCTATGTCTGATATACCCTCACAATGTACAGAAGCCGAAGCAGGAGAGCTTCTATCTGTGGGTGACATTTCTGATTCAGGGAAGGCGTTACTCCAGTCTAACTCTGAAATGACAGCATTTAAATTTAAGCTTGAACACCTCCGCTTGTTGCTCAAGGAGGTTTTATCAACTCTGGACGACTGTGACACCATTGTAGTCCCAGAGAAATTGTGTAAAATGGACAAATACTTTGCAGTGCCTGTTTACACTGATGTTTTTCCAATCCCTAAGAGGTTTTCAGAAATTATTACGAAGGAATGGGATAGACCAGGTGTACCGTTCTCTCCCCCTCCTGCGTTTAAAAGGATGTTTCCCATAGATGCCGCTACACGGGACTCGTGGCAGACCCTCCCTAAGGTGGAGGGAGCAGTATCTACCCTAGCTAAGCGTACAACTATCCCCGTCGAGGACAGTTGTGCTTTCCTAGATCCAATGGATAAAAAATTAGAGGGTTTCCTTAAGAAAATCTTTATACAACAAGGTTTTATTATCCAGCCTCTTGCATGCATTGCCCCAGTCAATGCTGCATTGGCTTTCTGGTTCGAGTCTCTTGAAGAGGCTCTTCAGGTGGAGACCCTGTTGGATGATATCCTAGACCGGCTTAAAGCTCTTAAGTTAGTCAATTCATTTATTTCTGACGCCGTTTTTCATTTAACTAAGCTAACGGCTAAGAATTCAGGTTTTGCCATTCAGGCGCGTATGGCGCTATGGCTTAAATCCTGGTCAGCTGACGTTACTTCAAAGTCTTAGCTTCTCAACATTCCCTTCAAGGGGCAGACCCTATTCGGCCTGGACTGAAGGAGATCATTTCTGATATTACTGGAGGGAAAGGCCACACCCTTCCCCAGGATAGGTCCAACAAATTAAGGACCAAACAGACTAATTTTCGTTCCTTTCGGAACTTCAAGAGTGGTGCAGCTTCAACTTCCTCTACTACAAAACAAGAAGGAAATTCTGCCCAGTCCAAGCCAGTCTGGAGACCTAACCAGGCTTGAAGCAAGGGAAAGCAGGCCAAAAAACCTGCTGCTGCCTCTAAGACAGCATGAAGGAGTAGCCCCCGATCCGGGACCGGATCTAGTTGGGGGCAGACTTTCTCTCTTCGCCCAGGCTTGGGCAAGAGACGTCCAGGATCCCTGGGTTCTGGAGATTGTTTCCCAGGGATATCTTCTGGATTTCAAAGCCTCATCACCAAAAGGGAGATTTCATCTCTCACAATTATCTGCAAACCAGATAAAGAGAGAGGCATTCTTACATTGTGTTCAAGACCTTCTAGTCATGGGAGTGATCCCACCCAGTTCCAAGGGAGGAACAGGGGCAAGGATTCTATTCAAATCTGTTTATAGTTCCCAAAAAAAGAGGGAACTTTCAGACCAACCTTGGATCTCAAGATCCTAAACAAATTTCTCAGGGTCCCATCTTTCAAGATGGAGACTATTCGAACCATCCTACCCTTGATCCAGGAGGGTCAATATATGACTACCGTGGACTTAAAGGATGCTTATCTCCACATTCCGATACACAGAGATCATCATCGGTTTCTCAGGTTTGCCTTCCTAGACAGGCATTACCAGTTTGTGGCTCTTCCCTTCGGGTTAGCCACGGCACCAAGAATCTTTACGAAGGTTCTAGGGTCCCTACTGGCGGTTCTAAGGCCATGGGGCATAGCGGTGGCCCCTTACCTAGACGACATTCTGATACAGGCGTCGACTTTTCAAATCGCCAAGTCCCATACGGACATTGTTCTGGCCTTTCTGAGGTCTCACGGGTGGAAGGTGAACGAAGAAAAGAGTTCTCTCTCCCCTCTCACAAGAGTTTCCTTCCTAGGAACTCTGATAGATTCAGTAGAAATGAAGATTTTTCTGACAGAGGTCAGGTTGTCAAAGCTTCTAACTTCCTGCCGTGCTCTTTATTTCATTTCTCAGCCCTCAGTGGCTCAGTGTATGGAAGTAATCAGCTTAATGGTAGCGGCAATGGACATAGTTCCGTTTGCCCGCCTACATCTCAGACCACTGCAACTTTGCATGCTCAATCAGTTGAATGGGGAATACACAGATTTGTCCCCTCTGCTAAATCTGGATCAAGAGACCAGAGATTCTCTTCTCTGGTGGCTATCTCGGGTCCATCTGTCCAGGGGAATGAGCTTCCGCAGGCCAGAATGGACTATAGTGACGACAGATGCCAGCCTTCTAGGCTGGGGCGCAGTCTGGAACTCCCTGAAGGCTCAGGCTTTGTGGACTCAGGAGGAAGCCCTCCTTCCGATAAACATTCTGGAACTAAGAGTGATATTCAATGCTCTTCAGGCTTGGCCTCGGCTAGCTGCGGTCAGGTTCATCAGATTTCAGTCGGACAACATCACAACTGTAGCCTATATCAACCATCAGGGGGGTACAAAGAGCCCCCTGGCGATGTTGGAGGTTTCAAAGATAATTCTATGGGCAGAGGTTTACTCTTGCCATCTCTCAGCTATCCATATCCCAGGAGTAGAGAACTGGGAGGCGGATTTTTTAAGTCTGCAGACTTTTCATCCGGGGGAGTGGGAACTCCATCCGGAGGTATTTGCCCAGTTGATTCATCTATGGGGCAAACCAGAACTGCATCTGATGGCGTCTCGTCAGAACGCCAAGCTTCCTTGTTATGGGTCCAGGTCCAGGGATCCCAAGGCAGCGCTGATAGATGCTTTAGCAGCGCCCTGGTCCTTCAGCCTGGCTTATGTGTTTCCACCGTTTCCTCTGCTCCCTCGTCTGATTGCCAAGATCAAGCAGGAGAGAGCTTCTGTGATTTTGATAGCTCCTGCGTGGCCACGCAGGACTTGATATGCAGATCTGGTGGACATGTCATCCTTTCCACCATGGACTCTGCCGCTGAGACAGGACCTTCTACTTTAAGGTCCTTTCGAACATCCAAATCTAATTTCTCTGCGTCTGACTGCTTGGAGATTGAACGCTTGATTCTATCAAAGCGTGGTTTTTCCGAGTCGGTCATTGATACCTTAATTCAGGCTCGAAAGCCTGTCACCAGGAAAATCTATCATAAGATATGGTGTAAATATCTTCATTGGTGTGAATCCAAGGGTTAGTCATGGAGTAAAGTCAGGATTCCTAGAATATTATCTTTTCTCCAGGAGGGATTGGCGAAAGGATTGTCTGCTAGTTCCTTAAAGGGACAGATCTCTGCTCTGTCTATTCTTTTGCACAAACGTCTGGCTGAGGTTCCAGACGTTCAGGCGTTTTGTCAGGCTTTAGTTAGAATTAAGCCTGTGTTTAAACCTGTTGCTCCGCCATGGAGTTTAAATTTAGTTCTTAAGGTTCTTCAAGGGGTTCCGTTTGAACATCTGCATTCCATAGATATTAAACTTTTCTCTTGGAAAGTTCTGTTTCTAGTAGCTATCTCCTAGGCTCGAAGAGTTTCGGAGTTATCTGCTTTACAGTGTGATTCCCCTTATCTGATTTTCCATGCAGATAAGGTAGTTTTGCGTACCAAACCTGGGTTTCTTCCTAAGGTAGTATCTAATAAGAACATCAATCAGGAGATTGTTGTTCCTTCATTATGTCCTAATCCTTCCTCAAAGAAGGAACGTCTTTTACACAATCTTGATGTGGTTCGTGCTTTAAAGTTTTATTTACAAGCTACGAAGTATTTTCGTCAAACATCTGCTTTGTTTGTTGTCTACTCTGGACAGAGAAGAGGCCAAAAGGCTTCGGCAACCTCTCTATCTTTTTGGCTAAGAAGTATAATACGCTTAGCTTATGAGACTGCTGGCCAGCCGCCTACTGAAAGAATTACAGCTCATTCCACTAGAGCGGTAGCTTCCACATGGGCTTTTAAAAATGAGGCCTCTGTTGAACAGATTTGTAAGGCGGCGACTTGGTCTTCGCTTCATACCTTTTCTAAATTCTACAAATTCGATACTTTTGCTTCTTCTGAGGCTATTTTTGGGAGAAAGGTCTTACAGGCAGTGGTGCCTTCCGTTTAAGGGCCTGCCTTGTCCCCCCCTTCATCCGTGTCCTAAAGCTTTTATATTGGTATCCCACAAGTAATGGATGAACCCGTGGGCTGGATACACCTTTACAAGAGAAAACAAAATTTATGCTTACCTGATAAATTTATTTCTCTTGTGGTGTATCCAGTCCACGGCCCGCCCTGTCATTTTTAGGCAGGTGTTTTTTATTTTTAACTACAGTCACCACTGCACCCTATAGTTTCTCCTTTTTTCTTGCTTGTCTTCGGTCGAATGACTGGGGGTGGCAGTTAATGGAGGAGCTATATAGACAGCTCTGCTGTGGATGATCCTCTTGCAGCTTCCTGTTGGGAAGGAGAATATCCCACAAGTAATGGATGAACCCGTGACCTGGATACACCACAAGAGAAATAAATTTATCAGGTAAGCATGCATTTTGTTTATTCTTCATTCTCTTGCTATCTTTATTTGAAAAAGAAGGCATCTAAGCTAAGGAGCCAGCCAATTTTAGGTTGAGACCACTGGCCACACTTGTTTATTGGTGGTGGCTAAATGTCAGCCAATCAGCAAGAACAACCCAGGTTGTGAACCTAAATGGGCCGGCTTCTAAACTTACATTCTTGCTTTTCAAATAAAGATAGCAAGAGTATGAAGAAAAATTGATAAAAGGAGTAAATTAGAAAGTTGCTTAAAATTGCATGCTCTATCTGAATTATGAAAGAAAAATTTGGGTTCAGTGTCCCTTTAAAGGGACACTGTACCCAAAAATTTTCTTTTGTGATTCAGATAGAGCATGCAATTTTAAGCAACTTTCTAATTTACTCCTATTATCAATTTTTCTTTGTTCTCTTGCTATCTTTATATGAAAAAGAAGGCATCTAAGCTTTTTTCTTGGTTCAGCACTCTGGACAGCAGTTTTTGATTGGTGGATGAATTTATCCACAAATCAGCAAGGACAACCTAGGTTGTTCACCAAAAATGGGCCGGCATCTAAACTTACATTCTTGCATTTCAAATAAAGATACCAAGAGAATAAAGAAGATTTGATAAAAGGAGTAAATTAGAAAGTAGCTTAAAATTGCATGCTCTATCTGAATCATGAAAGAAATTTTTTGGGTACAGTGTCCCTTTAAGTCTAAAAACTGTAGTTTTTCCTCTGCTTAGTGCCCACTGTGAAATTCAGAACCCTGATCGCACTTTTTAGATTAGTTTGTTTAGATTTTTGTTTTTGGGGGTGGGGGATTAATGTTAGAGGGTTGTAGTATTTCTTTCCTATGACATGGAGAGTCCACAATGTCATTACAATTACTAGTGGGATATTCAACTCTTGGCCAGCAGGAGGAGGCAAAGAGCACCCCAGCAAAGTGTAACTTCCCTTACCCATAATCCCCAGTCATTCTCTTTGCCTCTGTCAATGGAGGCTGTGCAAAGTTGGTGTCTGAAGATTGTAATCCTTTTATGGGTATTTTCCCTGCAAGCAAGGATTGGGGTCTAGCTTTGTCCACGTCAATCTTTTGAATAAAAGTAGTGGTGGCTTTTAGCAGTTAGAAGGCGGCGAGGAAGTCTTTACTTTACTTCTGACATGTTGCTACCCCTTTGTAGAAAGCCAGAGTTAGTTACTCTGTTCTTTCTTTTACAGGTTCCTGATAGGGAGTGGAGTACCGTTCACACCTATGTAGTTGTTACCTGCCCTGCAGCTGGATCCACAGGTAAGTGCATTTTCCTTCTAGATTCTGAATGATAGCACTTTAGAGGTAAAACCTCTAGTGGATCAAAGCTGGGACAAAGATTATCTAAGTGGTCTTAGCTATTTTTTTTGTTGGGGGGGGGGGGCAGATTTGCAGGTATAATGTATGCATAACACTGGCAAGAGGGTCTAAGGGGTTAATATAAGATGTGTGCTTAGGACTTAGACAAACTGTGTGGAAAGGTTTTTTGGTTATCCAAACTTTTATTAAGGACAAAGCATATGGCATGGGGCGCATTTGTTTATTGGTGTTCCGGACTTGATGAGGCTGTTACAGCTCGATTATGTTTTTTTGTGCTATGAGCCATTTTTGAATTACGCGCCTATTTTAACAGACTTGTGGCGCAGTTTAATTTTTCAGTCATCCCACTCACATAGCTCTCCGCTCTTTCGTGTGTGTGAGGAGCGGAGTTTAGTCAGTCATTGAGCCCTGACTGCCAGGGCTTTCATTTCTTGCGATTGGATTGCTAATCTGATCTTGTGCATTAGTCCACCTCATCTAGAGAGTTCCCTTACTAGTGGGTTATCAACTCCGGTACGGTAGGAGTCTCAGGCACTCTGTGGTTTATCTGGTTAAAGTGACAGGTGCGGGGTTTTTTTATAAATATTTTCAATTAATTTATATCTATACTATAAATCTTTATTTACAATGGAATCTGAAAAAGAGTCTTCAATTAATATGGACAAATGTTTGCTTTGCTTAGAAGTCCCAATTGTTCTGCCTATGCAATTTTGTTCCATATGTTTAGCTAATTCCTTAAAATATAAGGATAAGTTAACCCCTTGTGAAGCTAATGTCTCTCAGGATATAGCTGTTCTGGATATACCTCGGCTTTCTCCTCAAAGTCCCAAGCCTTATCAGTTTCACATACAGTGCCTTGCGTGTCCTCTCAACCTCCTGAGGGTGTATATTTGCCAGGGGATTTTGCCGCGCAGATAACTTCTGCAGTATCAGCCGCTTTGTCTGCTTTCCCTATTTCGGGTAAGCGTAAGAGGAAATCTAAATCTTTGTCTGTGTCAGGCTCACAAATATGCCTGCAACAAAACAGAGATTGGATTGGACCACAGCCACTGATTTAGCAAAATATTATGTAGTTGTAGCAAATTGTGTACAAAGAGCAGTTACATAGGCATTACCCCGGAGTAATGTATAAAAGCACAACAGACACAACTTGCATTTGATTTAAGAATAATAGCTCACAGGTAGGTAAGGCTACACAAGCATTAACAGGGTGATAGTGATACAGCAACCTGACTGTGAACTAAGTGTCAGAGAAAAAATAGTAAAACAATATAAAGCATGATTCATGCACAAAATAGAAAAATAAGTAGTGGCCAATATTTACATAAGTATAGAAGTAATGCGTATCGTAGTACCTGGTAATCTGATGTAAATGGATTTAGGAAAAACAGTGTTTGCAGGTCAGCTCCGATGAAGCAGTTTAGCTTAGAGTGAAAAGCTGTATGGCGCTCTGCTTGGCGTGTGACGTCACAGAGGCGGCAGATCCGGATTGAGCTGTGTAAAGTTCTGACAGGCACAGTGAAATTGTAACAGGCGTGATACTCTGGAGCTGGAGAGCTAATCAGAGTGCAGCTCAGTTAGTAGCAAAATGAACAATACCAAGCAAGGAGGTAACTGGGAGGCTGGTATTTATGGAGATCCTGAAGATTAGTTAAAGGGGCAGTAAGAAAGGCAAAAACCTGACAGGACTCCCCCCCCTAAGAGCAACTCCGGTGCTCAAGAAGTAGGACGGTCAGGGTTGCGTTGATGGAATCTGGAGATGAGTCTAGGAGCTGATATGTTGGATGATGGTTCCCAGGAGTTATGTTCTGAGGAATATCCCTTCCATTTAATCAGGTACTGTAGAATGCCTCTTCGTCTTCTAGAATCCAGGATGTTCTCTACTTCATACTCCATGTTCGGGTCAATAGAGACCGGAGGTAGGGAATGTCCGGTTGGTTGATCACGTAGATGTTTATAAGGTTTAAGCAAAGATACATGAAATGTAGGGTGTATCTTGAGCATGGAGGGTAGTGTGAGACGGACAGCATTACAGTTGATGATGCGCTGGATGGGAAACGGACCTATGAACAGTGGTGAGAGTTTCCTTGAGGGTGTACATAAACGTAGATTTTTGGTGGAAAGCCACACAAGGTCACCAACAGAATAAGCAGGAGGAGGAATATGTTTTCGATCATAATACCTCTTTTGCACAACTTTAGCAGTATCAATGGTTCGTTTGATGGTGGCAAAGTTGGTGACAATGGAGGAAGTGAGATCTGAAATATGTGGGTGATCAGGAATTTTTTCGGGGAGAGATTGAAATTTGGGGTGGAACCCATAATTAATATAGAAAGGAGTCTGTTTGGTAGTGGAATGTACAGTGTTGTTGAAAACAAATTCGGCATAATGAAGGTATTGGGACCAAGTGTTTTGTGCAGTATGACAATAAGAGCGTAGAAATTGTTCCACCCACTGATTGCAGCGCTCAGTTTGCCCGTTAGTCTGTGGATGGTATGAGGAAGATAATCTTTTCTCGATGCAGAACTGTTCGCAGAAGGCAGACCATAGGGCACTGGTAAATTGCGATCCACGATCTGTGAGGATGTTAGAGGGCAAGCCATGTAGTTTAAATACGTTAGTCATTAGTAGTTGTATGGTTTCAGCAGCAGTAGGTAGCTTGTGATATGGAATCAGGTGAAGCATTTTGCTGAATAAGTCCACTACAACTAGAATTGTTGTGTAATTACTAGAGTTTGGTAAATCCACTATGTAGTCGAGAGCAATGTGCTGCCATGGCTTATCAGGAGTAGGAATAGATAGTAACAAGCCGTAAGGTGGTGTTTTAATCCTCTTTGTAGTAGTACAAACATAACAAGAGTTAATGTACCTGGTCACATCAGATGTTATAGTTGGCCACCAATAAGATCTGATAATTAGTTCCTTGGTTTTAGTTATGCCACAGTGTCCCCCCAAGGGTGAATCATGAGCAGATTTCAGTAGCTGGTTACGAAGTGATGGTGGGATGTATATCTTGCCCTGGTAGCAGTAGAGACCAGCTGAATTCTTGAGTAATAAGTTAGTAGGTAATGTTGTGTCTTTAGTTTGTTCAGTCCGGAGGTATGTAGTAGTGTCAGCTGAGAAGAGAAGAATGTTTTCCTTGGGGATAACCAATTGAGGGGTAGGGGAGTGATGTTCAATACCTGGCAAACGTGATAGAGCATCTGCCTTTCCGTTCTTATTGGCAGGCCGGTAAGTGATGAGGTAGTTGAACCTAGAGAAAAACAGATTCCAACGTACCTGACGTGCTGAAAGGGTTCTGGTGGTCTTGAGGTATTGTAAATTACGGTGATCAGTATATACTATGGTGGGTGTAGTGGAGCCTTCAAGTAAGTGTCTCCATTGTTCAAATGCTGTTTTTATTGCAAGAAGCTCTTTTTCTCCGATCGGGTATTGTCTCTCTGCGTCTGTTAGAGTCCTGGAGTAATAGGCGACAGGATGTAGAGGTTGTTGGAATGCATCCTTTTGTGACAAGACTGCACCGAGAGCAAAATCAGAAGCATCGACTTCCAATACAAAAGGTAATTCTGTGTTAGGATACCTGAGTATTGGGGCTGTAGTGAAACTTGTTTTAAGATGGTCGAAAGCAGTTTGTGCGTGGGGTGTCCATGCAAATTTGATGTTCTGTTTGGTTAAATTAGTAAGAGGTTTTGCGAGCATGGAATAGTTCTTAATAAACTTCCTATAAAAGTTTGCGAATCCAAGGAAGCTTTGGACCTCTTTCCTAGTGGTTGGAATTGGCCAGTTCAGAACTGCTTGGATTTTATTATTATCCATGCATATGCCTTTCTCAGATATACTGTATCCTAGGAAGGGAATGCTGTTGGTATGGAAGATACATTTTTCTGCTTTCACAAATAATGAATTACTTTGTAGGCGTGTGAGAACTTGGCGGACATGATTCTTATGTTCAGCTAGGGTTTTGGAGAAAATGAGAATATCGTCCAGATATATAACTACAAAGGAATCCAAAATATCCTTGAAAATGTCGTTGATCAGATGCTGGAAAGTGGCAGGAGCATTGCAGAGACCGAATGGCATGACGACATATTCAAACAGCCCATACCGTGTACGGAATGCCGTCAGCCATTCATCTCCTGCCCGCATTCTGATCAAATTATAAGCTCCACGGAGATCCAGCTTGGTAAAAATTTTGGATCCCTGTAGACGCTCTATTAATTCGGATATGAGGGGTAAGGGGTAGCGATTCTTTACAGTAACTTTGTTCAGTTGTCTGTAGTCGACTATCGGTCTGAGCGAACCATCTTTGTTTTTCACAAAGAAGATTCCAGCGGCGGATGGAGAGGTTGAGGGTCTGATGAAACCCTTTTTTAAGTTATCATCAAGATATATTCTTAGGTGTTGTAGCTCGGGTTTAGACAGTGGAAAAATATGTCCACAGGGTATGACTGCTCCAGGAAGCAAATCTATAGGGCAGTCATACGGTCTGTGTGGAGGGAGATTCTCAGATTCGGTTTTACTGAATATATGAGAGAATTCCTGATATTCTGGGGGAACAATAGATATGTGAGAATCTGTAGATGGCTGTAGAAGTAAGTGTGGAAAACAGGTGGATTTACAGTAAGTAGAGTTAAATTGAATTGTAAGTGAGGACCATGAGATACAAGGGTCATGTTGCCTGAGCCACTCTAAGCCTAAAATTAGAGGGAAATCAGGGGATGTGATTACATCAAACTTAACAAATTCCCTATGGTTACAGGGGGTTGACATGAGAATAGGAATGGTTTCATATAAGACAGGTCCTGAGGACAGAAGTTCACCATCTATACCCCTTAAAGGAACAGGACACAATTTCTTGAGAAGGGGTATTTTATTTATGTTACAGAAATTCACATCCAAGTATGATAGGGCGGCTCCTGAGTCAATAATCCCTTGAACGTTCACTCGTGTTTGGTCCCACTGTAATACAAGAGGCATATTGCAGTAATGGCTGGATTTTAGTACAGTTTTAATAGAACAAGAGGGTGTGTTTTGCTTACCCATTTTCTGACGGGGAAGATTTGGACAGTCTTTTACCCCATGATCATCTGCGGCACAGTACATGCATAAGTTCAGAGACCTACGTCTTAGCTTCTCCTGAGTACTTAGGGGTCCCCGCAAGAAGGCTATATCCATTGGTTCCGGTAGGGATTTAGGATATGTATTGACAGTAGTTGTTGTAGGTTTGTGCCTAGGGTGTAAATCATGGTAGGATCTTTCGTGATGTCTTTCCCTAAGTCTCCTATCAATGCAAATGCTGAGGTCTATGAGCTGTTCTAGGGTTGGAGGTATTTGAGTGCGTGACAACTCAGAGAGTCCTAGCTTAAATTGGTTACGAAGGGACAAGTTGTTCCACTGGGTATCAGGGGCCCACCTCTTAAATTCTGCTATGTAATCCTCTACCTCTCTTTTCCTCTGCTTTAGGGACCTCATAGCATTTTCAGCAGTTTGTTGTTTGAAGGGGTCCTCATAAATTTGTGCTAAAGCAGAGAAAAAGGAGTCTAGAGAATTAAGGATATCATCATTCTGTTCAAGGAAAGTATTTGCCCATGCTCTGGGCTCAGCTCTGAGATAGGAAATTGTGGTCATAACTTTTACCCTATCGTTGGGGTAAGTGAAAGGCTTAAGGGTAAACAATAGGTAGCATGAGTTTTTAAATTCTCTAAAGACCTTTCTGTCCCCAGAGAAGGGTTCTGGATAGCTGATATGCGGTTCTTGTGGGGGGGGTTTCCTCTCCACAACATCTTTAATGTACGTTTTTAAGTTGTCATTTTCTAACTTAAGTGTTTTAAGTCCTTCAGTAAGGAGATCAACTTTAGTAGTAAGTGTTTGTATGTGAGATGCCATTTCAGTTGGGTCCATTTTATTTTTTAGGGCTTGATATTTCTGTCAGGCTCACAAATATGCCTGCAACAAAACAGAGATTGGATTGGACCACAGCCACTGATTTAGCAAAATATTATGTAGTTGTAGCAAATTGTGTACAAAGAGCAGTTACATAGGCATTACCCCGGAGTAATGTATAAAAGCACAACAGACACAACTTGCATTTGATTTAAGAATAATAGCTCACAGGTAGGTAAGGCTACACAAGCATTAACAGGGTGATAGTGTGATAGTGATACAGCAACCTGACTGTGAACTAAGTGTCAGAGAAAAAATAGTAAAACAATATAAAGCATGATTCATGCACAAAATAGAAAAATAAGTAGTGGCCAATATTTACATAAGTATAGAAGTAATGCGTATCGTAGTACCTGGTAATCTGATGTAAATGGATTTAGGAAAAACAGTGTTTGCAGGTCAGCTCCGATGAAGCAGTTTAGCTTAGAGTGAAAAGCTGTATGGCGCTCTGCTTGGCGTGTGACGTCACAGAGGCGGCAGATCCGGATTGAGCTGTGTAAAGTTCTGACAGGCACAGTGAAATTGTAACAGGCGTGATACTCTGGAGCTGGAGAGCTAATCAGAGTGCAGCTCAGTTAGTAGCAAAATGAACAATACCAAGCAAGGAGGTAACTGGGAGGCTGGTATTTATGGAGATCCTGAAGATTAGTTAAAGGGGCAGTAAGAAAGGCAAAAACCTGACAGTCTGCTAGTAAGACCTCTCACCCCTCTAATTCTGCACTGATCAGCCTTTCTCATTTGTCTGATGAGGAGCATACTTCAGTAGCTTTTGAAGGTGAAATCTCGGACTCTGACACTTTGGTAGAAAAATCTTCAGCAGATTTAAACTAGAACACCTCCGGTTATTACTGAAGGCGGTTCTAGCTTCTTTAGATGACTGTTCCAAGGAAGATGTCTGAAATTATATCTTAGGAATGGGATAAGCCAGGGGTTCCTTTTTCCCCTTTCCCTGTTTTTAAAAAAAAATGTTTCCTGTTGCTGACTCTATTAGCGACTCTTGGCGCACTGTGCCTAAAGTAGGAGGAGCTATTCCTACTCTTGCTAAGAGAACTACCATTCCTATAAAGTATAGTTGCTCTTTTAAGAATCCCATGGATAAGAAGCTAGAGGCTTACTTTAAAAAGATGTATATTTATTCATCAAGGATTACAGTGGGAACCTGCAGAGATTATCGCCTTGGTTGCAGGAGCAGCATCTTATTGGTGCGATGCCTTGGCTGATCTTATTACAGAGGAAACTACGGTAGAGGAGATCCACTATAGGATCAAAGCTCTCAAACTAGCCAATACATTTATCTGTGATGCCAATAATGCAGATAATTAGACTGGGAGCTAAGATGTCTAGCTTCACTGTATTAGCTCACAGGGCTCTGTGGTTAAAGTCCTGGTCGGCTGATGTTTCTTCTAAGGCCAAGCTTTTGGCTTTACCCTATAAGGGTAGGACTCTGTTTGTTTGGACCAGGTCTGGCGGAAGTCATTTCAGAAATTACGGGTGGAAAGGGTTCTTTCCTGCCTCAGGACAAGAAGAATAGAACTAGAGTTCGGCAGACTTCTAATTTTTGTTCCTGTCGCATCTTTAAGGGAAAGAAGTCTTCCTCCTCCAAACCAATCCAGGTCCTCTTGGAAATCCAGTCAGCCATGGAATAAGGGAAAGCAGAACAAGAAGCCTTCCGCTGACTCTAAATCAGCATGAAGGTTCCACCCCTGATTTAAGTTTGGATCAGGTGGGGGGTAGGCTTTCTCTTTTTTGTCAAGCCTGGATACGCGATGTCCCAGATCCATGGGCTGTAGACATAGTACCCCAGGGTTACAGAATGAGATTCAAGTCTTGCCCTCCATAGGGCAGATTTCTCCTGTCAAGACTATCCTCAAACCAGGTAAAGAAGGAGGCCTTCTTAAATTGCATAAAGGACCTATCCTCCCTGGGAGTTATTGTACCAGTTCCTCTAAGGGAACAAGGTCTAGGATTCTATTCAAATCTATTTGTGGTCCCCAAAAAGGAGGGAACCTTTCATCCAATTCTAGATCTCAAGTGCCTCAACAAATTCCTCAGGGTCCCGTCCTTCAAGATGAAAACTATACGTTCCATTCTTCCTTTGGTACAGGAAGGTCAATTTATGACAACACTAGACCTGAAGGACGCATACCTTCATGTTCCTTTTCACAGGGAACATCACCAGTTTTTGAGGTTTGCTTTTCTGGACAAACATTTCCAGTTTGTTGCGCTTCCATTTGGTCTGGCCAAGGCTCCCAGAATATTCACAAAGGTTCTGGGGACACTATTGGCAGTGATCAGATCCCAGGGAATTGCTGTGGCGCCTTATCTAGACAACATCTTGGTTCAGACGTCATCTTTTCAACTAGCTCAATCTCATACAGAGATGCTGTTGTCTTTTCTACGTTCCCACGGGTGAAAGGTGAATTTGGAAGAGAGTTCCATCTACAACTGTGTTTTTCCTAGGGACAATAATAGATTCCATGTCCATGAAGATTTTCCTGATGGAGGTCAGAAAATCCAAACTTCTTGCTTCCTGCCTTTCCCTCCAGTCTGTCTTTTGCCCATCCATGGCTCACTGCATGGAGGTGATTGGTCTGATGGTAGCATCCATAGACATCATCCCTTTTGCTCGGTTCCATCTAAGACTGCTGTAGCTTTGCATGCTCCGTCAATGGAACAGAGACCATTCAGATTTGTCACAAAGGATAAATCTGGACCCCCTAACAAGAGACTCTCTCGTGGTGGATGTCTCAGGAACATTAGTCTCAGGGCACTTGTTTCCTGAGACCTTTCTGGGAGATTGTGACTACGGACGCCAGCCTGTCAGGCTGGGGAGCTGTTTGGGGTTCTCTGAAGGCTCAGGACCTGTGGTCTTGGGAAGAGTGCTCTCTTCCCATAAACATCTTGGAGTTGAGAGCAATCTTCAATTCCTTGACAGCGTGGCCTCAACTGTCTTTGGTCCGGTTTATCAGATTCCAGTTGGACAACATCACCTCAGTGGCCTATATCAACCACCATGGAGGGACTCGAAGTTCCTTAGCCATGAAGGAGGTGACTCGTATTCTGCAGTGGGCGGAAGCTCACAATTGCCTTCTATCGGCCATCCACATTCCAGATGTGAACAACTGGGAGGCGGACTTTCTGAGTAGACAGACTTTTCATCCCGGGGAGTGGGCTCTTCATCCAGAAGTGTTCTCTGAGATAACCCTCAGGTGGGGAGTTCCAGAGTTGGATCTGATGGTGTCCCACCAAAACGCCAAGGTTCTAAGGTACGGTTCAAGGTCAAGAGATCCTCAGGCTGTTCCTTGGATGTTCTCTCTGGCATATATGTTTCCTCCTTTTGCTCTCCTTTCACAAGTCATTGCTCGTATCAAACAGGAGAGAGCATCAGTGATCCTAATAGATCCTGCATGGCCTTTCAGGATCTGGTTCTCAGATCTGGTACGGATGTCATCTCTACCTCCTTGGATGTTACCTCTGAGGAAGGACCTCCTAATACCAAACCTAGATTCTCTGAAGCTGACTGTGTGGAGATTGAACGCCTAGTTCTGTCGAGACATGGTTTTTCTGAAGCGGTCATTGAAACTATGCTTCAGGCTTGCAAACCAGTTACTCTTAAGATTTACCACAAGATATGGCGTAAATATCTTTATTGGTGCAAATCTAAAGGGTTCTCCTGAAACCGGGTGAGGATTCCCCGAATTTTATCTTTTCTTCAGGAAGGCCTGGAGAAGGGTTTGTCAGTCAGTACTCAGTCAGTAGCCTGTGTTTAACCCTAGTTTTGCAGCAGGCTCCGTTTGAGCCGATGCATGTTGTTGATATCAATTTGTTATCTTGGAAGGTTTTGTTTCTCTATTTCTTCTGCTCGCAGAATTTCTGAGCTTTCAGCTCTGCAGTGTGATTCCCTGTACCTTATCTTTCATTCAGATAAGGCGGTCCTTAGTTCTAAATTGGGTTTTCTCCCTAAGGTGGTGTCTGATCAAAACACTAATCAGGAAATTGTTATCCCTTCTTTTTGTCCTAATCCTTCTCATAAGGAACATCTTTTGCATAACTTGGTTGTTGTGCAGGCTCTAGAATTTTACTTGCAAGTTACTAAAGATTTTCGGCAATCTTCTGCCCTGTTGTTTTCTCTGGAAAGCGTAAGGGTCAGAAGGCCACTTCTACTACTCTGTCTCTATGGATGAGAAGTTTGATTCGTTTGACTTATGAGACTGCTGGACAGCAGCCTCCTGAGAGAATTACGACTCATTCCACTAGGGCTGTCTCCTCATCTTGGGCTTTCAAAAACGAAGTTTATGTGGAACATATTTGCATCCTCTCTGCATACTTTTTCTAAAATCTACAAACTTGATACTTTTGCCTCGGCTGAGGCCTCTTTTGGGAGAAAGGTTCTTCAAGCGGTGGTGCCGTTTGTTTAGGTCCTCCTGCCTTTTTCTCCCTCCCTGTTCATTCTGTGTCTTCTAGCTTGGGTATTGGTTCCCATTAGTAATTAGAATGACGTTGTGGACTCTCCATGTCATAGGAAAGAAAACAAAATGTATGCTTGCCTGATAAATTTCTTTCCTTCCGGACATGGAGAGTCCACGACCCCGCCCTCTTCTTTAATATATAATTCAGCAGTTTTTTTGAGTAAACCCCAGGCACCTTTTCACCTTTGTGTTTCTTCTTTTTCCATTTTCCTTCAGGTGAATGACTGGGGATTATGGGTAAGGGAAGTTGCACTTAACAGCTTTGCTGGTTGTGCTCTTTGCCTCCTCCTGCTGACCAGGAGTTGAATATCCAACTAGTAATTGGAATGATGTTGTGGATTCTCCATGTCCAGAAAGAAAGAAATAATATCCAAAAAATATCCAAAAATAAACGTTCATGATTCAGATACGGCATGTAATTTTAAACAACTTTCCAATTTACTTTTATCGCCAATTTTGCTTTGTTCCAGGAGGTTCATATTCTAGGAGGTTCATATGCTAATTCCTTAGGCCTTGAAGGCCACCTCTTAACTAAAGGCATTTTTCACCACTAGAGGGTGTCAGTTAGTGCGTGTCATATAGATAACACTGTGCTCACGCACGTTAAGTTGCCTAGGAGTCGGCACTGATTGGCTAAAATGCAAGTCTGTCAAAAGAACTGAAATAAGGGGGCAGTTTGCAGAGGTTTATATACAAGATATTTAAAGAGGTAAAAAATGTTAATATAACTGTTGGTTATGCAAAACTAGGGAATGGATAATAAAGGGATTATCTATCTTTTAAAACAATAACAATTCTGGTGTAGACTGTCCTTTTAAGAGAAACAGCTTGATCACTCCTAGATTCTGTACAATTATTTTATGATATGTGCAGCGTTGCATTTATTTCTGCCCCTAATTGGCAACAGCAAAGGAGATAAGATAAAAACTCATCATCATGCATATGATGCAGTTTCATTTGCATGCAGAGTACTTTACTTTACATTAGTGAATAATACAATTTCTATGTATTTGTTGCAGTTATGAATATGAAACTGGAAGAGAATCTGCTTTAGAAATGATTGCTTATGTTTTCCAGGCGTTCCCTCAGGTAAGTTTAGTTTGTTATTTCCTGATGGTGTTATATCCCTTCTTTTAATTCTCTCCTCAATCTTTTTAGGATAACTTGTTTGTCAGATTTTACCCCATAAAACATATACGTTTGTTTCTACTCCCTGTTTGCCTCTTTCCTCACTGGGTGTTTTTTAAATACTTGTTTTGGGTCTAATGTAAAAGTGCTGTATGGCCATTTTGTGTGCTTGGAGTCTTTGTCATTTGAAATAAAGGCTGTTAATCAGTATTTAGTTTTAAAGTAAATTGTATAGGCCAGATTTTCATGTATCTGACCTAGTGCCCAAGTGAAATAATCAGCTGATGGATGAGAGCTGGTTACTACAGCTGCTGATCAGCTTATTATTTTTTTTTAACTTGTGCTCAAGTTAATATATCATAAACATCTGTCTTGTTGGGGGTACTTGAGAAATGGAGTTGAGAAGCACTGGTCTAAAAGACACATTAAACACACACATCATACCCCACACTTTCCTCTAAAATGTTTATGTAAACCCATAAACGATGAAGGACATCTGTTACGTTTGATGATGTTGTTGTTATTTTTTTTAGGGCATACTGAATCAGTTCTGTGGCTTGCTCTTTGTCCCGCTTGTATTGATGATGGTAAACGATGATTCTCCAAAGTGTAAGAAGATGGCTGCTTTGACTGGGAAGGCCTTGCTTGGTAAAATTAGTGAAAAGAAAAAGGACCTGCTGTATTCAATGGTCACTCAGTGGTTAAATCATGAAAAGGTATCTATACAGGCATTGTTACCCAATTGTAAAGCCACCTAGTGAAAACAAGGACAGTATATGATTGTTTGCCAATTTAATGTTGTATACAGGTTTTATGTAAGTTCATTCATTTCTTCAAACAACTGAACATTTTGGCTGAATGTTTTGTACTCTTCCTGGCAGCTTCAGCTTTGTTTATGTCAATTTGTAAAAAGGCTGCAGCTCTACTGTAGCTGAAGATATAGTACAATAAGCAAAACATTGCAGAGATCCATCCTCCGCTTTATTATGGTCTTAACGTGCATTCAGCCAGACATGCAAGAGCTTTTTTGGATTCTCTCCAAAGGGCCTGTTTTCAGCATCCTCCGCCATGATTTTTAAAACGGTCTGTGTTTTACACTCATAGTGCACAGCTATTAAGTTACCTAATTGTCTAGAATCTTCGTCTGCTTCACGTGCTGTCACTCAGAATAAGAAAAAAAAAAAAGGATTTAAAAGTATCATGGTGCTCTTCATTTCCCTGCTGAGCTTTGTTCGTTTTCTTATTAGACTGTCTGTACTTCATTGTGATTTATAGAAAATGACGTGCTTTTGTTTTTCGGTTACAGTCTACACAGAAAAGGCTTGGTGCCTTGACTTGTGGTTTATTTGTGGAAACAGAAGGAGTTAAATTTGAAAGGCGACTTGATGCTCTTCTTGTAACAATTGAACAGGAAATTGAACCTTTACAATTTGAAGATGTAAGTATGATGATTTCTGTATAGTCTGATACTTTTTGAGGTTGCACATCATTTATTACTGTGTATTCCCTTTCAGATGAAGGAGGAGTCAGAAGAAAAAGCCGCTGACCGATTGCTCTTTAGCTTTCTTACATTAATAACTAAACTGATCAAAGAATGCAATATAACACAGCTAACCAAACACAAAGAAATTACAAATAAAATATGTGGTAAGTGTTCAGTTCTTTTATATTGAAATAAGTTACAGTATTTAGAAAAGGATGAGCAGTTTACAAGAAACCAGCTTACTGAAAGAATTTGCAATGCGATTATGTTACACAATGCTAGACCAATACAAATAGGAAAGCACTGGTAGTAGTTGGGCTAACCTTTCCTATATTTTTTAAAGGGATGCTCAACCCAAATTTTTTCTTTTATTAATCAGATAGAGCATGCACCTGGGAAGCGCATGCTGATTGGTGGCTAAATGTAGCCACAAATCAGCAAGCGCTACCCATGGTGCTGAACCAAAAATGGACTGGCTTGTAAGCGTACATTCTTGTTTTTTCAATTAAAAATACTAAGAGAATGAAGAAAAATTGATAATAGGAGTAAAATAGAAAGTTGCTTAAAATTGTATGCTCTACCTGATTCATGAAAGAAAAAAATTGGGTTCAGTATCCCTTTAACAAAAAAAAATACTTTTTTTCTTTTGCACTGTTTCTGTCACTTGCAGTGACATTTCTAGGTACTAGCTGGTTATAACCCTCCCCTTCCTGTATCTTCCTGTCAGTTTAATTTCTTGTCTCTACCTCCCTGGGGCAGACGGAAGGGTTTGTTGAAGAACAAATTGTGGCCCATCTCAGTACGTGATGTTCCCATATTGCAAAGGCAATATCCTACGGGGATATATGGACTGAAGTATTGCTTGCCAGGGTCTACACTGTTTATGGCTACCCTCATTCAGCACAGCCTTGAGAAACAGTCAGGGGGCTTGTAGGGGGAAGGAACCATTAGTGTGTTTGCATATTTATTACTTAAAGTGAAGGTAAAGTTTTCACTTTCTCTATATACAGATACATTAGTCAAATGTTAAACAATCTAAACGCTACCTTCTTTGCCCCAAACAATTATATATTTTTCTAATAAACATCTTTTTTATTTCCCTACTGTGCGTGACAGACTCCTCCCATCAGTATTGACAGTCTGACGTATAGAGCTCTCTCTAGAGCGCGTTCACGAGGATTCCACAAATTGCGCATGCGCATAGCGTTTTCTACAGTCACCAATAATCTTGTTATAATTCTATCACTCTGGATTTGAGACACCGATATTGGCCAAGTTTTTAACAAAGCGCCCTACGTCTTATTAAAAAAAACAAAAAAAAACATTTGCAAGGCATTCAATAACCACAGATTTGCTATAAGCATGCGCGCAACGGGAGCGCGCTTGTCATCATAGTCAAATAACATTTCAGGGACGCATGCGCAAATCATCCAAGAGACTAATGACGCAATATGACGGCCGCCTAACGGCCAGTATTTCAATTGGCTACTGTTAAAACGTGACCTGCAAGTTAAAAAAAAACAAAAACACCGGGTTGAATTTTGCAATTGAAATAAGCTAACTAAAAACGGCGAAAACTCAGTGTATAATAAAAATATAAAAAAATGATGAATGAAAGTACCATTATTTTAGGGTGAACTGTATACATGACTAATGTGATATAACGAACTTTACCTTCACTTTAATGTATTCACTGTACTTAACTGATTATATTTGATTCATGTTTCAGCTCATATTCAGTCCCATTTGTGGTATCCTCACAGCTGGGTTTGGCTTACTTCATCTCAGATTTTTGGTATGCTGTTTGCTTTCCAAAAACCAGAAGAACTCGTCAGTAAATGGATGTCAGTAAAGCAAAGAAAACAGCAGACGTCTGCAGAAGCATCTGCCACATTCTTACTTGACCAAATGGATGCAAAGGTGCCAAATGATTTTTGCCTAATCTCTGTATTCTGGTAATAGAAATGGTTGCACATCAGCGAGTCATAAGTAACAATTTGCCGAATACTAAACATATATGTAGTTAATCATTTTAAAAACCAGACACTTACTTGCTTTATGCACAAATACAGTTATGCATATTAGCGTATACTTACTTAGAGCTTTCATTTCTCGTTTTCAACCTTGCCCCCATCCCATTACTGTTGTAAATTAATGGGGAATTTGCAAAACCATATGGAAACCTTAAACTCTCTTTCAAATAATCTCTCTTGATTTTGTGGCACATTTTGCAGCATAACATGACATGCGCTTCACTTGATAATCCAGCACTAACCTTTCACATTAGACTTAAAAGTTGATGTTTTGTTAATATCTTGAAATCTTAGTTTTTTTAAGCACTGGTTTTATATCACACTTCTATGAGAAAAAGTTAAAAACGCTCACTCTTGATGTTAAACAGAGACCAGTAGTCAGGATTTTCCCAATTTTTATTTGTCATTCTCTGGCTTCAACGTGACCGTTTTTTAACTTTTACGTTTATTGATCTAATTCTCTGTTGTTAGTATCTATTGCTCCTGCAATTGTATAATGAAATTTGGTTTCAATAATATGGGAAGCAAATACTGAATACAGTATCAACAGCATACCCCTGAGCAACACTAGTCTTCTCCTGGATTGTAATATACCTAATATCATCTATTTGTTTAGTTATAATCAATGTGCACTCATACATATACAATTAGCTCAGATATAAGAAATATGAATTTGAGGATTAGTTACAGTTATAGGGCAAGAGACAATAGGTTCCCTCACGGCCCCTATAGCACCTTGGTCTCAAACTCCAGCATTCCATGCTGAGAGGGAGGGGCCGTTTTTGGCGCTCTTTGCTACGCATCAAAAAATTCCAGTCAGTTACTTTTATATTTCCTGCATGATCCGGTTCATCTCTGACAGATCTCAGGGGTCTTCAAACTTCTTTGAAGGGAGGTAAATTCTCTCAGCAGAGCTGTGAGAATTCTTATAGTGACTGTGAATAAAAACGTTGCTTTGCATTTTTTATGTCAAATTTAATTAGTGTTATTTTACTAATGGGAACAAGCCTTTGCTAAAAGTTGTGTTGTTTTAAGGTTTGATGCTATAACTGTTTTTCAGTTCATTATTTCAACTGTCATTTAATCGTTTAGTACCTCTTTGAGGCACAGTACGTTTTTGCTAAAAAAGATTATAACCAAGTTGTAAGTTTTTTTGCTAGTGTGTTAAACATGTCTGACTCAGAGGAAGATATCTGTGTCATTTGTTCCAATGCCAAGGTGGAGCCCAATAGAAATTTATGTACTAACTGTATTGATGCTACTTTAAATAAAAGTCAATCTGTACAATGTGAACAAATTTCACCAAACAGCGAGGGGAGAGTTATGCCGACTAACTCGCCTCACGCGGCAGTACCTGCATCTCCCGCCCGGGAGGTGCGTGATATTATGGCGCCTAGTACATCTGGGCGGCCATTACAGATAACATTACAAGATATGGCTACTGTTATGACTGAAGTTTTGTCTAAATTACCAGAACTAAGAGGCAAGCGTGATCACTCTGGGGTGAGAACAGAGTGCACTGACAATACTAGGGCCATGTCTGATACTGCGTCACAGCTCGCAGAGCATGAGGACGGAGAGCTTCATTCTGTGGGTGACGGTTCTGATCCAAACAGATTGGATTCAGATATTTCAAATTTTAAATTTAAATTGGAAAACCTCCGTGTATTACTAGGGGAGGTCTTAGCAGCTCTTAATGATTGTAACACCGTTGCAATACCAGAGAAACTGTGTAGGTTGGATAAATACTTTGCGGTACCTTTTTTTTAAAGAATGTTTAACTGCAACTGTGAGGGTGGCTCTAGCTAGCATTACTTTTCATAGAAATTACATATTATGGCAAAGAATGTCACTCTGAGTGGACTGGGGACATATCCGGTGTCACTGCCAGCAGTTTCAGAATACATTGAATGCATTTCACAAACCACTGTCAGTAAATATGAATGCACATCCAGTGATACTGGCAGTTAACCCCAATGCAATTAAGGTGCAAAATTCACCAAGAAATTACAACATTGGCATTGTCTTCACTTGCCCTATAGCTGTCATCCTCCATTTAATGTGTTTAATTGTTTGCACTACTTAAAGGACCATTAAACACAGTAGATTTGCATACTCAACAAATGCAAGATAACAAGACAATACAATAGCATTTACTCTGAATTTCAAATGAGTAGTTTTTTTTCTAACAAATTTCAGTTATGTATATTTCTACTCCCCCTGTACCATGTGATAGCAATCAGCCAATCACAAATGCATATACGTATAGTCTGAGTTCTTGCACGTGCTCAGTAGGAGCTGGTGACTCAAAAAGTGTAAATATAAAAAGACTGTGCACATTTTTTTAAATGGAAGTAAATTGGAAAGTCGTTTAAAATTACATGCTGTATCTGAATCATGAAAATTGAATTTGACCTGAGTGTGTAGTTCTGCCAGATAGATTTTTGCTACTGTTCTTGTGACTATTTTTGTGATAATTCCCTGATGGATTTTGCACCCAACTTGCTCTGTAGTTAGCTTTCTTTGATACTTGATGGGCATTTAGTTTTACTGAGTTTTTTGTAAATTGTACCACGTTTATTTTGTAAACCCAGCACTCCATCCACACAGGTGTAGCTACAGTCTGGGTGCTATCCTCAAATTAATATGTAAAGTAGTGTTGATGTTGGAGTGCACTCACAGATGAATATACAACTTTATTTTCAAATTAGTTTCACATTAATAAAATGTCGACGTTTCGACCCATTTGTGGGCCTTCTTCAAGACAATTATCATTGTTTTTAGTGCAAACAGCACTCCATGCAATGGCGTTCAATGCCGGACTCCCAGTAAAGATATCGGAACATATCGCCGTGTTTACCTTGTACAGCAGCCCATGGCAAAAAAAATTTGGCTAAGAGGTGACATTTTCACCTCTTAGCCAAAAGCCGTGCGGTAAATCCGGCTTGGCGCCCATGGGAGCCGGATTTACCGCATGGCTATTGGCCGAGAGGTGAAAACGTCACCTCTTAGCCAATTTTTTTTTTTCTTTTACAAGATATGACGAGTCCACAGATTTCATCCTTACTTATGGGATATCGCCTCCTGGTCAGCAGGAGGAGGCAAAGAGCACCACAGCAGAGCTGTATATATAGCTCCTCCCTTCCCTCCCACTCCAGTTATTCTCTTTGCCTGTGTTAGTGTAGGAAGAGGTAAAGTGAGGTGTTAGTTTAGATTCTTCAATCAAGAGTTTATTGTTTTTTAATTGTTTTTATTAAGGTTCAAAAAGATTACATATTACAAATCTTTGTAATGCAAGTTACAGAGCTTCAACTGGGTTACAAATGGTCATAAGACAGAGGGAACAATAGGAACTGGCAAACAAACAAATAACATCAAAGCTCCTTATAAACACTGAACCTTTCTTACTAGATTTTTTTGTAATGTACTTTACACACACTAAAGTATTGGTGGGTCATATAGGCCCGATTGGTCAAAAGAATTTGGAATAAGCACAGTCATAGTCAAACATATCTTGTACGAACAACCTTAAAGTGTTTAGAATAGCGAGAGAAAAGGGAGGAGAGAGAGAAGAAAAAAAAAAAAAAGGGGGGTGGGGAGGGTCAGGGGACACAAATGGAGGGAGAGGGAGGAGGGGAGAAGCCTAGTATGAGTTTATTGTTTTTAAATGGTGCCAGTGAGTACTATTTTTCTCAGGGTAGAGCATCAGGTGTTTCAACAATGGGAACTGAGGAGATTCTACATTCTCGCTTCACTCCCCATGCAGGTGCTGCCCTGCTGATGGTCTTATCGGATATTACATAAGGCCCTATTTGTCCCCACAGAACTACAGGAGGTGATAACAAGGGACCTCTTCTTCATGTGGGACAGGTTCATGATGTGATCAGCACTGCGGTATGTACAGTCTTTTTATTCTGGGGAGACAGTGTAGCTCAGAACAGACTGGACGTTAATTGCTGCAACACAAATGGGGTTATCAACTTGCAAGAAGTCTTATTTGCCTAGCTGTTTCCCCTCTTATACTATCTATGTGTATAGCAGTGGGTTGGTGTGCATATATGACCCGATTTCATTAAGGGGTCAGAAACGGTGACATTTTATCTGCGGGCTGACGCTGGGGACTGTTTGGGAGTTCTTACTCCGTTGGTTACATTTATTTATTGTGGCAACAGTTTTTTGAGGGGACACATTGGTTTATATTGCAAGCCGGGTCTACCCGACATTGATATTTCCCATGCGTTTTTTTCTATGGGGTTTCTTATACCGCCCGCGAAGGGCGGGGCTTACATTCGTGCACTTTGCCGCGCACTTGCTATTCCGGCTTCCGACAGTCACGGAGGGGTATTTCGAAGCTCCTGTGTTTCCTATGTCCGCTTGGTTTCAGTTGATCAAGATTGCAAGCGGACTTAGGCAGCAGTTCACGGGGAGCCTTTTCGTTGGTTGTGAGGTAGGCGCCACAGCGGAACTGTGGCTTGGTGCAGGGGTTATTTTTAGTCATAACATAAAAAGGGCTATTGTAACCTAACGATTGTGAATAGATTCTGTTATAACAACTTCCTATTTCTAATTGTTGCACGTTTGCAGTAAAATTTGTATCGGTTTAAATTTTAAAGGCACAGCACATATTTCTCCAACATAGGTGTGTCCGGTCCACGGCGTCATCCTTACTTGTGGGATATTCTCTTCCCCAACAGGAAATGGCAAAGAGCCCAGCAAAGCTGGTCACATGATCCCTCCTAGGCTCCGCCTACCCCAGTCATTCTCTTTGCCGTTGTACAGGCAACATCTCCACGGAGATGGCTTAGAGTTTTTTAGTGTTTAACTGTAGTTTTTATTATTCAATCAAGAGTTTGTTATTTTGAAATAGTGCTGGTATGTACTATTTACTCAGAAACAGAAAAGAGATGAAGATTTCTGTTTGTATGAGGAAAATGATTTTAGCAACCGTCACTAAAATCCATGGCTGTTCCACACAGGACTGTTGAGAGCAATTAACTTCAGTTGGGGGAACAGTGAGCAGTCTCTTGCTGCTTGAGGTATGACACATTCTAACAAGACGATGTAATGCTGGAAGCTGTCATTTTCCCTATGGGATCCGGTAAGCCATGTTTATTAAGATCGTAAATAAGGGCTTCACAAGGGCTTATTAAGACTGTAGACTTTTTCTGGGCTAAATCGATTCTATATTAACACATATTTAGCCTTGAGGAATCATTTAATCTGGGTATTTTGATATAATAATATCGGCAGGCACTGTTTTAGACACCTTATTCTTTAGGGGCTTTCCCAAATCATAGGCAGAGCCTCATTTTCGCGCCGGTGTTGCGCACTTGTTTTTGAGAGGCATGACATGCAGTCGCATGTGAGAGGAGCTCTGATACTTAGAAAAGACTTTCTGAAGGCGTCATTTGGTATCGTATTCCCCTTTGGGCTTGGTTGGGTCTCAGCAAAGCAGATACCAGGGACTGTAAAGGGGTTAAAGTTAAAAACGGCTCCGGTTCCGTTATTTTAAGGGTTAAAGCTTCCAAATTTGGTGTGCAATACTTTTAAGGCTTTAAGACACTGTGGTGAAAATTTGGTGAATTTTGAACAATTCCTTCATGTTTTTTCGCAATTGCAGTAATAAAGTGTGTTCAGTTTAAAATTTAAAGTGGAAAAAGGATTATCTGCAAGTTCCCTGAAGGGACAGATTTCTGCCTTGTCTGTGTTACTTCACAAAAAGCTGGCAGCTGTGCCAGATGTTCAAGCCTTTGTTCAGGCTCTGGTTAGAATTAAGCCTGTTTACAAACCTTTGACTCCTCCTTGGAGTCTCAACTTAGTTCTTTCAGTTCTTCAGGGGGTTCCGTTTGAACCCTTACATTCCGTTGATATTAAGTTATTATCTTGGAAAGTTTTGTTTTTAGTTGCAATTTCTTCTGCTAGAAGAGTTTCAGAATTATCTGCTCTGCAGTGTTCTCCTCCTTATCTGGTGTTCCATGCAGATAAGGTGGTTTTACGTACTAAACCTGGTTTTCTTCCAAAAGTTGTTTCTAACAAAAACATTAACCAGGAGATTATCGTACCTTCTCTGTGTCCGAAACCAGTTTCAAAGAAGGAACGTTTGTTGCACAATTTGGATGTTGTTCGCGCTCTAAAATTCTATTTAGATGCTACAAAGGATTTTAGACAAACATCTTCCTTGTTTGTTGTTTATTCCGGTAAAAGGAGAGGTCAAAAAGCAACTTCTACCTCTCTCTCTTTTTGGATTAAAAGCATCATCAGATTGGCTTACGAGACTGCCGGACGGCAGCCTCCCGAAAGAATCACAGCTCATTCCACTAGGGCTGTGGCTTCCACATGGGCCTTCAAGAACGAGGCTTCTGTTGATCAGATATGTAGGGCAGCGACTTGGTCTTCACTGCACACTTTTACCAAATTTTACAAGTTTGATACTTTTGCTTCTTCTGAGGCTATTTTTGGGAGAAAGGTTTTGCAAGCCGTGGTGCCTTCCATTTAGGTGACCTGATTTGCTCCCTCCCTTCATCCGTGTCCTAAAGCTTTGGTATTGGTTCCCACAAGTAAGGATGACGCCGTGGACCGGACACACCTATGTTGGAGAAAACAGAATTTATGTTTACCTGATAAATTACTTTCTCCAACGGTGTGTCCGGTCCACGGCCCGTCCTGGTTTTTTTAATCAGGTCTGATAATTTATTTTCTTTAACTACAGTCACCACGGTACCATATGGTTTCTCCTATGCAAATATTCCTCCTTAACGTCGGTCGAATGACTGGGGTAGGCGGAGCCTAGGAGGGATCATGTGACCAGCTTTGCTGGGCTCTTTGCCATTTCCTGTTGGGGAAGAGAATATCCCACAAGTAAGGATGACGCCGTGGACCGGACACACCGTTGGAGAAAGTAATTTATCAGGTAAACATAAATTCTGTTTTTTTCTGTTAAGTGTGATCAGTCCACGGGTCATCATTACTTCTGGGATATTAACTCCTCCCCAACAGGAAGTGCAAGAGGATTCACCCAGCAGAGCTGCATATAGCTCCTCCCCTCTACGTCACTCCCAGTCATTCTCTTGCACCCAACGACTAGATAGGAGGTGTGAGAGGGCTATGGTGATTATACTTAGTTTTATATCTTCAATCAAAAGTTTGTTATTTTAAAATAGCACCGGAGTGTGTTATTACCTCTCTGGCAGAGTTTGAAGAAGAATCTACCAGAGTTTTTGCTATGATTTTAGCCGGAGTAGTTAAGATCATATTGCTGTTTCTCGGCCATCTGAGGAGAGGTAAACTTCAGATCAGGGGACAGCGGGCAGATGAATCTGCATAGAGGTATGTAGCAGCTTTTATTTTCTGACAATGGAATTGATGAGAAAATCCTGCCATACCGATATAATGTCATGTATGTATACTTTACACTTCAGTATTCTGGGGAATGGTACTTCACTAGAATTACACTGTAAGAAGTACATAAAGCTGTTTAATAACTAGAAATTATGTTTAACGTTTTTGCTGGAATGTAAAATCGTTTTCATTTGCTGAGGTACTGAGTGAATAAATGTTTGGGCACCATTTTTCCACTTGGCAGTTGCTTAATCTTTTTCTGACAGTTTCTGTTCTCTCTCACTGCTGTGTGTGAGGGGGAGGGGCCGTTTTTTGGCGCCTTTTCTATGCATCAGTTATTTCAGTCAGCAGCTCATTGTATTTCCTGCATGATCCGGTTCATCTCTACAGAACTCAGGGGTCTTCAAACTTATTTTGAGGGAGGTAATTTCTCTCAGCAGACCTGTGAGAATTATAGTTGACTGTGATAAAAAACGTTTATTCTGTAATTGTTTCCTGCTTTCAGAATTTGTTATCTTTGCTATTGGGATTAAACCTTTGCTAAAGTTGTGTTGTTTACAAGGATTGAGGCTATAACTGTTTCAATTTATTAATTTTCAACTGTCATAGATTTTCTGTGCTTCTTAAAGGCACAGTACGTTTTTAATATTATTCTAATTGAATTGTATTCCAAGTTGCAAGTTTATTTGCTAGTGTGTTAAACATGTCTGATTCAGAGGAAGATGCCTGTGTCATTTGTTGCAATGCCAAAGTGGAGCCCAATAGAAATTTATGTACTAACTGTATTGATGCTACTTTAAATAAAAGTCAATCTGTACAAATTGAACATATTTCACCAAACAACGAGGGGAGAGTTATGCCGACTAACTCGCCTCACGTGCCAGTACCTGCATCTCCCGCTCGGGAGGTGCGTGATATTGTAGCGCCGAGTACATCTGGCCGGCCATTACAAATCACATTACAGGATATGGCTTCTGTTATGACTGAAGTTTTTGCTAAATTACCAGAACTAAGAGGTAAGCGTGATCACTCTGGGGTGAGAACAGAGTGCGCTGATAATATTAGGGCCATGTCAGACACTGCGTCACAGGTTGCAGAACATGAGGACGGAGAACTTCATTCTGTGGGTGACGGTTCTGATCCAAACAGACTGGATTCAGATATTTCAAATTTTAAATTTAAACTGGAAAACCTCCGTGTATTACTAGGGGAGGTGTTAGCGGCTCTGAATGATTGTAACACAGTTGCAATACCAGAGAAAATGTGTAGGTTGGATAAATATTTTGCGGTACCGACGAGTACTGAGGTTTTTCCTATACCTAAGAGAATTACTGAAATTGTTTCTAAGGAGTGGGATAGACCCGGTGTGCCGTTCTCACCCCCTCCGATATTTAGAAAAATATTTCCAATAGACGCCACCACACGGGACTTATGGCAAACGGTCCCTAAGGTAGAGGGAGCAGTTTCTACTTTAGCTAAGCGTACCACTATCCCGGTGGAGGATAGCTGTGCTTTTTCAGATCCAATGGATAAAAAATTAGAGGGTTACCTTAAGAAAATGTTTGTTCAACAAGGTTTTATATTGCAACCCCTTGCATGCATTGCGCCGATCACGGCTGCAGCGGCGTTCTGGATTGAGTCTCTGGAAGAGAACATTAGTTCAGCTACTCTGGACGACATTACGGACAGGCTTAGAGTCCTTAAACTAGCTAATTCATTCATTTCGGAGGCCGTAGTACATCTAACTAAACTTACGGCGAAGAATTCAGGATTCGCCATTCAGGCACGCAGGGCGCTGTGGCTAAAATCCTGGTCAGCTGATGTTACTTCTAAGTCTAAATTGCTTGACCTTATTCGGGCCCGGGTTGAAAGAGATTATCGCTGACATTACAGGAGGTAAAGGCCATGCCCTGCCTCAGGACAAAGCCAAAACTAAGACTAGACAGTCTAATTTTCGTTCCTTTCGTAATTTCAAAGCAGGAGCAGCATCAACTTCCTCTGCACCAAAACAGGAAGGAGCTGTTGCTCGCTACAGACAAGGCTGGAAACCTAACCAGTCCTGGAACAAGGGCAAGCAGACCAGGAAACCTACTGCTGCCCCTAAAACGGCATGAATTGAGGGCCCCCGATCCGGGATCGGATCTAGTGGGGGGCAGGCTTTCTCTCTTCGCCCAGGCTTGGGCAAGAGATGTCCAGGATCCCTGGGCGCTAGAAATAATATCTCAGGGATACCTTCTGGACTTCAAATACTCTCCTCCAAGAGAGAGATTTCATCTGTCAAGGTTGTCAACAATCCAGACAAAGAAAGAGGCGTTTCTACGCTGCGTACAAGAGCTCTTGTTAATGGGAGTAATCCACCCAGTTCCACGATCGGAACAGGGACAGGGGTTTTACTCAAATCTGTTTGTGGTTCCCAAAAAAGAGGGAACTTTCAGACCAATCCTGGACTTAAAGATCCTAAACAAGTTCCTAAGAGTTCCATCGTTCAAGATGGAGACTATTCGGACAATTTTACCTATGATCCAAGAGGGTCAGTACATGACCACTGTAGATTTAAAAGATGCTTACCTTCACATACCGATTCACAAAGATCATTACCGGTACCTAAGGTTTGCCTTCCTAGACAGGCATTACCAGTTTGTAGCTCTTCCATTCGGATTGGCTACAGCTCCAAGAATCTTCACAAAGGTTCTGGGTGCTCTTCTGGCGGTACTAAGACCGCGGGGAATCTCGGTAGCTCCATACCTAGACGACATTCTGATTCAAGCTTCAAGCTTTCAAACTGCCAAGTCTCATACAGAGTTAGTACTGGCATTTCTAAGGTCACATGGATGGAAGGTGAACGAAAAGAAAAGTTCACTCGTTCCACTCACAAGAGTTCCCTTCCTGGGGACTCTTATAGATTCTGTAAAAATGAAGATTTACCTGACAGAGGACAGGTTAACAAGACTTCAAAGTGCTTGCCGCACCCTTCATTCCATTCAACACCCGTCAGTGGCTCAATGCATGGAGGTAATCGGCTTAATGGTAGCGGCAATGGACATAGTACCCTTTGCACGCCTACACCTCAGACCACTGCAACTGTGCATGCTAAGTCAGTGGAATGGGGATTACTCAGACTTATCCCCTTCTCTGAATCTGGATCAAGAGACCAGAAATTCTCTTCTTTGGTGGCTTTCTCGGCCACATCTGTCCAGGGGGATGCCATTCAGCAGACCAGACTGGACAATTGTAACAACAGACGCCAGCCTTCTAGGTTGGGGTGCCGTCTGGAATTCTCTGAAGGCTCAGGGACAATGGAGTCAGGAGGAGAGTCTCCTGCCAATAAACATTCTGGAATTGAGAGCAGTTCTCAATGCCCTCCTGGCTTGGCCCCAGTTGACAACGCGGGGTTTCATCAGGTTTCAGTCGGACAACATCACGACTGTAGCTTACATCAACCATCAGGGAGGGACACGAAGCTCCCTAGCTATGATGGAAGTATCAAAGATAATTCGCTGGGCAGAGTCTCACTCTTGCCACCTGTCAGCAATCCACATCCCGGGAGTGGAGAACTGGGAGGCGGATTTCTTAAGTCGTCAGACTTTTCATCCGGGGGAGTGGGAACTTCATCCGGAGGTCTTTGCCCAAATACTTCGACGTTGGGGCAAACCAGAGATAGATCTCATGGCGTCTCGACAGAACGCCAAGCTTCCTCGTTATGGGTCCAGATCCAGGGATCCAGAAGCAGTCCTGATAGATGCCCTGACAGCACCTTGGGACTTCAGGATGGCTTACGTGTTTCCACCCTTCCCGATGCTTCCTCGATTGATTGCCAGAATCAAACAAGAGAGAGCATCAGTGATTCTAATAGCACCTGCGTGGCCACGCAGGACTTGGTATGCAGATCTGGTGGACATGTCATCCTGTCCACCTTGGTCTCTACCTCTGAAACAGGACCTTCTGATACAGGGTCCCTTCAAACATCAAAGTCTAACTTCTCTGAAGCTGACTGCTTGGAAATTGAATGCTTGATTTTATCAAGACGTGGGTTTTCTGAGTCAGTTATTGATACCTTAATACAGGCTAGGAAACCTGTTACCAGAAAGATTTACCATAAGATATGGCGTAAATACCTATATTGGTGTGAATCCAAAGGTTACTCTTGGAGTAAGGTTAGGATTCCTAGGATATTGTCTTTTCTACAAGAAGGTTTAGAAAAGGGTTTATCCGCTAGTTCATTAAAGGGACAGATCTCAGCTCTGTCCATTCTGTTACACAAACGTCTGTCAGAAGTTCCTGACGTCCAGGCTTTTTGTCAGGCTTTGGCCAGGATTAAGCCTGTGTTTAAAACGGTTGCTCCACCATGGAGTTTAAACCTTGTTCTTAATGTTTTACAGGGCGTTCCGTTTGAACCCCTTCATTCCATTGATATAAAGTTGTTATCTTGGAAAGTTCTATTTTTAATGGCTATTTCCTCGGCTCGAAGAGTCTCTGAGTTATCAGCCTTACATTGTGATTCTCCTTATTTGATTTTTCATTCGGATAAGGTAGTTCTGCGTACTAAACCTGGGTTCTTACCTAAGGTAGTTACTAACAGGAATATCAATCAAGAGATTGTTGTTCCTTCTTTATGCCCAAATCCTTCTTCGAAGAAGGAACGTCTACTGCACAACCTGGATGTAGTCCGTGCTCTAAAATTTTACTTACAGGCAACTAAGGAATTTCGACAAACGTCTTCTCTGTTTGTCGTTTACTCTGGGCAGAGGAGAGGTCAAAAAGCTTCTGCTACCTCTCTTTCTTTTTGGCTTCGTAGCATAATTCGTTTAGCTTATGAGACTGCTGGACAGCAGCCTCCTGAAAGGATTACAGCTCATTCCACTAGAGCTGTGTCTTCTACTTGGGCCTTTAAGAATGAGGCCTCTGTTGAACAGATTTGCAAGGCTGCAACTTGGTCTTCGCTTCATACTTTTTCCAAATTTTACAAATTTGACACTTTTGCTTCATCGGAGGCTATTTTTGGGAGAAAGGTTCTTCAGGCAGTGGTTCCTTCTGTATAAAGAGCCTGCCTATCCCTCCCGTCATCCGTGTACTTTTGCTTTGGTATTGGTATCCCAGAAGTAATGATGACCCGTGGACTGATCACACTTAACAGAAGAAAACATAATTTATGCTTACCTGATAAATTCCTTTCTTCTGTAGTGTGATCAGTCCACGGCCCGCCCTGTTTTAAGGCAGGTAAATATTTTTTAATTTATACTCCAGTCACCACTTCACCCTTGGCTTTTCCTTTCTCGTTGGTCCTTGGTCGAATGACTGGGAGTGACGTAGAGGGGAGGAGCTATATGCAGCTCTGCTGGGTGAATCCTCTTGCACTTCCTGTTGGGGAGGAGTTAATATCCCAGAAGTAATGATGACCCGTGGACTGATCACACTACAGAAGAAAGGAATTTATCAGGTAAGCATAAATTATGTTTTTGTTGTTTCTTTTTTTTAGCTGTACCACGACCAATATTGCACTTTGTTTTTCTTTTTATCATGGCTGACCTACTGGAACATACTTGTTCTATGTGTTTAGCTGCCAAACCCCCTCTTTTTGTCCTTCATGTACTTAAAGAGCTTTACAGTTTAAAGATCAGATTTTCTTTAAAGGGACAGTCTAGGCCAAAATAAACTTTCATGATTCAGATAGAGCATGCAATTTTAAACAATTTTCCAATTTACTTTTATCACCAATTTTGCTTTGTTCTCTTGGTATTCTTAGTTGAAAGCTTAACCTAGGAGGTTCATATGCTAATTTCTTAGACCTTGAAGCCCACCTCTTTCAGATTGCATTTTAACAGTTTTTCACCACTAGAGGGTGTTAGTTCACGTATTTCATATAGATAACACTGTGCTCGTGCACGTGAAGTTATCTGGGAGCAGGCACTGATTGGCTAGACTGCAAGCCTGTCAAAAGAACTGAAAAAAGGGGCAGTTTGCAGAGGCTTAGATACAAGATAATCACAGAGGTTAAAAGTATATTATTATAACTGTGTTGGTTATGCAAAACTGGGGAATGGGTAATAAAGGGATTATCTATCTTTTAAAACAATAAAAATTCTGGTGTAGACTGTCCCTTTAAGACTAAGATATCTAAGGATGCTTCTCAGCTTGATGAGGGTATGCCGCAACTTTCACCCCAAACGTCACAGCCTTTAACACCCGCTCAGGCACCATCAACTGCGTCCATCTCATTTACTCTACAGGATATGGCGACAGTTATGTCATCCACTCTTACAGAAGTTTTGTCTAAGTTGCCAGTATTGCAAGGCAAACGTAGTAGAAGAGAGGACCAGGTAGTCCAGGTGACGTCTGACTCTTTGATGGCGATCTCCGAACACCCCCAGGGTTCTGAAGTGGGAGGTAGGGAGACTCTATCTGAAGGGGAATTGTCTGATTCAGGAAGTACATTGCCCCAGACAGATTCGGACGTAATGTCCTTCAGATTTAAGCTTGAACACCTCCGTCTGTTGTTGCGGGAGGTTTTGCTGACTCTGGATGACTGTGGCTCTATTGTGGTACCACCAGAAATTGTGTAAGATGGACAAATATTTAGAGGTCCCTTCTTATTCTGATGTTTTTCCGGTTCCTAAGAGAATTTCGGAAATTATTACACGGGAATGGGAAAGACCGGGTATTCTGTTTTCACCTTCCCCTACCTTTAAGAAAATGTTCCCTATAGCTGACACCGTTCGGGATTCTTGGCAAACGGTCCCTAAGGTGGAGGGAGCTATATCTACCCTGGCTAAGCGTACGACTATCCCTATTGAAGACAGTTGTGCTTTCAAAGACCCTATGGACAAAATGTTGGAGGGTCTCCTAAAAAAAGCTATTTATTCATCAAGGGTTTCTATTACAACAGACGACCTGCATTGTACCAGTCACAACTGCGGCTGCCTTTTGGTTTGATGCCTTAGAAGAGTCTCTTAAGACTGAGACTTCTTTAGAGGAAATAATGGATAGAATAAAGGCCCTTAAGCTGGCAAATTCTTTTGTTACGTACGCCGCTTTCCAGATCGCCAAATTGGCAGCTAAGAATGCAGGATTTTCCATTTTAGCGCGCAGAGCCTTATGGTTGAAATCTTGGTCTGCGGATGTTTCCTTTAAATCTAAGCTTTTGGCTATTCCTTTCAAGGGTAAGACCCTATTCGGGCCTGACTTGAAAGAGATCATTTCTGACATTACTGGAGGTAAGGGTCATCTCCTACCTCAGGATAAAACATCTAAGCAGAGGGGCAGACAGAGTCATTTTCGTTCCTTTCAAAATTTAAAGGGAGTCTCCTCTTCCGTTAAACAGGAAGGGAATTTTGCACAAGCCAAGTCCATCTGTAGACCCAACCAGGCTTGGAACAAGGGTAAACAACCCAAGAAGCCCGCTGCTGCTCCCAAGACAGCATGAAGGGGCGGCCCCCGTTCCGGGACCGGATCTAGTAGGGGGCAGACTTTCTCTCTTTGTCCAGGCTTGGATAAGAGACTTTCAGGATCCCTGGACACTGGAAATCGTGTCTCAAGGGTATCAGCTGGAGTTCAAAAATTCCTTCCCATGGGGAAGGTTCCTTCTTTCACGATTGTCTGTAGACCAGATAAAAAGAGAGGCGTTCTTATGTTGTGTAGAAGACTTCTCCACTATGGGAGTAATTTGTCCCGTACAGGGGCAGGGGTTTTACTCAAATCTTTTTGTGGTTCCCAAAAAAGAGGGAACGTTCCGACCCATTTTAGATCTCAAGAGTCTAAACAAGTTTCTCAGAGTCCCATCCTTCAAGATGGAGACTATTCGGACAATTCTTCCATTGATCCAGGAGGGTCAATATAGGACTACCGTGGACTTAAAGGATGCATACCTTCACATTCCTATCCACAAAGATCATCACCAGTTCGTAAGATTTGCCTTCCTGGACAAACATTTTCAGTTTGTGGCTCTACCCTTCGGGCTGGCCACGGCACCCAGAATCTTCACGAAGGTTCTATGGTCTCTGCTGGCGGTTCTCAGACCGGGGAGCATTGCAATGCGCCTTATCTGGACGATATTCTGATCCAGACGTCGTCTTATCAATTGACAAAGTCTCATACCGACATGGTTCTGTCCTTTCTAAGGACTCACGGGTGGAAGGTGAATCTAGAAAAGAGTTCACTAATTCCACAGACAAGGGTTCATTTACTGGGAACTCTAATAGATTCTATATCCATGAAAATCTTCTTGATGGAAGTCAGAAAGTTAAAGATTCAGAATTCATGCCGATCCCTTCAGTCCAATCCTCGGCCATCAGTGGCTCAGTGCATGGAGGTAATTGGATTGATGGTGGCGGCAATGGACATCATTCCGTTTGCTCGTTTTCATCTCAGACATCTACAACTGAGCATGCTCAGACAGTGGAATGGAGATTATGCAAATGTATCGCCTCAGATAGATCTGGATCAAGAGACTCTCTTCTTTGGTGGTTGTCGCAGGATCATCTGTCCCAAGGGACGTGCTTCCGCAGACCCTCATGGGTGATAGTGACAACAGATGCCAGTCTACTAGGATGGGGTGCAGTCTGGAATTCCCTGAAGGCTCAGGGTGTGTGGACTCGGTCTGAGTTTCTACTTCCAATCAATATTCTGGAATTGAGAGCAATATTCAATGCGCTTCAGGCTTGGCCTCAGTTGGCTTCGGCCAACAACATCACGACTGTGGCTTACATCAATCATCAGGGAGAAAAACATGGAGTTCCTTAGCGATGACAGAAGTATCCAAGATAATTCGGTGGGCGGAGGCTCACTCTTGTTATCTGTCGGCAATCTACATCCCAGGAGTGGGCAACTGGGAAGCGTATTTTTTGAGAGACAGACGTTTCATCCAGGGGAATGGGAACTCCATCCGGAGGTCTTTGCCAGCCTGATTCTCAGGTGGGGCAGACCGGATTTGGATCTGATGGCGTCTCGCCAGAATGCCAAGCTCCCAAGATACGGATCCAGGTCCAGGGATCCTCAGGCCGAACTGATAGATGCCTTGGCAGTGCCTTGGTCGTTCAACCTAGCTTATGTGTTTCCACCGTTTGCTCTCCTTCTACGGGTGATTGCACGGATCAAACAGGAGAGGGCTTCGGTAATTCTAATCGCACCTGCGTGGCCTCGCAGGACTTGGTATGCCGATCTGGTGGACATGTCCTCTCTGCCACCGTGGAAGCTTCCATTGAGGCAGGACCTTCTCATTCAGGGACCCTTCCATCATCCGAATCTAATTTCTCTGCAGCTGACTGCTTGGAGATTGAACGCTTGATTTTATCTAAGCAAGGGTTCTCTGAATCGATCATTTATACCTTGATTCAGGCATGCAAGCCTGTTACTAGAAAAATGTACCATAAGATATGGCGTAAATATCTTTATTGGTGCGAATCCAAGGGCTACTCATGGAGTAGGGTTAGGATTCCCAGGAATTTATCTTTTCTCCAAGAAGGTTTGGAGAAAGGGTTGTCAGCAAGTTCCTTAAAAGGACAGATTTCTGCTTTGTCTATTTTGCTACACAAGCATCTGGCGGATGTTACAGATGTTCAATCTTTTTGTCAGGCCCTGACTAGAATCCGGCCTGTGTTTAGACCAATTGCTCCTCCTTGGAGTTTGATATTAAGTTATTATCTTGGAAAGTTTTATTTTTAGTTGCTATTTCTTCTGCTCACAGAGTTTTTGAGCTTTCGGCATTACAATGTGATTCTCCTTATCTTATTTTTCATTTTGATAAGGTGGTGTTATATACCAAACCTGGTTTTCTTCCTAAGGTTGTTTCTAACAAAAATATTAATCAGGAAATTGTTGTTCCGTCCTTGTGTCCTAACCCTTCTTCTAAGAAGGAGCGTCTGTTAAATAATTTGGACGTAGTCCGTGCCTTGAAGTTCTACTTGCAGGTGACTAAGCATTTTCGTCAAACATCTTCCTCGTTTGTGTGTTTTTCTGGGAAACGTAGGGGTCAGAAAGCTACGGCTACCTCTTTCTTTTTGGCTGAAGAGTATCATCCGTGTTGCATATGAGACTGCTGGACAGCAGCCTCCAGAATGAATTACGGCCTATTCTACTAGGGCTGTGGCTTCCTCATGGGCATTTAAAAATGATGCTTCTGTTGAGGCTGCAACTTGGTCGTCTCTTCACACTTTTTCCAAATTTTACAAATTTGATACTTTTGCCTCGTCCGAGGCTGTTTTTGGGAGAAATGTTCTTCAAGCAGTGGTGCATTTTCGTTTAGGTTCCTATCTTGTCCCTCCCTTTCATCCGTGTCCTATTACTTTGGTATTGTATCCCATAAGTAAGGATGAAATCCGTGGACTCGTCATATCTTGTAAAAGAAAAGGAAATTTATGCTTACCTGATAAATTTTTCTTTTACGATATGACGAGTCCACGGCCCACCCTGTCAATTTCTAAGACAGGTCTTTATTTTTGTTAACCTTCAGTCACCTCTGCACCTTGGCTTTCCCTTTCTCTTCCTAACTTCGGTCGAATGACTGGAGTGGGAGGTAAGGGAGGAGCTATATATACAGCTCTGCTGTGGTGCTCTTTGCCTCCTCCTGCTGACCAGGAGGCGATATCCCATAAGTAAGGATGAAATCCGTGGACTCGTCATATCGTAAAAGAAATACATTTATCAGGTAAGCATAAATTTCCTTTTTGCCGTGGGCTGCTGTACAAGGTAAACACGGCGATCAATTGAATCAAATAAAGGAGCTTTCTACATGAAGTATCTTATACTTCATGAATGAAAGTCCCCTTTATTTGTTTAACTAGTAAATCCTAGCCTTTGTAAAACGCTAGGATTTACTTTCACTTTAAATCATAATTTAAATCACTAGCAGTAAGACTTGATTTAAATCAATTTAAAGGGACAGTAAACCCAAATATTTTCTTTCATTATTTAGATAGAGAATACAATTTTTAAAAGTTTCCAATTTACTTCTATTATAAATTTTGTTTAGTTCTCATGTTATTCTTTGTTGAAGGGATACCTAGGTAGGTAGCGTGCACATGCCTGAAGCACTACATGACAGGAAATAGTGCTGTCATCTAGTGCTCCTGTTAATGTATAACATTGTTGCAAAACTGCTGCCATATAGTGTTGTGGACACGTGCATACACTTACATCCCAGCTTTTTAACAAAGGATAACAAGAAAATGAAGAAAATTTGATAACAGAAGTAAATTGGAAAGTTGTTTAAAATTGTATGCTCTATCTGAATCAAGAAAGAAAAAAAAATTGGTTTTATGTCCCTTTAATGATTCATATAGAACAAGCAATGTTAAAAAACTTTCCAATTTACTCTTATCTAATTTGATTTGTTCTCTTGGTATCTATTGTTTAAAAGCTTTCTGTCTCTCAGGATATATCAAAAGAACACACACAGTCTAAGGATTATGAGTTTCAGACCATTGATCGTCACATCCTTTGTCTCATGATGCATCAGTGGAAGAGCAATGAGCAAGACAACTTATTCCTGTGAATTGTATTATAATGATAGCTAATAATGATTTTAATTTATCCTTACAGATAAAAGATTTAGCTCTGGCATTCTGTCATCAACTGCATTCGAAATTCCTTGACCCATCTCTTGGAGAGCAGGTATGACTTTTATACTTTGCATGTATAGAAAAAGAAATTCTTATGTCAGTCCCACGCTTATTTTCGGCCTTAGACATAACGGACCTTTGTATTCCTAAGATAGGGAAAGTCCACGGTTTTATTCCTTACTGTTGGGAAATACAATACCTGGCCACCAGGAGGAGGCAAAGACACACCAGCCAAAGGCTTAAATATCCCTCCCACTTCCTCATTACCCCAGTCATTCTTTGCCTTTCGTCACGTTAGGAGGTGGCAGAGAAGTGTCAGAAGATTTGGAGAGTCTTGAAAAAGGGTATCTGCCCTTCGAGATAGGACTGGAGTTTTAACTAGTCATGTCAACCTCTCAGTGAGAGTATTGATGAAAGTTAGAGTCTGGAGATGCAGAGAGAGTTTTTTTGTTTTTTTGCAAAACCATCCAGACTACTGCTAACCGCTCCTAAGCAATCAGTGTTGACGAGTTTCACTGCCTGCTTTCTCTCACTCAAGTCCATGTCAGGAGCACTGCTATAAGACTGTCACACTTGAGAGGCTGTGTTCTGTTCCACAGAATGGAACCTGGAGGCAAGATTGTTTAAATTTTTACACATAAAACAGGGTCACAGTGTGGCTCCTTTATACCTTGATAGAATCCAGGGTTAATATCCTCTGAAGGGGGTTTATTGAACAGTTGGGGTTAATTAATCAGTGTATTATTTACATGCTGCTTTGTGTGAATTTTTTTTTTTCCTGGGTGGATAGACTGTGTTTTTGACTGGAACAAACAGGTTTCACTTTTAAGTTTCACTTTTGTTTTTGAAAGTGTTGCACAGCTCCTATTACTTGCTGTACTTGTAATAACAGGGGAAGTACTGTCTTGCACTCCATTTGACCGCATGTGGTCTATGTTCATTTCCTCCATTCCGGCTGAGACTTGAATCTGAGGAGAGCGTTTCCTCTGTTAAAAGGACACTCAAGTCAAAATTAAACTTTCATTATTTAGATAGAGCATGCAATTTTAAACAACTTTCCAATTTACTTCCATTAATAAAATGTGCACAGTCTTTTTATATTTTAACTTTTTGAGTCACCAGCTCCTACTGAGCATGTGCAAGAATTCATAGAAGCGTCTATGCATTTGTGATTGGCTGATGGCTGTCACGTGGTACGTGTATGCATTTGTGATTAGCTGATGGCTGCCACGTGGTACAGGGGGATTGGAAATAGACATAACTTTTCAAATTGTCAGAAAAAACAGAATTTATGTTTACCTGATAAATTACTTTCTCCAACGGTGTGTCCGGTCCACGGCATCATCCTTACTTGTGGGATATTCTCTTCCCCAACAGGAAATGGCAAAGAGCCCAGCAAAGCTGGTCACATGATCCCTCCTAGGCTCCGCCTTCCCCAGTCATTCGACCGACGTAAAGGAGGAATATTTGCATAGGAGAAATCATATGATACCGTGGTGACTGTAGTTAAAGAAAATAAATTATCAGACCTGATTAAAAAACCAGGGCGGGCCGTGGACCGGACACACCGTTGGAGAAAGTAATTTATCAGGTAAACATAAATTCTGTTTTCTCCAACATAGGTGTGTCCGGTCCACGGCATCATCCTTACTTGTGGGAACCAATACCAAAGCTTTAGGACACGGATGAAGGGAGGGAGCAAATCAGGTCACCTAGATGGAAGGCACCACGGCTTGCAAAACCTTTCTCCCAAAAATAGCCTCAGAAGAAGCAAAAGTATCAAATTTGTAAAATTTAGTAAAAGTGTGCAGTGAAGACCAAGTCGCTGCCTTACATATCTGATCAACAGAAGCCTCGTTCTTGAAGGCCCATGTGGAAGCCACAGCCCTAGTGGAATGAGCTGTGATTCTTTCAGGAGGCTGCCGTCCGGCAGTCTCGTAAGCCAATCTGATGATGCTTTTAATCCAAAAAGAGAGAGAGGTAGAAGTTGCTTTTTGACCTCTCCTTTTACCAGAATAAACAACAAACAAGGAAGATGTTTGTCTAAAATCCTTTGTAGCATCTAAATAGAATTTTAGAGCACGAACTACATCCAAATTGTGCAACAAACATTCCTTCTTTGAAACTGGATTCGGACACAAAGAAGGCACGACTATCTCCTGGTTAATGTTTTTGTTAGAAACAACTTTCGGAAGAAAACCAGGTTTAGTACGCAAAACCACCTTATCTGCATGGAACACCAGATAAGGAGGAGAACACTGCAGAGCAGATAATTCTGAAACTCTTCTAGCAGAAGAAATTGCAACCAAAAACAAAACTTTCCAAGATAATAACTTAATATCAACGGAATGTAAGGGTTCAAACGGAACCCCCTGAAGAACTGAAAGAACTAAATTGAGACTCCAAGGAGGAGTCAAAGGTTTGTAAACAGGCTTGATTCTAACCAGAGCCTGAACAAAGGTTTGAACATCTGGCACAGCTGCCAGCTTTTTGTGAAGTAACACAGACAAGGCAGAAATCTGTCCCTTCAAAGAACTTGCAGATAATCCTTTCTCCAAACCTTCTTGAAGAAAGGATAGAATCTTAGGAATTTTTACCTTGTCCCAAGGGAATCCTTTAGATTCACACCAACAGATATATTTTTTCCATATTTTGTGGTAGATTTTTCTAGTTACAGGCTTTCTGGCCTGAACAAGAGTATCAATGACAGAATCTGAGAACCCTCGCTTTGATAAGATCAAGCGTTCAATCTCCAAGCAGTCAGTTGGAGTGAGACCAGATTCGGATGTTCGAACGGACCTTGAACAAGAAGGTCTCGTCTCAAAGGTAGCTTCCATGGTGGAGCCGATGACATATTCACCAGGTCTGCATACCAAGTCCTGCGTGGCCACGCAGGAGCTATCAAGATCACCGATGCCCTCTCCTGATTGATCCTGGCTACCAGCCTGGGGATGAGAGGAAACGGCGGGAATACATAAGCTAGTTTGAAGGTCCAAGGTGCTACTAGTGCATCTACTAGAGTCGCCTTGGGATCCCTGGATCTGGACCCGTAGCAAGGAACCTTGAAGTTCTGACGAGAGGCCATCAGATCCATGTCTGGAATGCCCCACAATTGAGTAATTTGGGCAAAGATTTCCGGATGGAGTTCCCACTCCCCCGGATGAAATGTCTGACGACTCAGAAAATCCGCTTCCCAATTTTCCACTCCTGGGATGTGGATTGCAGACAAGTGGCAGGATTGAGTCTCCGCCCATTGAATGATCTTGGTCACTTCTTCCATCGCCAGGGAACTCCTTGTTCCCCCCTGATGGTTGATGTACGCAACAGTCGTCATGTTGTCTGATTGAAACCGTATGAACTTGGCCTTTGCTAGCTGAGGCCAAGCCTTGAGAGCATTGAATATCGCTCTCAGTTCCAGAATATTTATCGGGAGAAGAGATTCTTCCCGAGACCAAAGACCCTGAGCTTTCAGAGGTCCCCAGACCGCGCCCCAGCCCACCAGACTGGCGTCAGTCGTGACAATGACCCACTCTGGTCTGCGGAAGCTCATCCCCTGTGACAGGTTGTCCAGGGACAGCCACCAACGGAGTGAATCTCTGGTCCTCTGATCTACTTGTATCGTCGGAGACAAGTCTGTATAGTCCCCATTCCACTGACTGAGCATGCACAGTTGTAATGGTCTTAGATGAATTCGCGCAAAAGGAACTATGTCCATTGCCGCTACCATCAAACCTATTACTTCCATGCACTGCGCTATGGAAGGAAGAGGAACAGAATGAAGTATTTGACAAGAGTTTAGAAGTTTTGATTTTCTGGCCTCTGTCAGAAAAATCCTCATTTCTAAGGAGTCTATTATTGTTCCCAAGAAGGGAACCCTTGTTGACGGAGATAGAGAACTTTTTTCTACGTTCACTTTCCACCCGTGAGATCTGAGAAAGGCCAGGACAATGTCCGTGTGAGCCTTTGCTTGTGGAAGGGACGACGCTTGAATCAGTATGTCGTCCAAGTAAGGTACTACTGCAATGCCCCTTGGTCTTAGCACCGCTAGAAGGGACCCTAGTACCTTTGTGAAAATTCTTGGAGCAGTGGCTAATCCGAACGGAAGTGCCACAAACTGGAAATGCTTGTCCAGAAATGCGAACCTTAGGAACCGATGATGTTCCTTGTGGATAGGAATATGTAGATACGCATCCTTTAAATCCACCGTGGTCATGAATTGACCTTCCTGAATGGAAGGAAGAATTGTTCGAATGGTTTCCATTTTGAACGATGGAACCTTGAGAAACTTGTTTAGGATCTTGAGATCTAAGATTGGTCTGAATGTTCCCTCTTTTTTGGGAACTACGAACAGATTGGAGTAGAACCCCATCCCGTGTTCTCCTAATGGAACAGGATGAATCACTCCCATTTTTAACAGGTCTTCTACACAATGTAAGAATGCCTGTTTTTTTATGTGGTCTGAAGACAATTGAGACCTGTGGAACCTCCCCCTTGGGGGAAGCCCCTTGAATTCCAGAAGATAACCTTGGGAGACTATTTCTAGCGCCCAAGGATCCAGAACATCTCTTGCCCAAGCCTGAGCGAAGAGAGAGAGTCTGCCCCCCACCAGATCCGGTCCCGGATCGGGGGCCAACATCTCATGCTGTCTTGGTAGCAGTGGCAGGTTTCTTGGCCTGCTTACCTTTGTTCCAGCCTTGCATTGGCCTCCAGGCTGGCTTGGCTTGAGAAGTATTACCCTCTTGCTTAGAGGACGTAGCACTTGGGGCTGGTCTGTTTCTGCGAAAGGGACGAAAATTAGGTTTATTTTTGGCCTTGAAAGACCTATCCTGAGGAAGGGCGTGGCCCTTGCCCCCAGTGATATCAGAAATAATCTCTTTCAAGTCAGGGCCAAACAGCGTTTTCCCCTTGAAAGGAATGTTAAGCAATTTGTTCTTGGAAGACGCATCCGCTGACCAAGATTTTAGCCAAAGCGCTCTGCGCGCCACAATAGCAAACCCAGAATTTTTCGCCGCTAATCTAGCCAATTGCAAAGTGGCGTCTAGGGTGAAAGAGTTAGCCAATTTGAGAGCATGAATTCTGTCCAAAATCTCCTCATAAGAAGAATCTTTATTGAGCGCCTTTTCTAGTTCATCGAACCAGAAACACGCTGCTGTAGTGACAGGAACAATACATGAAATTGGTTGTAGAAGGTAACCTTGCTGAACAAACATCTTTTTAAGCAAACCCTCTAATTTTTTATCCATAGGATCTTTGAAAGCACAACTATCTTCTATGGGTATAGTGGTGCGTTTGTTTAGAGTAGAAACCGCCCCCTCGACCTTGGGGACTGTCTGCCATAAGTCCTTTCTGGGGTCGACCATAGGAAACAATTTCTTAAATATAGGGGGAGGGACGAAAGGTATGCCGGGCCTTTCCCATTCTTTATTTACAATGTCCGCCACCCGCTTGGGTATAGGAAAAGCTTCGGGGGGCCCCGGGACCTCTAGGAACTTGTCCATTTTACATAATTTCTCTGGAATGACCAAATTCTCACAATCATCCAGAGTAGATAACACCTCCTTAAGCAGGGCGCGGAGATGTTCCAATTTAAATTTAAATGTAATCTCATCAGGTTCAGCTTGTTGAGAAATTTTCCCTGAATCTGAGATTTCTCCCTCAGACAAAACCTCCCTGGCCCCCTCAGACTGGTGTAGGGGCACTTCAGAACCAATATCATCAGCGTCCTCATGCTCTTCAGTATTTTCTAAAACAGAGCAGTCGCGCTTTCGCTGATAAGTGGGCATTTTGGCTAAAATGTTTTTGATAGAATTATCCATTACAGCCGTTAATTGTTGCATAGTAAGGAGTATTGGCGCACTAGATGTACTAGGGGCCTCCTGTGTGGGCAAGACTGGTGTAGACGAAGGAGGGGATGATGCAGTACCATGCTTACTCCCCTCACTTGAGGAATCATCTTGGGCATCATTTTCTCTAAATTTTGTGTCACATAAATCACATCTATTTAAATGAGAAGGAACCTTGGCTTCCCCACATACAGAACACAGTCTATCTGGTAGTTCAGACATGTTAAACAGGCATAAACTTGATAACAAAGTACAAAAAACGTTTTAAAATAAAACCGTTACTGTCACTTTAAATTTTAAACTGAACACACTTTATTACTGCAAATGTGAAAAAGTATGAAGGAATTGTTCAAAATTCACCAAAATTTCACCACAGTGTCTTAAAGCCTTAAAAGTATTGCACACCAAATTTGAAAGCTTTAACCCTTAAAATAACGGAACCGGAGCCGTTTTTATATTTAACCCCTTTACAGTCCCTGGTATCTGCTTTGCTGAGACCCAACCAAGCCCAAAGGGGAATACGATACCAAATGACGCCTTCAGAAAGTCTTTTCTATGTATCAGAGCTCCTCACACATGCATCTGCATGTCATGCTTCCCAAAAACAAGTGCGCAATAGAGGCGCGAAAATGAGGCTCTGCCTATGATTAGGGAAAGCCCCTAGAGAATAAGGTGTCCAATACAGTGCCTGCCGGTTATTTTACAAAATTCCCAAGAATAAAATAATTCCTCAAAGCTATGAAGTATAAAATATGCTTATATATCAATCGTTTTAGCCCAGAAAATGTCTACAGTCTTAAAAGCCCTTGTGAAGCCCTTTTTTTCTTTATGTAATAAAAATGGCTTACCGGATCCCATAGGGAAAATGACAGCTTCCAGCATTACATCGTCTTGTTAGAAATGTGTCATACCTCAAGCAGCAAAAGTCTGCTCACTGTTTCCCCCAACTGAAGTTAATTCCTCTCAACAGTCCTGTGTGGAAACAGCCATCGATTTTAGTAACGGTTGCTAAAATCATTTTCCTCTTACAAACAGAAATCTTCATCTCTTTTCTGTTTCAGAGTAAATAGTACATACCAGCACTATTTTAAAATAACTAACTCTTGATTGAATAATAAAAACTACAGTTAAACACCAAAAAACTCTAAGCCATCTCCGTGGAGATGTTGCCTGTACAACGGCAAAGAGAATGACTGGGGAAGGCGGAGCCTAGGAGGGATCATGTGACCAGCTTTGCTGGGCTCTTTGCCATTTCCTGTTGGGGAAGAGAATATCCCACAAGTAAGGATGACGCCGTGGACCGGACACACCTATGTTGGAGAAAAAGTCTACTACTCATTTGACGTTCAGACTAAATGCAATTGCATTGTCTTGTTATCTTGCATTTGTTGATTTTGCAAATCTACTGTGTTTACTGGTCCTTTAACTGCCTGGGTCTAGGAGGTGGTGAGTGCCCCAGCCATTGGGAGTATAAAGGTGTAGTTTTCTATAATAAAAAACGTTTTTATTTGTGTCCTACTGTAGGTATAACCTGAGATATGGAGGACTTTGACATGTTAGAAGGTACTCCTGTACTAAATCATATCATATAACATATCATGTTTATATTGTGAGGAGGCCGTGGTTTCCCACCCACTCAATTATGTTCCACATGCCTTAGCACCGTTATAAAGTCTAAGAAGGAAGACAAGCCTGCTAAGGCTCTTAGTCCCTCTGAGCTGTCTACCTCTCAGGACTCGGCGTCCCGTGAGATTACTACCCTTGCTACGTTATCCACTCCACATGCAGTTCCCTGTAGCACATCTAATCCTCCATCCGGAGGGGGCCTTCTTCCTGCCTTGCAGTTACAAACGGCGGTGTCTGTGGCCCTCAGCGCATTACCTCGCTCTAACAAACGCAAGAGAAAGGTTAAACATAGCTCTCCTGACCCAGAGTCATCTAAATATTTATCGGATTTAGCTATTATGTCCCAGTTATCCGATGATGAGTTAACCTCTGTAGCAGAGGGTGAACTTTCTGGGTGGGAGTCCTTAGCGTCTAAGCCTCCTGCTGCGGAGGAACCGTCCTTTAGATTTAAAATTGAGCACTTGCGTTTTTTATTAAAGGAGGTTCTGTCCACGTTAGAGGTTCCAGAGGCTGTGCTGCCTGAAGAGCCTATGATACCTAAATTAAACAGAATTTACAAAGACAGGAAAGTTCCTTTGACTTTTCCTGTGCCGATTAAGATGGCGAACATTATTAAGAACGAATGGGAAAGAATTGGTTCTTCCTTTTCCCCCTCGTCTACTTATAAAAAAGTTGTTCCCGGTCCTGGACTCTCAACTGGATCAATTTGTGGGGCTCTGTTCCTAAGGTTGATGGTGATATCTCTACGCTTGCTAAACATACTACTATACCTCTTAAGGATAGTTCTTCATTCAGAGAGCTGATGAATAAGAAAATGGAAACCTTTCTGAGAAAGATGTTTCAACATACAGATTTTTGTTTCAACCGGCGGCTGCCTATTGGTGCAACTTTGTCAGAACTCATTGAGGTGGAGTCTACCCTCGAGGATATTCAAGACAGAATTAAAGTTTTGAGAATTGCTAATTCTTTTATCTGAGATGTGAGCAAATTATTCGCCTAAATGCAAAGGCCTCTGGCTTTTCGGTCCTCGCCCGCCGGGAACTCTGGTTGAAGTCTTGGTCTGCGGATATGACTTATAAGTCCAGACTCCTTTCTCTTCCCTTCAAGGGAAATATTTCTCTTACTTGATGTATCCAGTCCACGGATTCATCCTTACTTGTGGGATATTCTCAATCCCTACAGGAAGTGGCAAAGAGAGCACACAGCAAAGCTGTCCATATAGCTCCCCTCAGACTCCGCCCCCCCCAGTCATTCTCTTTGCCGCTCTAACAAGTAGCATCTCCACGGGAGGGTAAAGAGTTTGTGGTGTTAGATTTGTAGTTTTTATTTCTTCAATCAAGAGTTTGTTATTTTAAAATAGTGCCGGTTTGTACTATTTACTCTGAGGCAGAACGTGATGAAGATTTCTGCTGAGAGGAAAAAGATTTTAGCATGTTGTAACTAAAATCCATTGCTGTTCCCACACAGGACTGTTGAGTACCGTAGAACTTCAGTTGGGGGGAACAGTTTGCAGGCTTAACTGCTTAAGGTATGCTCAGTCATTTTTTTCTAACAAGACCTGGTAATGCTAGAAGACTGAGAGAAATCCCCATGAGGGAAGGTAAGCCATTTTCTGAGACGCAGTATAGAAGGATGGCTTCAGTTAAGGGCTTAAATACTGGTAGACACTGTCATGGGCTAAATCGATTACTTTATTAGTGGAATCTTATATTTGTTCAAGTGTTTGAAACGTTAGAAACACTTTTGGGGTTTTTATTACGCCTAGTCTGACTCAGGAAGGCCCCATAACCCTGGACTGAAGAGGGAGGGGGCCTCATTTTCGCGCCTCAGTTGGGCAGTTGATTTCAAGACAGCTTCATGCAGCTTCACGTGTAGAGTCCTGAGAGTGCAGGAGGACATCAGGGAGGCTTATTTTTCGTCTACAAATAACCCTAAAGGAAGGTAGGGCCACAGCAAAGACTGTGGCACCGTGCTGTAGTGTGTTAAACCGGTTGTTTACTTCAATTTGCTCCGGTTTGGGCAATAAGGGGTTAATTGATTTGAAAATTAGTGTGCAATCATTTCAAAGCATTAGGATCATGTGGTAAAAATTTCATAAAGATCGGATGTTTTTTGGTGATTTGGTAAAAAAGTGTGTGCTTTTTATTATTTAAAGACACAGTAACGTTTTTTCAAAAAGTGATTTTTTTCAGTATTGTAGTGCTGTCTAAGTCTGTCAAACATGTCTGAGACTTCAGATAGACCTTGTTCTTTATGTTTAAAAGCCATGGCGGTACCCCCATTGCATTTATGTGTAAAGTGTGCTAAAACATCTAAGCATTTTAAAGACCATTCAGTGACACTTAAAAATGTAGCCCAAGATGATTCCTTAACAGAGGGTAATCCTTCTTCCTCTCCCCATGTGTCGACACCAGTTACGCCCGCGCAAGCGATGCCTAGTACCTCTAGCGCATTGGCCCCTATTACTTTACAACAATTAGCAGCAGTAATGGATAATTCCCTTGCAGCATTTTTATCCAAACTGCCAGTTTTTCCAAAAAAGCACGATAGCTCAGTATTAAATACAGAGGATGAGCAATCAGAAGCTTTGGATGTTTTATCTGTAGTACCCTCACAAAACTCTGAAGTAGCAGTGAGGGACGGTCTGTCTGAGGGAGAAATTTCTGATACAGGAAAAGTTTCTCAGCGGGCAGATTCAGATTCCTTAGCGTTTAAATTTAAGCTGGAACACCTCCGCGTCCTGCTTAAGGAGGTTTTAGCTACCCTGGATGATTGTGACCCCATGGTGGTCCCAGAAAAATTGTGTAAGATGGACAGGTTTTTAGAGGTCCCCGTATACACTGAGGCATTTCCGATCCCAAAGAGGGTGGTGGATATTGTGACTAGGGAGTGGGAGAGACCAGGTGTACCCTTTGTTCCCCCCCCCCTATCTTTAAGAAAATGTTCCCCATAAACGACCCCAGGCGGGACGCGTGGCAGACAGTCCCTAAGGTAGAGGGGGCTGTTTCAACACTTGCTAAGCGTACAACTATACCAATAGTGGACAGTTGTGCTTTCAAAGATCCTATGGATAAAAAATTGGAGGGATTGCTGTAGAAAATTTTTGTTCAGCAAGATTTTCTGCTTCAACCAATTGCCTGCATTATTCCTGTAACTACTGCAGCGGCTTTTTGGTTTGAGGCCCTGGAGGAGTCGCTCCAGAGGGAGACTTCATACGATGAGGTCATGGATAGAATTCATGCTCTAAAGCTGGCTAATTATTTTATCACTGATGCCGCTCTCCAATTAGCTAAACTAGCGGCGAAAAACTCAGGTTTTGCCATCATGGCGCGAAGAGCGCTTTGACTTAAATCGTGGTCGGCGAATGTGTCGTCCAAAACGAAACTGTTAAATATTCCCTTCAAGGGGAAAACCCTATTCGGCCCAGAGCTGAAAGAAATTATTTCAGATATCACTGGGGGCAAGGGCCATGCCCTTCCACGAGATAGGCCATTTAAGGCCAAAAACAAGGCTAATTTTCGCTCCTTTCGCAACTTCAGGAGCGGACCTGCTGCAACCTCTGCTGCCGCAAAGCAAGATAACGCTTCCCAGCCCAAAGCAACCTGGAAACCCTTGCAGGGCTGGAATAAGGGTAAACAGGCCAAGAAGCCTGCTCCTGCTACCAAGACAGCATGAAGGGGTAGCCCCCGATCCGTGATCGGATCTGTTAGGGGGCAGACTTTCTCTCTTTGCTCAGGCTTGGGCAAGAGACGTTCCGGATCCCTGGGCATTAGAAATAGTTGCTCAGGTGTACCTTCTAGAATTCAAGGATTCTCCCCCAAGGGGAAGGTTCCACATTTCTCGTTTGTCTTCAGACCAAACAAAGAAACAGGCATTCTTACGCTGTGTAGAAGATCTCCTAAAAATGGGAGTAATACACCCAGTTCCAATTGCAGAACAAGGACTGGGCTTTTACTCAAATCTGTTCGTAGTTCCCAAAAAGGAAGGAACTTTCAGGCCAATCCTGGATCTAAAAATTCTAAACAAATTCCTCAGAGTTCCGTCTTTCAAGATGGAAACCATTCGGACAATCTTGCCGATGATCCACATATTCCTATCCACAAAGATCACCATCAGTTCCTAAGGTTCGCCTTTCTGGACAAACATTACCAGTTCGTGGCCCTTCCTTTCGGGTTGGCCACCGCTCCCAGAATTTTCACAAAGGTGCTAGGGTCCCTTCTAGCGGTGCTAAGACCGCGGGGCATTGCAGTAGCACCTTACCTAGACGACATATTAATACAGGCGTCGTCTTTCCACAGAGCCAAGGCTCATATGGACATTGTTCTGGCCTTTCTAAGGTCTCACGGGTGGAAGGTGAACGTAGAAAAAAGATCTCTGTCCCCGCTCACAAGGGTTCCCTTCCTGGGAACACTAATAGACTCGGTAGAAATGAAAATCTTTCTGACAGAGGTCAGGAAGTCAAAACTGTTGAATACTTGCCGAGCTCTTCATTCCATCCCTCGGCCTTCTGTGGCTCAGTGCATGGAGGTAATTGGTTTAATGGTTGCGGCAATGGACGTAGTCCCTTTTGCCCAAATTCATCTCAGACCACTGCAACTGTTCATGCTCAAACAGTGGAATGGGGATTACGCAGATTTGTCTCCTCAAATACAAATGGACCAGAAAACCAGCGACTCTCTTCTCTGGTGGTTGTCTCAAGATCACCTGTCTCAGGGAATGAGTTTCCGCAGACCGGAGTGGATCATTGTCACGACCGATGCCAGTCTGTTAGGCTGGGGTGCGGTCTGGAACTCCCTGAAGGCTCAGGGTCTATGGTCTCGGGAAGAATCTCTTCTCCCGATAAACATTTTGGAACTGAGAGCGATATTCAATACGCTCCAGGCGTGGCCTCAACTAGCTGAGGCCAAATTCATCAGATTTTAGTCGGACAACATCACGACTGTAGCGTACATCAATCATCAAGGAGGAACAAAGAGTTCCCTAGCGATGAAGGAAGTATCCAAGATCATCAAATGGGCGGAGGATTACTCCTGCCATCTATCTGCAATTCACATCCCAGTCGTCAGACTTTTCATCCGGGGGGAGTGGGAACTCCACCCGGAGGTTTTTGTTCAGCTGACCCAGTTATGGGGCATTCCAGAATTGGATCTGATGGCGTCCCGTCAGAACACCAAACTTCCCCTTTACGGATCCAGATCCAGGGATCCCAAGGTGGCATTGATAGATGCTTTAACAGCGCCTTGGTCATTCAGTCTAGCTTATGTCTTTCCACCGTTTCCTCTTCTTCCTCGGCTAGTAGCCAGAATCAAACAGGAGAAGACTTCGGTAATTCTGATAGCGCCTGCGTGGCCACGCAGGACTTTGTATGCAGACCTAGTGGACATGTCATCGGTCCCACCATGGAAACTGCCGTCGAGGCAGGATCTTCTAATTCAAGGTCCTTTCAAGCATCCAAATCTAGTTTCTCTGCAACTGACTGCTTGGAGATTGAACGCTTAATTCTAGCTAAGCGTGGTTTCTCTGAATCAGTTATAGACACTCTGATACAGGCCAGGAAGCCTGTCACCAGGAAAATTTACCATAAGATATGGCGGAAATATCTTTGTTGGTGTGAATCCAAGGGTTACTCGTGGAGTAAGGTTAGGATTCCAAGGATTTTAGCTTTTCTCCAAGAAGGATTGGAGAAAGGTCTGTCAGCTAGTTCTTTAAAGGGACAGATATCTGCTCTGTCTATCCTGTTACATAAGCGCCTGGCAGCTGTACCAGACGTTCAGGTGTTTGCACAGGCCCTAGTTAGAATCAAGCCTGTTTACAAGCCTGTGACTCCTCCTTGGAATCAAAATTTATTTCTTTCAGTTCTTCAAGGGGTTCCGTTTGAACCTTTGCATTCCATAGATATTAAGTTATTATCTTGGAAAGTTTTGTTTTTAGTAGCCATTTCTTCTGCTCGAAGAGTTTCTGAATTGTCTGCTTTACAGTGTGATTCACCCTATCTGGTATTCCATGCAGATAAGGTTGTTTTGAGTACCAAACCTGGTTTTCTTCCAAAAGTGGTTTCTAATAAGAATATTAACCAGGAAATCATTGTTCCTTCTCTGTGTCCTAATCCAGTTTCTAGGAAGGAACGACTGTTACACAATCTTGACATGGTTCGTGCTTTAAAATTCTATTTAAAAGCAACTAAAGATTTCAGACAAACATCATCCTTGTTTGTCGTCTATTCTGGTAAGAGGAGAGGTCAGAAAGCGACTGCTACCTCTCTTTCCTTTTGGCTGAAAAGCATCATCCGATTGGCTTATGAGATTGCTGGACAGCAGCCTCCTGAACGAATTACAGCTCATTCCACCAGAGCTGTGGCTTCCACATGGGCTTTCAAGAATGAGGCTTCTGTTGAACAGATTTGTAAGGCAGCGACTTGGTCTTCACTGCATACATTCGCCAAATTTTACAAATTCGATACTTTTGCTTCTTCGGAGGCTATTTTTGGGAGAGAGGTTTTGCAAGCAGTGGTGCCTTCCGTTTAGGTTACCTGACTTGTTCCCTCCCTTCATCCGTGTCCTAAAGCTTTGGTATTGGTATCCCACAAGTAAGGATGAATCCGTGGACTGGATACACCAAGTAAGAGAAAACAGAATTTATGCTTACCTGATAAATTACTTTCTCTTACGGTGTATCCAGTCCACGGCCCGCCCTGACAATTAAGTCAGGTTCAAATTTAAAATAACTACAGTCACCACTGCACCCTATGGTTCTCCTTTTTCTAGTAACCGTCGTTCGAATGACTGGGGGGGCGGAGCCTGAGGGGAGCTATATGGACAGCTTTGCTGTGTGCTCTCTTTGCCACTTCCAGTAGGGATTGAGAATATCCCACAAGTAAGGATGAATCCGTGGACTGGATACACCGTAAGAGAAAGTAATTTATCAGGTAAGCATAAATTCTGTTTTTATTTGGTCCAGGCCGGGACTCCATTATTTCTACAGTTACCGGAGGCAAGGGTGCCTTCCTACCGCAAGATAAGAACAACAAGTCTAAGGCAGGGCCGGATTTCCCAGTAGGCAGAGTAGGCATGTGCCTACAGGCGCACTGCAGCGAGGGGCGCCTGCCTATTTAAATTTACTATGCAGCAGCATCCATTTTTTTTTTTTAACTAAAGAAGTTTATTTAAACCCCATGTGAAATTCATGGTTATAGCTTGCGCGCAGGCAGCAGGCTTCTATACTGGTAGGAGAGCATGAGGGGGCAGAGCAAGGTGGCCGTGCAGCATGTGGTTCTCTGCAGACTCCAGTACAGAAGAGAAGAGAGTGGAATTTTTAGGCCTAGTAAGTGCAGTTAAGTTAAAACGTAGTCAGTGGTAGAAAGGCAATATGCTCTCCCCAGGGTCAAATTCCTGAGAGGAACGGTACTGTCTGCCTCACTAATGCAGACTCACGTTCCCCTAACCTCTACATCCTCTGCATATTCTTACAGTGTTCTAGCAGCTGGGGTGTGAGCAGGCAGTGACTTGAAAATCGTATGCAATATAATCAGACACTGATAGCTGTGTATTTAGGAGGAATTACTTTGGAGTAGGTCCTTATTAGAGTGGTTACTACAAGGTAGTATTGGAACTGTGACCCTGGGATTTTATTGTCAGGGTAAGTTAAAGGTCTTCTGATTTGCACAGTGGTTCATGCTGGGCTATCCGTTGTGTTTTGTAAGGAATGCATGAACACATTCATCAAAAGATTCATGTTAGATAACACTTATCCGTCAGACTGGGGTCTAGTCTGTGTTTCTAGTTCACTTTCTAAGAACACTGCAGTCTGCAAATGACAAATGTCTAAGAGAAGCGGAATGGGAATACCTAAAGCCTGGGTATATTCTATTTCATTTTAAAAGCTTGTCAACTTTTAAATGTTCAGAATTCTTCATTAAAATTAAATATATCTTTGCTAAATTATATTGTAAACTTTTCCAACTGGAATAGAATCTAACACAATGTTCAAGAAAAAGCAACAGGCTCACATAGAACTGTATTATTAGACTGAATAAAAAAATAAATCTTGATGAAGGCAAAAATTATGTCGGCTTTCAATATGAGCCTTGTAAATTATAAATCCCTAATATCATTATAAAATAAGGTAATGTATATTGTATTTTTTGAGAGTAATTTTAAAGTGGGTTTTTGTTTATATAAAAAGGGCAATTATAAAGCAATATAGGTGGGTGCGAGTATAAAGAAAATGTTTATTAGAAAGTAGGATTCTATATAGAATAATTTTTACTTATATTGAGTGTTTTATAGTCAATGTTCATCTTTTGAACCACACTTTGATACAGCTGATAATATTAAGAGCATCCAAAGAGCACAATAGACTTTTTTCCCCCCACTGGTGAAAACATTTTAGAAATTGTATTAACTGAAAAAAATATTGTTTTATATATAAACTTCATATTAGCATTTTTAGCAAGATGTGTCACAAACCATCCTAAACACAGAGCCATAAGCTATACAGAGGCCTTATGTGTGTTTGTGATGGTGACAGATAGAGGAGTAACATGATTTGTAAGTGAAGAGCAAGATAGAAAATAATGGAAGGCCACAGTGTGTACTTATTAATATCCTTCCTAACAGTTAAGAGGTCCTATAAACAAATTTGACTGCTTTTTAACCCCCAGCTGTCTAACAGAATGCTGTAATGTATTTATGTGCAATACATTGCAGCTATATGGGAAGGCATGGGTTAACAGCCATCTGCTTAGTAAGTGTCCCCTGGCTGGGAAGGGCATGCTGCTAAGGAGATAGGGGCCTTTCTTTCACCAGGGTCATTTTTCAGTGGCTGGCTGTGTTCATCACACACAGGATGAGGAGCGCTTCTGCTAATACTTGGGACAGATCAATAATCAGTAGTGTGTGTGTATATATAAATGTATGTATAAATGTGTATGTGTGTGTGTGTGTGTGTATATATATATATATATATATATATATATATATATATACACACACACACATGTGTATATGAATATAACGGGAGGCGGGGGACACACTAGGCTACAGAAAATAAGAATAAAATAAATAAATAAAAAACAAAAATATAAAAACAAATGTCTTCAGTTTTTGTGCCTACAGGCACCTGAGATGTAAATCCGGCCCTGGTCTAAGGGACGACAATCTTCTAATTTTCGTTCTGACAAATCCCAATGACAACAATTCTCCAAGCCCAAGCATCCCAAGAGTAATTGGAAGCTGACTCAGTACTGGAATAAATCCAAGCAGAATAAGAAGCCCACCGAAAACAAATCGACATGTAGGGGCTGACTGGCTCTTTTTTCAGATGCCTGGTTCAAGGACTTACAGGATCCTTCTCTCGAATCTAACAGACCAGAAAAGAGGGATGCCTTTCATGGGTGCGTTTGGAATCTATCCTCAAGAGTAGTTGTCCCGGGGCCTATCGAAGAAAGAGGTTTGGCGTTTTATTCAAACCTTTTCGTGGTCCAAAAAAAGGAGGGAACTTTCCGCCCAATTCTGGACCTAAAGTGCTTAAAAAAAATTCTCAGTGTCCCTTCCTTCAAGATATGGAGGCAATAAGGTCCATCCTTCCTTTAATTCAGGAAGGCCAGTTTATGACCACTGTAGATCTGAAGGACGTTTACCTTCATGTTCCAATCCACAAGGAAAACTTTCAGTTCCAGAAGTTTGCATTCCTGGACTAGCACTTCCAGTTCATCTCCCTTCCGTTTGGCCTAGCTACTGCTCCAAGAATCTTTCCGAAGGTTCTAGGGGCTCTTCTAGCCGTTGCCAGAACTCAGGGTATTGCAGTAGCCCCATACTTGGATGATATTCTGGTGCAAGCACAATCCTTTCATTTTGTGGAAGAATTCTCAGAGTCCCTGCTCTGGATGGAAGATAAACTTGGAAAAGAGTTATCTTATCCCAAGTACCAGGGTGGAATTCCTCGTACTATAATAGACTCCATATCCATGAGGATATTTCTAACAGACCAGAGACGTTGCAAGCTAACTTCGGCATGTCTTGCCCTCCGGACCTCCTTGAGTCCCTCTGTGGCTTAGTGTATGGAGTTGATTGGTCTCATGGTGTCCTGCATGGACATCATTCCTTTTGACAGGTTCCGTCTCAGACCTTTACAACTGTGCATGCTGAGGCAGTGGAACGGCGATCATTCAGATCTGTCTCAACAGATTGTAGTAGACAGCTGGTCGAGAGACATGCTTCTTAAGACCATCCTGGGAGATTGTGACTACGAACGCAAGCCTATCTGGATGGGGTGATGTTTAGGGGGTGCCAGGAAGGCACAGGGGTTGTGGACTCAGGAGGAATCCTCCCTCCCGATTAATATTTTGGAACTACGGGCAATTTTCAAGGCCTTGAAGGCTTGCCCACTTCTAGGTTTGTCGCAGTTTATCAGATTCCAATCAGACAATATAACCTCGGTGGCTTACATCAACCACCAGGGGGGAACAAGAAGTTCCTTGGCGATGAAGGAAGTATTTCAGATTCTGGAATAGGCGAAGGTCCACAGCTGTTCGCTGTCAGTGATCCACATTCGTTCGCTGTCAGTGATCCACATTCCGCGTGTGGACATCTGAGAGGCAGATTTTCTCAGCAGGCAATCCTTCCATCCAGGGGAATTGTTTCTCCATCCCGAGGTGTTTGCAGAGATATGCAGCAAGTGGGGGGCGCCAGAGATAGATCTCATGGCGTCCTGTCTCAATATCAAGCTACCCAGGTACGGGTCAAGGTCGAGGGATCCCCAAGCGGATCTAATAGATGCACTAGCAGTGAAAGTTCAAACTCCTATATCTTTTTCCTTCATTACCGCTTCTTCCTCGAGTGGTGTCCCGCATCAAGCTGGAGCGGATATCAGTAATCCTGATGGCTCCATTGTGGCCACGAAGGACGTGGTTCGCGGATTTAGTGGGGATGTCCTCATCTCCTCCGTGGAAGTTACCTTGTCGCAGAGACCTGCTGATACAGGGTCCATTTGTTTATCAAAATCTAGATCCTCTGAGGCTGACTGTGTGGAGATGGAACGCTTAGTCTTAGCCAAGAGAGGTTTCTCTGAGAGTGTCATTGATACTCTTATTCAAGCTCGTAAACCAGTTACTCGGCATATCAACCACAAGGTGTGGAGGACCTACTTATTCTGGTGTGAAGAGCGTGTTTTTTCCTGGCACAGAGTTAAGGTTGCCAGGATCTTATCTTTTCTCCAGGATGGGCTGGAGAAGGGCCTTTCTGCTAGTTCCCTGAGGGGACAGACTTCAGCCCTGTCAGTTTTATTTAAGAGACTGGCTGAGCTTCCAGACTTACAGTCCTTTGTTAAGGCTTTGATTAGGATCAGACCTGTGTTTAGATCTGGGGCTCCTCCTTGGAACCTAAATCTTGTTCTTCATGTTTTGTAACAGGTTCCATTTGAGCCTCTGCATTCCGTTGACATTAAATTGTTACCTTGGAAGGTTCTCTTTTTATTGGCTATTGCCTCTGCGCACAGATTTTCTGAGATCTCTGCTTTGCAATGTGAGCCCCCTTATCTGATTTTTGTATGCAGATCAGACAGTTTTACATACTAAATTAGGTTTTCTTCCTAAGGATGTGACAGATCGCAACATCAATCAGGAGATTGTGGTTCATTCCTTGTGTCCTAATCCTTCTTTATCGAAGGAACGCTTACTTCACAATTTGGATGTGGTTTGCGCCTTGAAGTTCTATCTTCAGGCTACTAAGGAGTTTAGACAATCTTCCTCTTTTTTTTGTTGTCTATGCTGGGAAGCGTAAGGGGCAGAAGGCTACTTCGACTTCCCTATCTTTTTGGTTAAGTAATGTCATCCGCTTAGCTTACGAGACAGCGGGACATCATCCTCCTGCGAGGATAACGGCTCATTCCACTAGAGCAGTGGCTTCCTCTTGGGACTTTAAGAACGAGGCCTCTATGGATCAGATTTGTAAGGCGGCTACCTGGTCCTCGTTACATACTTTTTCAAAATTTTACAAGTTCGATGTTTTTGCTTCGGCTAAAGCAGCTTTCAGGAGAAATGTTTTGCAGGCTGTAGTGCCCTCAGAGCTTGGGTATAGTTTTCCCAACAGTAAGGAATGAAGCCGTGGACTCTCCCTATCTTATGAAGGAAATCATAATTTATGCTTACCAGATTAAATTATTTCCTTCCGGATAGGGAGAGTCCACGGCCCCCACCTGTTTCTTTTTTTTTCTTTTTTCTTGTCTGTGGCGGTCCCCTATTTATTTTATCTTCCGGCACAATATATATCCTAATGTTTCTCCTACTTTTCCTTGTTCCCTCAGCAGAATGACTGGTGTAATGAGGAAGTGGGAGGGCTAGTTAAGCCTTTGGCATGGGTGTCTTTGCCTCCTCCTGGTGGCCAGGTGTTGTATTTCCTCACAGTAAGGGTTGAAGCCGTGGACTCTCCCTATCCGGAAGGAAAGGAATTTATCGGGTAAGCATAAATTATGTTTTCTGCACAGTTTTTAATTGCCCAAAAATATGCTTCGTAGAACATTTTCCTAATGCTGTACCACTAAATTGGTTAGGATTGTGATAAATAAATGTAATTAGTAAGTGTAATTGGAGCTAAAAAAAATTGGTTTTATACATTATAGAATGATGTCATCATGTATTCTATTAATTTTTCAAGGTCATAAAGAATTTGTTGTTTGTGGCAAAAGTCCTTTATCTCCTTAATCCTGATGTGAAGCAAACTCACAATGAAGCAGAAGAAACTGAACAGGATGCTATAGAGGACAAAGAAGAAACTAAAAAAGAGAGAGGAGAAGAGCAAGCAGCCACTCTAAGTTGGCTCCTGAAAAAGTTGTCATTAATGGCTAAGAGAGAAGCAGCTTACACACCCAAGAATCCTTTAAAGGTGAGTGTATGCTTCTCAATTGTAATGATGCCAGTATGTTTTACAGTTATTTTTTCCCCCCCATCTAATTTGTTCCTCAGCTCTGCCTCTCACTCTCTCATAAAATCAAACACTCTAAACTACAAAAGTCCACCTACCAGGGTGTCAAGCAAAGTAATAATAGTAAACTCAAATGGCTTGCACTCTCTGGATTTTTAATTTCAAATAGCATATTTTATTGTAACTATATGCAATTGAAAATCCAGATTGTGCAAATCTTTGCTTTTAATTTTATATGTATGTGTGTGTGTGTGTCTATATATATATATATATATATATATATATATATATATATATATATATATATAAAGGAAGTATATCTGCGCTTAGGAATGTATAGCTAGATCAGTGCTTTCCAAACTGTGTGTCGGGACACACTAGTGTGTCGGCAGCAGTGTGTAGGTGTGTCCCTGCTACAGCACAAATTTTTTAAAATTTAATTTTTTTTATTTTAAATTGCTTTTTGGTTTCTGACTTTCCACCTGCCTGCTACGCATATCACATGGTTAACACGTGATTGATACCTAGTGGGTCACAGATCATCTTAACCAATTGGCACAGCTTAGTGGGAACTGAAACTATTATCATTGGCGGATTTGGCGGCACATTGGCTCCTGACTGCACGTGTAGTCTCCTTAATTGGCTCGTGACTGCAAGTGTAGCCAGTGAGTGGGACAGCAGTGTGTTTGCAGCGCGGGCAGTAGTCAGTCGGACTCAGAGCTCTGAGGGTGGCAGCTTAAACGCTGAGCTGAAGTCAGAAGTCAGTGGGATTTTTTTGCAACTAGCTCCCAGTAGTGCATTGCTGCTCCTGCTCTTGATATATGGAGAGGAAGTAGAAGCTTAAAAATGCTTGATGATGAAATGTGAGTGTCTTTATCTAATATTACACCAAATATTCAGAAACTGTGTTCATCCCATCAACCTCATACATCCCCTTAAAATAGTAAGTAGCTATTGGTGTTATTAAACTTTTTTTTAATTCTTGCACATACATACTGTTACTTGTAAATACATTTTGTTATTATATAATTTATGTTTGTGTCCGTATCTCTTAATACAAGTTAGTTTAACCTCCTGTTTGCTGGTACAACTGAATTACTGTGTCGCAAAATGATGTAGGTCTAAAAAGTGTGTCACCAACATGAAAAGTTTGGAAAGCTCTGAGCTAGATAATAGGTAATGTACCTGGACACCAATTATACGTTTGCTATGTTTGGATATTGTTACATAAGCATATACAGTATGTTGTGTTTTACCACAATTTAAGTATAATATATTTAGTTGTAACTGTAGTTTTAAAAGGTACACAAAAACTTGTATCACTAGGATACAGACCTAGTCCAGCATAATCAATAGTTAAAGTTTGTAGGCTGTTGACAACAAAGTCAGTTGGTGACCACTCTTGTAACAGTTCCCAAGTGCCTGTAAGTTCTCTGCTGCTTCGTCTGGTAAATGAGAGTATCCTCTTGGACAAGCGGATTCTCCCTGGTGGATTTCTGGAAAAACAAAGTGTGGAGAAGCGCACAAGAAAGGCACCCCTAGTGAAGCCTGTTTATATTAATACAATAAACAATGCAAATAAAATTAAACCACTCACGTGATTCAACCTCAACCAATATGAGGTATAGATAAGACACTGGTTATAGTTGATCTCTCCTTCTGCTCTCCTTTTCAACTTCACACTGCAGTCCCTTTGCTTTTTAGCTGTAGCTGTGCAGTCTCTATGTCTCCAGACTGGGATATGGAAATTAATCCACTTTCAGACTCAGGGGCCGTTTGGAATGTATGGGGGCAGTTATAGGATGAGATACATATAAGTGTATTAAAAGAATCAGATTTATTAGAACAAAGTATATTTACAAATGCATATAAGTTATAAAATAACAATACATAAAATCCACATTCTGTGGTTGTCACTGAAAAATGCAGCACCAACGGATAGGGCAAGTATATATAAATTTAAAACTTGTATTCCTTCCGTTATTTAGCTGCTTGTAGTGTATAAATATAAGCCCACTCAGCACCAAATACCTGTCAAACACGATCACACAACCAGGTGTGTGATACAGTGTGCTGTTTTGTACCGGTGTATAGAGAATCAGGCAATACGTGTGGCGGGGGCGGAGCCTTACGCGTTTCGCAACACGATTGGTTGCTTCGTCATGTATATGTGTGTGTGTGTGTGTGTGTGTGTGTATGTAAGGCTTAAATACCTCCCCCACTCCCATCCCCAGTCATTGCCTTTCGTCGGAGAAGTCTCTTATGGAGGGTAGTACTCTTCGCATTGGGACTGCAGTTTTAAGTAGTCCTGTGAAAGTTAGAGTCCGGAGATGCAGGGAGAGTCTTTCTGGGAAACCATCCAGACTCATGTTAACAGCTCCACAACCAATCAGCGTTGACGAGTTTCGCTGCTTGCTTTTTTCACTCAAGTCCATGTCAGAAGCAAGGCTACTAACCTGTCACACTTGAAGGGCCATGTTCCTGTTCCACGGCGTAGATTCTGGTAAGATCGTTTCATTTTTTATTACATAATGATAACACAGAAGAGAGGGTCACAGTGTGACACCTTTTATCTTTAAAGAACCAAGGGTTAATATTCCTGGAAAGGGGTTTATTAAACGGGGGGAGGGTTTTATTTTTGCTGCGTTATGTTCGAGATGAGGCTCTGGCAATGTGTGGAACTGTCAGGTAACTTATGGGAGTATTGCGCGGCCATTTTTTTGGTGCGTTTTCTCCTTAGACAGGGGATTCCATGTGACGGGGTGTGGCTATCTCTCTTCCTCTGTTGATCAGCGGCGCAGGAGACGAAACGGTTTCTGTAGTCTGGGTCATAGGAGGTGGTGAGTGCCCCGGCCATTGGAGGTTATAAAGGTACCTATTAAGTTAATCTAGTCCGTAAGAACAGCGCAAGCTATGGAGGACTCTGACACGTTAGAGGGTTCTCCCTCTTTAACAAGGTCTCATTCCTGTGTTTGTTGTGAGGAGGGTCTGGTAGATCAGCCTGCTCAACTATGTTCCACATGCCTTAATACATTTTCAACATCTAAAAATAAACGGATGTCTAGTACTACTGAGCCGTCCACCTCTGAGGGTTCCCCGTCCCTTGAGGTGCGTTCCCTGCATCCATCTCCAATTGCACATGCAGCGCCCCTGGGTCCAATCATTACTCCTTGTCGTTTAAAGAGCCCATGGACAAAAAGTTGGAAAACATGTTAAGAAAAATGTTTCAATACACAGGGTTTGTTTTTCAGCCGGTAGCCGTGGTTGCCGGAGCTGCAACATATTGGTGTGAATCACTGTGTGAAATGGTCGAGGGGGAGACTTCCATCAACGAGATACAGAATAAGATTAAGATGCTGAAGATCGCCAATTCTTTCTTCTGTGATGCCAATATGCAAATTATTCGCCTGAGCGTGAAGGTGTCAGGTTTTTCCGTTTTAGCTCGCAGGGCTCTGTGGCTAAAGTCTTGGTCTGCGGACATGACCTCTAAGTCGAGACTGTTGTCCCTGCCTTTTCAAGGAAAGATTCTGTTCGGTTCAGAATTGGATTCGATGATATCCACAGTTACGGGTTCTTGGAACAAGTCTAAGCAGAGCAAGAAGCCTTTCAACACAAAGTTGGCATGAAGGGGCAGCCCCCGACTGGTCTCCGGACCAAGTAGGGGGCAGATTATCTCTCTCTTCTCAGAAACATGGTTGCAGGACGTTCAGGACCCTTGGGTTCTGGAAGTTGTTGCCCAGGGTTACAGGATAGGGTTCAGATCCCATCCGCCCAGGGGCAGATTCCTCCTATCAAACCTGTCTTCAAGACCGGAAAAGAGAGAAGCCTTTCTAGAATGTGTGAGGGATCTCTCCTCTCTAGGTGTTATCGTACCAGTACCGCAAGCAGAAAGGGGTCTTAGGGTACTGTTCAAATCTTTTTGTGGTTCCAAAAAAGGAGGGCACGTTCTTCCCGATTCTGGACCTAAAGTGTTTAAACAAGTTTCTGAGTGTTCCATCATTCAAAATGGAAACGATCAGATCTATTCGGCCCCAAGTTCCAGAGTGGCAGTTCATGACAACTATAGACTTGAAGGACGCTTACATTCATGTGCCAATTCACAGGGACCACTTCCAGTTCCTGAGATTTGCGTTTCTGGACCAACACTTCCAGTTTGTGGTCCTTCCCTTTGGTCTGGCGATAGCCCTGAGAGTCTTCATGAAGGTTCTGGGAGCGCTACTTTCAGTGGCCAGATCTAGAGACATTGCTGTGGCCCCCTATCTGGATGACCTCCTAGTTCAGGCGCCGTCGCTCTGTCTCGCAGAGGATCATTTGAGGGTGCTTCTTTTGCTCCAATCTCACGGTTGGAAGATCAACTCAGGAAAGAGTTCCCTGGTTCCCAGCAACAGGGTGGAGTTCCTGTGCACGATAATAGACTCTATGTCCATGAAAATATTTCTCACAGACCATCTACGCAGGAAGATTGCGTCCTCTTGTCTTGCCCTTCAGTCCTCCTCAAGCCCCTTGGTTGCTCAGTGTATGGAGGTAATCAGACTCATGGTTTCCAGCATAGACGTCATTCCATTCGCCAGGTTCCATCTCAGACCTCTTCAATTGTGCATGTTGAGACAGTGGAACGGCGATCATTCAGATCTATCACAGCAGATATCCATGGATGCTAGGACTCGGATCTCCCTCTCTTGGTGGATTTGTGCGGAGCAATTGTCCATGGGGACATCCTTCTTGAGACCGTCCTAGGAGATTGTGACCACGGGCGCGAGTCTGGCAGGATGAAGAGCTGTTTGGGGTGCCAGAATAGCACAAGAAAAAGGGTCCCGGGAGGAGAGTCTCCTTCCGATAAATATTCTGGAACTCCAAACAATCTACAATGCTCTGAAGGCATGGCCTCCTCTGGGGTCGTTCAGCTTCATCAGATTCCAGACCGACAACATAACCTCGGTGGCTTACATCAACCATCAGGGGGGTTATAATAGGAGGAGCTCCCTAGCCATGAAGTAGGTTTCTCGGCTATTGGAGTGGGCAGAGTCCCACAACTGCTGGCTCTCAGCGATTCACATTTTAGGTGTGGACAACTGGGAAGCGGACTTTCTCAGCAGACAGTCCTTCCATCTGGGTGGAATGGTCTCTTCACCCCGAAGTGTTTGTGGAGATTTGTCTAAGGTGGGGAACGCCGGAGATAGATCTCATGGCGTCCAGACTCAATTGCAAACTACCTCGATACGAGTCAAGGTCCAGGGATCCCCAGGCAGAGCTGATAGATGCCTTAGCGGTGCCTTGGGGGTTCAGCCTAGCTTACATTTTTCCACCGTTACCACTTCTACCTCGTGTAGTGGCATGCATCAAACAGGAGCGAGCTTCATCCATTCTGATTGCTCCATCGTGGCCGCAGGGGACGTGGTTTGCGGATCTGGTGGGGATGTCATCCTCTCCGCCGTGGAGGTTACCCTGTCGTGGGGATCTGCTGGTACAGAGCCCTTTTCATCATCAAAATCTCGATTCTCTGAGGCTGACTGCGTGGTGATTGAACGTCTAGTCTTGTCCAAGAGAGGTTTTTCTGAGAGTATGATTGATACTCTAATTCAGACAAGGAAGCCAGTCACTCGTCGCATTTACCATAATGTATGACGGACTTACTTGTCCTGTTGTGAGAAGCATGGATATCCTTGGCATAAGGTGAAGTTATCCAGGATTCTGTCCTTTCACCAGAATAGTTTGGAGAAGGGTCTTGCCGCCAGTTCCTTAAAGGGACAGATTTCAGGATAATCAGTCTTGTTGCATAGGAGACTCGCTGAGCTTCCTGACATCCAATCTTTTGTTCATGCATTCCATTGACATTAAGATTCTGTCCTGGAAGGTTCTCTTCCTACTGGCTATTGCATCGGCACGCAGAGTATGTGAACTGGCTGCCTTGCAATGTGAGCCTCCTTATCTGGTTTTTCATACGGATAAGGCTGTGCTTCGCACTGGTTTGGGGTTTCTTCCCAAGGTGATGTCTAACCGTAACATCAATCAGGAAATAGTGGTTCCTCCTTTGTGTCCTAACCCTTCTTCTTCTAAGGAGAGGTTACTTCATAATCTGGATGTGGTTCGTGCCCTGAAGTTCTATCTTCAGGCTACAAAGGATTTCAGATAGTCTACATCACTTTTTGTGGTGTATTCAGGGAAGCGCAAGGGGCAGAAAGCCTCTTCTACTTCTTTGTCCTTTTGGTTGAGGAGCTTCTCAGAGGATCAGGGCTCATTCAACTAGAGCTGTGGCTTCGTCTTGGGCCTTCAAGAATGAGGCCTCCTATGGAGCAAATTTGTAAGGCGGCTACCTGGTCTTCCTTACACACTTTTACAAAGTTTTAGAAATTTGACGTTTTTGCTTCTGTGGAAGCTGTTTTTGGGAGAAAGGTTTTGCAGACTGTGGTGCCCTCAAATTGGGGTCCGCCTTTTCCCTCCAGGTTTCATTCAGTGTCCTCTAGAGCTTGGGTATATGTTCCCAACAGTAATGAATGAAGCTGTGGACTCTCCTCCCCTTTAGATGGAAAACATAAATTATGCTTACCTGATAATTTAATTTCCATCGAGGGGAGGAAAGTCCACGGCTCCCGCCCGTATCTCTGATGGGCGGACCTACATTTATCAAAATTACTAATGGGATATTCACCTCCTGGTTAGCAGGAGGAGGCAAAGAGCACCACAGCAGAGCTGTTAAATAGCTCCTCCCTTCCATCCCACTCCAGTCATTCTCTTTGCCTACGTTAGTGATAGGAAGAGGTAAAGTGAGGTGTTAGATTAGATTCTTCAATCAAGAGTTTATTATTTTTAAAGTAGTACAAGATTGTGCTGCTTTGTCCTAGGGTGTAGCCATAGTCCATATCAGTCTCTACAGTAGAGCTTTGGTGGCTTTAGAGCAATGGGAACTTGTGGGAGATAATTCTCACTGCGCCTCCCATACACTTTTGCTGCCCTTATCCTGATAGCCTAAGTAAGATGACTCAGGCTTTATCTTTATCCACAGGGCTATGGGAGGGAGAGGCCCTCTTAAACCTGCTGAGCTGCCCTGCTGTCGGGCAGATTTCAAAGGTAAGTGCTGACTTTTTTATTCTGGGTCTGAAGCAAGAAAAGGATTCAGGACAGAGGAAGTATAGCACTTTACTGGGAGATATATCTCCTATATATTTATTAAGGAGTCCTGTGACAGCGTTAATAGCAGGCACTGGGGCTGAGGAGCGTGGCTTCTGGGGCACTTGAATCAAGCTGACTACAAAGGAGCTCAGGAGAAATGTCTAATAACAGAGAGGGCTAAACCACTTATTATTATGTGGTCGCTGGTAAATCACCTGTATAATTTTTTTTTTTTTTTTTTTTAGATGAAAAAAGAGACAGTACATGAAAAAAAAAAAATGCAGTTGAGAGCACAATAATTACAGATCAGCATGACATTTTGTGCTTTACATAGTTTTAACATCCTAAATTTTTAACTCTTAACTTATATAACCAATAAAACAAAACAAAACAATAAAGGTTGGTCACCTCCATTATGCAAAAGCCAGAAATTCTTTTGTCCTTTTCGACAAAGGGGTATATTTATTTATTTATGTAATGTCCATTTGGTTACTCTAGGGACTTCTTTCACTCACTTGTTATAATATTTCTTATGTCGTATATAGTATTCAATGTGCGTGCATTCGTGTTTCCCAGTAAAACTTTATGTTATTAAACATCTCCATATCCTTTCTTATAAAATAACCATACTCCTCCAGTTGGATCGTATGGTCCATTAACAACTCCCATGCCCTATATGTAGGGACCGCCTGTGATTTCCAATTAGAAGCTATCAGGGATTTGGCTGTATTTAGTGCTAGTTGTATTAATTTCCTCTTAATTTTGCATTTGCAGTTTGGAAGTAAGTTTAATAATGCTGTTGTGGGCTGGATTTGATACTCAGGGCTTTGGTTGCTGATCAATTTAATAAAATCTCCTATCTGTACCCAGAATGGTTGAAGCTTATCACAAGACCACCAAACATGTATCATGGTGCCTCTGCTACCGCACCCCCTCCAGCACATATCAGAGGCTGTCGGATAGATTGTCTTAATTCTAGCTGGGGTGAGGTACCATCTCATCAGGACCTTGAAATTTAATTCCAAGGACCTAGCCGCAGTTGAGGATTTTCTAGTGTTTTGGGTAATATGTTTCCATTCCTGTTCATCTAATTCCTTCCCTAATTCCCTATGCCATCTATTCCTATAATTAGGGACCACGTTCAATTCGCTGAGCGATAGTGCCCTTTTTGCCCACGCCAGAGTATGACATAGTGGTTGATTACTAAGACACTGTTGTTCGAACATAGTAGGCTGTCTAGTTAGCTTGTCTCTATCTGGGGACGTGGCCAGGAAGTGCTGGAGTTGGAAATATTTCAGCCATTTTGTAAAGGCACCCCCCACCTCACCCCCAAGGTCAGATCTCTGCTTTAGTTTGCCGTTAGTTAGGAATTTGGTTATGGGTAACGTGTAACCCATTTCCCAGTCAAGTTGTCTAATTTCACCTGTATAATTTTAATATGTATTATACCTAACTTTCGGTATTACTATTTGCCCTAGGTTCACAAAGAGGGTTTCAGTTATCCCCCGGTAGCCTATCTCTAAGATAATGGCGACCGGGAGAGCGTGTATTGTTACGCCCACGAAGGGCGGGGTTATGTTTGGTGCCGTTTTCTGAGAGGCGCAATGTACAATCTCTAGGTTTTACTTTAAGGGAAACTCTGAGATGCGTGTTATCACGCCCACGAGGGGCGGAGCTATGTTGGAGGCCAAATTGGGCTGCACTCGCTTCTTTTCTTCCGTTCATCGGAAGGTGGAGCTTTTAGTACTCTGTGGTTTTACTATGTGGGTCCGAATAGCGCTACAGCTGCGCTCCAGGTCTGTTTAGGATCCAAAACATGAAGTTACAAAGGTTAAGGGGTATTAGAAGGGCACCTCAGCAAGATTTAACTGAGGTATAAGTACAATATTTGTGTGCTAATCTAAGTACACACAAAGATAAAAAGTTACAGTTTTAAAAGCTAAAGAGAGAGTAAC